>NC_092872.1:398133897-398440033 GCF_028372415.1 Notamacropus eugenii
TAAATAGGTAAAAGGCGCATGATTAATTGAATTGCCTACTTTAAATAGATAGACAAAAAATATGCTTTACTTTGTAAAAGGTAATTGCATTCCAAGGGCTGATGATTTTCTGTGACAATTATCATGTTATTGAAATTTTTATTTCTTTTTACTATTATTATTTTTTATTATTCAGAACTCAGGGCCATTTCTTCTGCAAATTTTGGTTAGCTAAAAGTCTGCCCTCTTCTGTTAATATTAACCTTACCTGACCAAAATCTGACTTACAATATAAGGGAAGAGTATTTTAACATTCTTCAGACAGAAGCCAAAAGGAAGCCAAAATGATTTAGTTATTTGTTAGCTCCCCTGGCTAACTGTTGAAGGAAGGATTTCCCTGACATTGAGTCTTCTTAGTTATCTCATCTTCCTTCTCAATCGGCCCATTTGTGAAACCTCTAACTAGTTTAATCTATAACCTGAGTTTGTCTGATGAAGTTCTTTCTTAGGGGGTGTATGAAATTATGACTCTATCTAACTACGTTTGTTTAAATTTTTTGACATGGAAGTAAGTATGGGATTATGACTCTATCTTCTCTTTAATTTTTATGGTCTAAGATTCATGTACAAGATGATAATATGTAAAAGAATTGTTTCTCTGCCACTCTGACCTAATTTGGCCTATAAGAAACCTAGTCAGAATCCTCATAGGGATTTAGATTGTCTTTGAGACCTGAGCCTATCCTTTAGTGTAATAACAAAACCTAGGTTTTTACCTCTGCAATTTCTGTGTTGTGGTAAATATATATTTTGGCAGCAGTTACCTAACAACACATGAACCCAGAGAGATATTTCTCCAATAACAATAATAACATATCTACAAAGTACTTTAAGGTTGACAAGCACTTTTTCCCCAACATGAAAAGTATGATAAAAGTATCATCCCCATTTTACATAAGAAGGAACTAAGACATAGAGAGGTTAATTATTTTACCTGTGGTCACACAACTCATCAGTGTTGGAACACATTTTTGAACACAGATCTTTCCGCTCCAAGGAGAATGTTCTTTCCCTTGAGTTAAATGCTTAGAAAAATGTATTCCATTATAATGATTTGTGTATAGATAAAACCTTTATTGGGTGGGGAAGGTGGAGATGAGTGTTAATATTTTCCTGCTAGGTTAATTTACATTTCATACAAAAGAAGCCATATATATTGGATGTATTCCAAATTTAGACACCTCTTACTAAATTATAATAAATGGAGTTTATCCATGGAACTCTACTATTTTAAAAAAGAAATATGAAATCTAAAAAATAGGTGCTTTTCATCAAAAGAAGGAAATAGGGTATTTGACAACATGCATTTGTCTGCTGAATGTGATGGAATATGTGATGAAATATGTTTTGTCAATAAAATAAATTGCCAAACAAAATGTAATCCTTTCTGCAAATGCATTTAGTCCCTAGAATGAAATAAGCTACTTCCACAAAGTGCATTTTGTTCTTTGAATTATTTCAGATTTGCTGTCTATCAAAACCTATAGAGAAAATGTGTTCTGTCAGACACTGTATTTCATAGTCCATAGATAAAATGCATTTAATTTGGAAAAAGGAAAATCTGTTTTAGAGGTTTCCTAAAAGTTAGTATTTTTATAGTTTGTGTGGGGGAAAAATATGTAAAGGTAAATTTGTAGAAGTTCAAAGTCTGGTTTTATACATCCATATTGTGGGTATTCGCTCCAGGAAACAGTTGACATCAGCTTTTTTGTTGGTATTCAGTTGTTTCCAACTCTTTGTGACCCTTAGCACACCAATACTGTCCATGGGTTTTTCTTGGCAAAGATGCAAGAATGGTTTGCCATTTTCTTCTCTAGTGGATTAAGGCAAACAGAGGTTAAGTGACTTGCCCAAGGTCACACAGCTAGTAAGTGTCTGAGGTTGGATTTTAACTCTGATTTTCTTGACTCCAAGCCTTGGGTTGTATCCACTGAGCCACCTAGCTGCCTCTTGCCTTCACTCTCAGGTCACGAGGCTTTCATTTCCTGTTCTTCACTGAAACAGCTAATAGAATGCTAATAAGTTTCCTTTTTTTTTAATTTTCTAATTCATCTAGAGCTGAAGTGAATTGAGTCTTAGACCTGAGTCTCCTGAGAAATTTTAAATTGCATAAAAATTTAACTGATTAAATGTGCCCTGACCCCATGTTTATTTTGCCATTATTTTAGACCTGCTAACCATAATCTAGTACCAGTGAGTGGTTGCTTTTTAAAATCAGCTCATAGAGATGAAGGGGTCTTGAGAGATATATGATCTAAACACTTTATTTTGCACATATGAAAAACAGATTTGGAGTCAGAGGAACTGGATGCTAATCATGGCTGGTTACTATGTGTATGATTTAGGGCATCAGTTTACTTCTCTTGCCCTCAGTTTCCTCATCTGTAAAATGAAAGGATTAAACTATATCATCTCTCCAGTCCCTTCTCACTTTCAAGCCTACCTATCAAACTGAAGCCTGCAAGATGAATTGACTTGTCCATGATCGCACCTTTAATGGTGGAAGATTGAGGTACAAGTTTGCCAGGGGGTAGCTTGGACATACACTATGGGAAAGTCTATGCAATCCCATCCCTATACCTTCTACATAGAGTTCAACCCTCCTTACACACAGTTGGATGGATTAAACCAGCCCTGATAAAGTGAATGAAGGACTGTCTTTGGAAGGCAGAAAGACTTCGTCTTAAACTCTGACATATAGTGGTTTTTTGACCTTAGGAAAATCATAGGATCATTGATTTCAGTCTGGAAGCCACTTCAGAGACCAGCTAGTACACTTTCCCATTTGAAGGATGAGGAAACTGAGGCCCAGGAAGTTAAGTGACTTATCCAAGGCCACACAAAAGATAAGCATCAGAGAGAGTTTTAAAAACAGATCCTCTGATTCAAGGGAAGCTGCTTTTTTTCTACCCTTAGTGCCCTAATTTGGTGACTCCTAATTTAAGGAGTCACCACGTTTTATGTAATTTAATATAAAAATGCCCCACAGTGATAAAATCCCTGATAGGCAGCTAAAAGCAACCAACAAACATTTCTTGAGGGCTAGTTTTGCGTAGAACACTGTTGCCTAGAAATAGGGACATTTCCTAGTTCTGTTCTGAGCAACTGTATCTTCCCAGTCACCCAGATTCACAAACTCAGTTATCCTTAATTTCTTACCTTCCCACACCCCACAAAACTACGCACTCCCCAAGATTGGGCTTTCTGCCTCTTCAGGACATCTCATCTCCATCTTCTTTGCTCACACAGCCGTGGCCCTGCTTTTTAATTGGGAAACATTGACCATAACTAGCCCAGCTCACTCAGACAAAGCCACAAGTTCTGTGAAATCTCTGACCATCTTCATGCCCATCCTTCAGCATTCCATCTGTTCTCTCATACCCTGCCAGAAGATTGTGCCTGATGTACATTCCCCAAAGGAAATCCAGCCTAGTCACCCTCTATTCTACTGCCAGGAACTCTCTGACCCTTTTCCACTCTTTATCCTCACTCCCTTCACTTTCCACCTCTATTTTTGGGAAGAATAATCAAATCCACACAGCTCTACCACTCTATTTATTTACCATCCTTGTACATACCACTCCTTTCTAGCCTTCTCTCTTTGGTTTGCATTGTCTCACATTATTAGAATATTATTTCTTTGGAGGTAGGCACTGTATTGTTGTATTTGTATTAAAGAATATGGTGGCTAGCGTATAGCATGTGCTCAATATGTGCTTTTTCATTCATTCGTGAAATAAAGATAAAAACGAGAGTCCTAGGGGAGACTTAAAAGGAAATAACAAATCTCAAACACATATGTTTATTGATTGGTTCATAGTAAACCCTTTAGGACATATATATGTAGCATTTGAGGGAGATGGCAGGAAATCTAATAATTTACAAAAATTAACATTTAATCTCAACATTGATGCTTTCCTATGAAAAAAGGGGGAAATCTATAATAACTTCTGGCAGATGATAAAATTCACTTTGTACAGTTTCCTTTTTGATTCATTAGGTAGTGGGCAAGCCTGCGGGCTCCTTATGAGGGAAGGCATAGTACCTGCCCTCATATTGCATACCACATCATTGGTGTTAATAGCTTCTCACCTAAAAGTCACTGAGACATTTCTTTACATATTTAGCAAGTATGATGATACATTAGTTAAGTCCCTTTCATGCTTAGCCTTTGGTGACATACATAATGCTTTTTTACAGTGGAATTTAATATCACTGAATACATGATTAGAAACTACATTCTCAGTCTATGGATTCAGTCTTCTCCCTGGTAAATTAACAAGTGAAAGGAAGTACTTAGAGGCAAAAGAGGCATCCTAACTTAGCCTGTCCTTTTAGATTTGGTCTTTGGGGGTTGGTGGCTGTTTTGTTTGGGAATATAGGTGGATTTTTGTTTGGGATGTTTGAAGTAGGGAAGATGGAGGTGAGTTGAAGGGTAATTACTGTTTGATGACAAAACAAAAGGACTTAAAAGAATTAAGCCCCCAGTTCCCTGGGATCTGTAGAAAAAGACCACAATCAAGTTCTTACCTTTCTAAGAGTAAATGTTACATGGACTGGGGCAAGAGAAAGCACCTGTTTGTAGGATTATTTGCTGTCTAGCAGTCATTGTAACCAGATCAACAAAGAACTGTTTTTATATACCATCTGACGTGGAAATCGCTCTGGTTTACAGTATGCTTATTTTAATGGTAATCATTGTACTGGGATTTTGCCTAAATGTGCAGTGCCTCATTTCCCGAACAGGTTTGAATAAAAGGAGCCCCATAATAATTCAAAAGAATTTAAAGCAGGTCTTCTGGAGTATCTGAAAGGCACATGTTCCTTAATCTCACCAATCCCAATAATGAACAGGGGAGTCCACAACAGTATTACTGAGATTGTTCCAAAGCTTAGTGGCTAATTTGATTTTGTAAGGAATGTGAAAGAAGGCTTTTAAAGAATTTTTAATGAAAAGGCAATTAACGTTGAAACCTTCATTAACAGATAATTCAGAGGAAAAAAAAGCAGGAGTTCTTGCTGAGTTTTTGACTTTCCAACTAATTGCAAAACTTTATGGTATTTTTTTTTTTTTTTTTTTTACTATATAAGAGAAAGTGGGAAAACACTATCCATTTAATACCATGAGACCTTATGGGCAAGTAGAACACTTAAAAAGTCTTTTTTAAAAGGAAAGAGGACTAGACCCCCAAAAGCTAATTATAATTGAATGGCCCTCAGCTGATAAAATGAAGCTAGGGGAAAATGGATTCTTCATTAAGGAAGAAGAGTTTTTGATTCAAATAAATATTTTCAGAAAGTTTGGTGTGTTAAACTGCTTCACTCACATTAATCATATATATGACCATTTACCATAAATGTGACCTATAGGGGAAGAAGCATGAGTAAAGGATAGTAGAGGCAAGAAGACCTGCTACAAGCCCTGCTTCTGACAAGTTCTGGTGAGACTCATCTCTCTGTAGGGCCAGGAGCAGCTTTCTAAGACTGTTTGTTCACATTTTTTTGGTTTTGGTTTTTGGGGTTTTTGGGGGGGGTGTTGGAATTTCCTCCCCAGATGTCCCAACACTCAAGAAATCACAACAACAACCATAATAACAAATTTGGCCACTAGACATAGGATGATGGGGTTTAAGGCTGAAAGAACCTCAGAAACCAGCTAGTTCAACCCCTTCACTATATATTTAGGGAAACTGAGGGTCGAGTGATAATGTGACTTTTCCAAACACATTTTGGTCATAAGGAGCAATAAAAACAAAAATCCACAGAACTAATATTTAGTCATATTAAATTATAATGTAAAATCTTGGTATCAAAGTAGACCAATCATGCCTTTGTTTGATCCCTTACCTTCAAGGCCCAGCTAAAATGCAGCCTCTTAGGACTGGAAGTTTTTGAACTAGAAAGGACCAAGAGATCATCCAGCTCCATATCAGGTCTCCTGGGGCACTTTGAAAATTTAGTGAAACTGAGACAGCTGGGTAGTGCAGTGGATATAGCATGGGCCCTGAAGTTAGGAGGACCTGAATTCAAATTTGGCCTCAGAGCTGTGTGACTGCAGGCAAGTCACTTAACCACCATTGCCATCAATAGAACAAACAAACAAAGAGAAATCTAGTGAAATCTCTGAATTCCTTCTTAGAATCATATTTATAAATGAATAAATTCAGGTATATGGGAAAAGAAACCAATTATAGTGAAATACAAAGACCTCTCTTTTTCTGAACTCTTGTGACACTAAATATCACTACCAAACTTATGGTACTTTTCCTTTATTTTAGTCTGGACTTATCATTAGGGAAACTCCCTTCATGCAGATGGTCACACATCTATAACTCAGTGGTTCTTCAGATTTTTTGGTCTCAGGATCCCTTATTGTTGAGGACCAAAAGACTTGTGCAGGCAGATTATGTCTATTGATATTTACTATAATAAAAACTAAAACTGATAAATTTTAAAAATCTTTAGTAATTCATTTACTCTGAACAGAGCCCAAATTTAGCTCCTTAATGATACTGATGGTCAATTACTTGTGGATAGTACAGCTCTTGAAATAGTAAGAGGATTTTTTAAGTATTTTTTTATTTTATTTTTATTTTTAAGTATTATTATTTTAAGTATTTTGACAATTAAAAAAATTCTGTTCATAGCTGTTAAAACTATTCTGTTAGTCACCCTATATTTATATTGATGTAGGTTTCTTTATCAGGGCATGTGGGGGTAGGGGAGATAGTCTATTTTAGTTTGTATTTTGGTTTTGTGGGGTAGGGAGCAGGGAGGGTGAGGGTGCTATATGCCCCTTTCAGGAGGCCAAAAAAAGAGTGAATGAGTCCTTGAAAAGAGTTTTCAAACGAAGGGATCTTAATTATGGATTTTTGTCACATGGTGGATTTTGATATGTACTAGACTTGACTCATCAGGTTAAGAGGGTGAATTCCTACTGAATTAGATGAAACTGAAGATGTGAATAGCTGGAGAATAACCTGGAATAATAGTTAAATTAGTGAACTGTAAAAGAAGATCCCAGAAAACAGGGCTGAGTGAGAGTATCAGAGCACAAACGTATGCTATACAAAGGATGAGATTGCTGGAAACAGAAACCAGATTAGAGGAAGCAGCATAAGCAGCCGCTGCTTAGCCCTGGTGATCCACACATTCAGAACATAATATTGAGAGGCGCTAATAAAGAAATTGTAATGAGATCCATGTGAAGACATATGCAAAGGAATACACCTCAGTTGTTTTACACAAAAGGTTTACTTACTTAACTGCATTCCAACCAGCACTTAGAGTTTGGGGCACTTTCAAACAAAAGAGATCTCTTTTCTATTCTTTCCCCATTGAAATCATGAAGCACTGACATTTTAATATATCAGTGTCGATTAGCCATAGCCCATTGATTACAGTAGTCTAGGTGCGGTACTCTTATGAGACAGCTTTAGTCTATTACAACAGAATTATCGAATTAGCCACTCTGCCATATTGTATTTATTACTCATTTAATTTCGTCTGCTATATTATGCAAATAAGTAATGTACACAGTGGGCTCCTTTATTTCCACATTTGATTTATTGATTTATTTACTTTACCAAATGTTTAACTTGAACTTGAACAATATTTCTCTTGTCAGTTTTTTTTATTCTTTTCATTGCCATGTTATGAATTGACACCAAAATCATATATTGTAAAATGTATGTTAGGCTGAGACATTAACATGATTGACAGTGAACTTGCTTGGCAAGGAGTAGGCTAATCCATATATGACACACAGGAGCTGTTCTCTTGGCAACAACTTCATCATTGTTTTTAAACATGAGAGATGAGCCAAAGCCCCTAAAAATCATTCAGGTAAACAGCAAGCAATTTTGTCTGGCAGTGCATGAATACCAAGTCTTTCTTTCTCTTCACTGACTTCACCCTGGTAAATATGAATAGGTTCTCACTACCTAGATTAATAGCTGTTTTAATACTATAAAGGATGAATAAATCTTGAGCTGTTTCCTATTGAATCAAAGTCCTTTATTCATAGGATATAGTACCTTATTACTTTATAGTATATGGTATTAGCTCAAAGTAGCTGAGTTAAATCCTTGGAGAAACTATACATGTACATTTTGAATTGTAAAATGTAATAAATTGTGTTTAGAGCAAGTTGAAATCTAACGCTAGCTAGTACCAAGGTTTGTAGGTCTAATATTTCATAATATTCTATATCTACCATCATGAGAACTAAAGAGGCAATAGGAGATTGTAAAAGTTGGACCAGAAAATTGGATGAGGCCTAAGAAAAGACTGTTCACAGATGGGAGTCACTGACAATTCTGTTTCTTTGCATTTCCATTATAATTAATTCTTTAATATTGCCAATTGAAGCTCACGAATTGAAAAAGCTCCAATCCATACAATCTGGCATCGCACTGCTTTTCTGAAATTCCAGGGAGCTTCCCTAAGGGTAAAATGGGAAATTCACAGTAAGAATGGATAAATTAGGGCAGGGGGTGTGGAGTTAATCTTCGATTGAGCCAAATAGTAATTACATCCTGATAATGGCATATTTCCAAACATATAGTCAAATTAACAGATCATAATAAATCATAGGGAAGATATAAATTCTTAGGGACAAAAGGATGCGTCTACTTTGAATTACTGTGATTCTTCCATCCTGAAAGAGATAGAAGGTGAGGATGATGGCAAACAGGCTGTGTAAGGTATTTAAATATTTAGGGACAGTAAGAATCATACCTGGAAAAGAAAGGGGAGGTCATTCCTAGAAGGTTGAGGTAGTACATAGGAGGAAGAACTAGGGCTAGGTTTAACAGAGACACAGGGAACACATGAACAATCCACCTGAACACTGTTCCCCAGAAGAAACCTAGAAAGGTGATCCATATATTCATAGAAACTTATAGGTGGAAGAAATCTTAGACATCATCTAGTCCAGTCCCTTGCTTTAGAGAGGAGAAAGCTAAGACAAGAAAGATGTAACCAGTTAGAAATGATGCAGAGACTAGAATCTTGTTACCTGACCTTCTAGTACAGTATTTTTTTTTCTATTACATGCCTTCTTGGTGGAGTGATGCAGAGTTTCTCCAGGTCTCTTGGATTTTTCTCTTCACTTCTAGGATTACAGATTACATTTACTCTTTGGTTGAGATAATACACTTTTTTGGGCTACAGGCTTCTCATCTGTAAAATGAGAGGTTTTAGCTATGCAGTCTCTAAGGTCTATTCAGCTTTAACCTTCCAGGTCTACAAAATATGGTAAATAGGAAGTCTCTCTTAAATCTAATTAACTTGTTGAAAAAAAAAGTAGCCACAGTTTCAGCTTGTTTGTTTTAACTATCAAACAGTAAAGTTAGAGTTGAATTTTCTTTCCTTGGGAAAAATCAAAATGGCTTCTTTAATATTAATGACAGTGATTTAGAACACATATACTATACTGATAGTTTCACATGACATATAGACCACCAATGAATAAATGCATTTCAGAAAAAATCATTAATAAGAACGGTGGCAGGATATGTATATTCATTAAAATTAACTGGGTTTTTTTTATATTTGGAATCAGCAAAATATAAATGATATGCTAAGTCTTTGCTACCCCTACACAAGTTAAATTTATTCATGGGAAAATTCCATTGGTAAATTTCTTCTAATTTTTGTTCATCTACCTGTCTTTATTTTTCCCCATTTGCTTTTTTCTTTTTTCCCCTTTACCTCCTATCTTTTGTGAAGCCTCAAATGCATCCTAGACAAGTTCTATATTGTGTACTAAGCCATGTTAATGGATTCCATAGATAATTTTCAAGGGCTGAAAAGGCTTTTGACTTTGAGGAATTAAAGCAATTTTGAAAGAAGCAGGAGAACTGTATATAAGAATCCTCCAACACATGCACATGAATAGTACAATGACATTTGAATTTGACAGGGAGAGTGAAAAGATCAAGCTGAAATGTGGCACTAGAGAAGGGAACACTGCCTTACCAAGTCTCTCCACCATTTGCCTGGAGAAGATATTCTGAAACTTTGAATGAGAAGAAAGGGCATTAGCACCAAGTGAGAGTACATGAGTCAACTCGGATTTGCAAATAACAAAGTCATCTTTGCTAAGATCCATGAAGACCTTGAAGCTGTGATCCAAGATCATAAGCTTAAAAATAAGGAACTCCAGCTATAAAAGAATGTGTAGGTGACCAAAGTTGAATTTGCACAATAAAAGAGAGATCACAGCAAAAAGGCTATAAAGGGGTATGGCTACTTGGACTGACTTATGGTGGTCTAATTTAAGAGGCTGAACCCAAGAGTAGAATCAGAGCCTATAAAATGATTTAAAAAAAAAAAAAAAAAAGAGTGCTCTGAGAATGAGCAAGTTCCAACTCTATAAGGAAAAAAAATCTGAAGAAACCTAAATGATTTTTTTTAAAAATCTATTCTGAAATGTAGGAACCCTCAGGAGCCATAGTCACTTATAATCCTACAGTCTCCCTTTAAAACAGCAGCCTAATATTTGCCCCTCACTCTCTACACCATAATTGAATTCAGAGCTTTTAAAGGGCAAGTTTTAGTAATTTGTTAAGATAATAGATCAACTGAAAATTATTGTGGTTCAAATGAAAGAGTATTTGCTTTGGAATCTTTAGAACTGGGGTGATCTCATCATGTGAATAACAATGAACAAGTAAACATCAACCTGCCTGTGACTCAGGTTCTGAATATATAAAATGAGAAGGTTGGACTTGACTTTGGAGGTCCATTTCAGCTCTAAATCTATGATCCTTTGGGAAAACTTTTCCATTTTGGAATTTGTGATCATTCTAGTAGAAACCCAGCTGCAATGGACCCCAATATGAAAAACAGTTTTGATATCAAATAAATAATGTGAACAAAATTGAAAAGAGGATCTTATCTCCTGGAGAACAAACTTTTCAGACACTTTAGAAGTATGTGTTTACATATAAACAATGCAAACAGAAGCCAGCAAGGTGCTTTGATATGCTAATTGAAAATATTCCTATCTATTCATCAAAAGCAAAGCTTCTACTCAGTACCAGGTGTAAATACTTGACCTTAATAAAAACTAATCTCAGAATCACTCAATGTTAGAGCTCCAAGGGACCTTAGAGATCATTTAACCCCATGGCTCCCAACATTTTCCTAGGATGATGAAGATACATTTTTAATGTTCAAAAGGTTTTCTGGGTCCCAGCATGATAGTGTAGTTTGACTATTATGAATAGCTGAAGATTAAAAAAATTAATACAAGATGACAATAAACAATTCAGGAATATTTAAAATGAATTTTTATTCCATTAATTGCATCAGAATCTACATAAATTTTAAAAATATTAACCCATCTATATTTAAAGACATTTATTTAGTCTACAGAAGGCATGTTGGCTTTCTTATTTTACTTAGTTGCCCAGTACATTTCATTAGAGCTAAATAAAGATAAAAATGACAATGTTCACTGTGCGTTTGAATTCAGAGGGCCCTTTCAATAATAACTCCAGGGGCCCTGCCCACTGTTTGGAAACTACTGATCTTATTCAGCCACCTCATTTAACAGATGAAGTGACTGAAGTGACTTATTCAAGGTCACAAAGTTAGAATGCTGAAAGTTGAAACTCAAATCTTTTCACTCCTTTTCCCTTCTTACTATACTCAGCACTCTCCCTAAGTCACAGTTTGTTCATTACTTTATCATCAGGGGATATTGATACTGACCTTGCTAGGAGAGGATCTAATGAGATAATATATGTTAAGTTATTTTGTAAGGCTTAAAGAGCTATACAAATGTAAAGTATCGTTACTTTAAAATATTTTGTATTTCAGACATTTCATTAGATAAGACAAGCCTTTCTCCCAATTAGTCTGAATTAGTAAGACTTTACTGTGCTATAATGGGGTAATTATGCAAGAAAACACATTCATAAAAATGTATACCTAAGAGTCTTTTACATATGCAATTACTTGGCAGTTTCTAGGCTATTGACAAATGTGCTTGTATGTTCTGGTTGATGTCAACTACCCGATACGTGGGTTGAAGAGAGCAATCTCCATAATTCTGTATGTAGGCTATGACAATATAAGGTGTCATAACACTAACTTGAACCCAGAAGTGAATTTTAAAGCAAATGCAAATTAGAACATAGAAACTCTGCTGGATATCACATCAGTTGAAGATTCCCTCTGATTTTTTAAATTATCTTCCTCCTTTTTTCACTTAGCCATAACCCTAGTTTTGGCCCAAATCATCTCTCATCTGAACTTTCACAATGACCTCCTAAATCAGTCTCTCTTTCCATTATCTTCCCCTCTCCTATCCATGCTTTACCTGGTGGGCCAAATTAAAACAACAACATAGGGTTGGACCAGGTCATTCTCTTGCTCAAAAATCCGCGGTGGCCTTTTGATAGCTGGTAGGCTAAAACACAAACTCCTCCTCAGCCTGGCATTGAAAGTTCCTTATAACTGGACTCCAACCTACCTTTCCAGACTTATTTCATGCTATTGTCCTTCATGAGCCCTACTTTCTACTCATGGAGGTTTATTTATCGTGCCCTGCACTCAATGTTCTGTCTCAGTGCCTTTACATAGGCTCTTCTCCCTCCCTGATATCCCCATCCCAGAACACATATATTTCCTTACCTCAACTCATTAGAAAATTAGGTTTCTTAGAATTCCTCCAGTATTCAGTTCAGGGACTATTTCTAATGGGAAGCATTTCTTGACTATCCCCCACACCATACCTGCTCCAGTTAGTATTCTAGTCCTGCTCATAATTTATCTGGTATATGCTTACCTTTGTATATCTTACATCTTCCATTAGAATGTAAACTCCTTGAAGGCAGGGAACAACTTTTCATTTTTATTTTTGTATTGTCAGCACCCAGCACAATACCTTGCATATAGTAAGCAGTGGATAAGTATTTGAATTTACTGGATTAAATCTGTGTCAAATTCAGCCCTGTGCTTGGAAATACACAAAGCAGAAGAATATAAAATAGCTTTAGTGGAGCCCAATAGTCGATCAACAAACTAGTCAATAAGCTCTTATTATGCGCCTGTTATGTGCCAGGCAGTGTGTTAAAAGCTCTTTACAAATATTATGTCATTTGATTCTCTCAACAAACCTGGGAGATAGGTGCTGTCATTATCCCTATACATGAGGTAACTGGTATGGTGTGTTCATCCTTCATTGCCCAAGAAGACCATGCCATCAGAGAAATAATGACAATGACTTGCACTTGATTTTGTTTTGAGTGAGGGAGGGCTGATGAGGTAGCTGAGGAAGTAATTTGCCCAGAGTCACACAGCTAGCAAGCATCTGAGGTGGGATTTGAATTTAGGTCTTCCTGACTTGAAACCAACATTCTATCTCCTACACTGCCTCTATGCTTCTGTGATGCTAAGAATGAGATAACTTGATGACACCTTTATTGAAAAGAGAAAGGACTAGTTCCAATATCTTAATCACTTACCAAAAATGCTCCATAGAGCTTGAAGTTCTCCCAAACGTTGTGCTTACAAAAGCCCTACAAGGTTGATGGTGCTAGTGTTATACTTTCTGTCTTCTAAGGGAAAAACCAGAAAGAAGCTCAGCATGGTAATGTGACTGCCAAAGCAAGATCGGAGCCCAGGACTTCCCATGTCAGGTTGATGTCTCTTTCCATTATACCACAATTGGTCTCATATAACTAGGTAGTATCACTGTCATGCGCCAAATGCACAAACTGTTTTCTACAGAGCATCTCAGCTAGAATTTTCGAGCTAGAAGGGGAACATAGGGCTCATCTATTAGTTGAGCATCATCCTCAAATGATAGCAGAGCTCACACAGCTCATTAGTAGCAATACATAGACTGGAGCAGGGATTCTTATCCTGGGGTCCATAGACATTTTATTTTTATTTTTAAATTTATTGTAAGGATTTTGGTTTCCAAATTCTTTCTCTTTCTCCTGCCCTTCCTCTATCCATCGAGAAGGCAAGCAATATGATCGAAATTATATATGTGAAGTCATGCAAAACATATTTCTATATTAGCTATGTCATGGGAAAAGCAAGAAAAATGAAGAAAGGAAAAGAATATGCTTCAGTCTGTACTCAGAGTTCATCTGTTTTCTCTCTGGAGGTGGATGTCATTTTTCATCATGAGTCCTTGGGAATTGTCTTGGATCACTGTCTTGATTCAAGTAATTAAGTCTTTCACAGTTAATTGCCATTAGTGTGTTACTGTTACTGTGTACAGTGTTCTACTGGTTCTGCTCACTTCAATTTGCATCAGTTCATATAAGTCTTCCTAAATTTTTCTGAAACCATCTTGCTTGTCAGTTCTTATAGCACAATAGTATTTCATCACAAACGTATACCACAACTTGTTCAGCCATTCCCCAATCAACTGATAGTTGTTTTTTTGACTATTATTGGTTTTCATTTTAATCCTGTGTGTTTTCTTTTATACTTTTAAAGATGTTATTCTAAAAAGGGATCCACAAGCTTCACTATACTGCCAGAAGGGTCTAAGATATCAGAAAGGTCAAGAAACACTGGAATAGAGGTTAAGTCTTGAGTCCCATTCTTTCTAAAGCTATATTTTTTCTTGGTATTGTATTTTTGTTCTCTCATCTGCTTAGAAGTTGGATTGGGTTAATTTGTCTTGCTTTGGATCTCTTTGACAGGACAGGTATGTTTCTTGAATTATCCATTCGTCTTTGCAGCTTGCTCTGGGTGCTTTGTGCACCTTTTTATATAGAAATGTCTTGTACAGAGTGCCTATTGAAGGAAGAAAACAAACACCACCTACCATGTCTAGGCATTGCTCTGAGTACTTCAGAAATATTCTAATTTTAATTTGAATCTCACAGAAAGCCTAGGAGGTAGGTGGTACTGTGATCCCCATTTTATAGTTGAGGAAACTAAGGTTGGCAGAGGTGAAGTCGCTTGCCTAGAGTTACATAACTAGTATCTGAGGTTGAATTTGAACCCAGATATTTCTGACCCCAGGGCTAGCCCCTGTACCACCCAGCAGCCTATGGAGGAATATTTGCAAATCCCAAACAAATCTTGTCTAAACAACACCTCTGTGCCTTAGATTAGATGGTAGATGATGGACAGGCATTTACTGAGTCTGAAAAAGATCTGTCACCGAAGGGCCATCCTTCTGGTGAAAGCCAACCCACTTAGCTGGGCTAGTCCTCTGAAAGCAGAGAAGCATTCTCTTACCAGACTTGTACTTGAAAGTTTTCCAGCTCAGTGTAGGACCTACTGGAGCTCTTGTTGAGTTTTCTTAACCTTGTTGAATACAGGGTTACCGCCACATGTCTGAGGAAAGCTTTAGTGGAGTGTTTCTCTATACTGGATTAAAAATGAAGTTACTCTTAGAGGTTAAAGGGCATGTTTTGAAGTAGAGAATTGACAAAAGTAATGGTTCAATAGTTTTTCTCTGGTGGTCTGAAATGTATTATGCTTCCCCCCCCCCCCAACTGCATGCAAGTAAAACAATAGTAGACAATACAAATTTTATGTATGTGTATACTTGTATAAATATGGATATATGTATGTATATATCTCCTATATACATCTTTACAAAGAGAATTCTAGCCCTTAAAAAAAAGCTCACCAAATTCCAGAGATATCCCTGTAAAGTGACAGAGAACAGAGTGATCCAGGAGAGACACTCTAGTGTAATTTCAGATAATTCTATATCAGGTTTCTGAGAACACTTTTGGAAAGCTGTGCTGTATATTAGCAGTGGGTCCCAGAGAAATAGAAAATTAGTATTTTCTTTCCCAGCCTACAATTTATTGATCAAAGAAAACTTATTTTTGGCTTTGTAGTGTTGCAACAATCTGAAGCATATTAATAAAGAAAGAGAGTAGCTTCTTGGGGAGATAACCTCTATGACTGTAATTTTTTCTCATGAGTATCAATGCAGTTTATGTGCCAATGTTTCACAAGTACAGAGAGAGGGAGGGGGAGTCTATGTTGCCAAGGAGAGGCAATAGGAACTCACTCTTCATTTCTGCTGGGTTTTTTTTCAGACTTTCTCCAGGGAGAGCTCACGCCCTACTCCTTATTCTGAAGATGAGAATGAGTTGAGAGGGCTACAAACAATGATACCCTTTTTAAAATTGTGATAGTCCCAGTGGTTTAGCCTTTGGGATCACATAAGCTGGTGGTACTGGGTTAGGAAGCTGAAAAGTAGGAAATGATTCTTCCATTTGGGCCATAGAGTGGTGGTAGTGGTACGGGGTGTAGCATGTAAATCTTCTGAGTCAGACTGCTGCTAATTGAAGGAGATTTTCATTGATGGAAAACTGGAAGTGTAGGATTCCCTTTCAAGAAAGTTGGGAAGCAAGTGTGTCTCCCGCATATTCAATGGATATGGAGTCAGTAACTAACATTTTATACAATATTATCTTTGGTGTTTCTTACTTCTTGAACTTTGTTTGAATTTTTTTGGTAGTACCTCTCATAGCCCTAACTCTGTTCCTTAGGCATACATATATAAGAAAACAATGAAATTAAAGACTTAGAGGTAGAAGGAAACTTAGCAGTCATCTAATTGAACTCCTTGGTTTTATTGACAAGAAAAGTAAATGAATAAATCAAAGAGAAGCACAGAATTGGTAAGCAGGATTTGAATTTTGACCCTCTGACTGCCAAGCCTTTTTATGGTCAGGCTAGCATTGGAAAAGGTATTCACTTATATATCCCAATATAGCAAAGATCTAGATTTTCATTTTTCTGCCTTTTATGATCATAAATTGTAACCAGAATCAGAAGACCTAAGTTCAAACCTTGCTCTGCTACTTAACTGCCTTTATGGGGCCTTGCCCAAGTCAATTAACTTTTAGGACCTTACTTTTCTCAGAAGACAAGAGAATTATCCTATATAACACCTACTGTGTGCCAGGTACTATGCTAAATACTTTACAAGTATACTTCACTTGATTCTCACAACAGCCTTGCCAGATAGATGTCTTATTATCCCCATTTTACAGTTTAGGAAACTGGGGCAAACAGAAGTTGAGTGACTTGGCCAGGGTCAAACAGCTAGTAAATGAGACTAGATTTGAACTCAGGGCTTTCTAACTCCAGGTCCAGAGTTCTATCTACTGCACCACCTAACTGCTTATGGGGTGGGTTAAATGATTTCTCAAGTCCCTTTAAGCTCGAAGTCTTATGATCTTCTGAGATGATAGCCTTCATGAGTTGCTGCTGCTAAAATAAATCAGTACCTGGTAGTCAAAGCCCTAGGGATGAACCTGTTTCAGTGAACCTGTCACTTAACTTCGGTTGGAAAGCAGGCATATAGTCTTTCACTCTAACTTTACTCAAAGTCTCTCCAGTGTTATCTTACAGGTGATTGTCTTCTACTGCCAGACCCTTTGGGAATCCAGACTAATTGTTGTGATAAGGAATCTAAGTAAGATTTTAATGAAGCAAAGGGGCACTTTTTTTCTCTTTAGAGGAGAACAGATTTGAGATAGAGAATAATACTTGGTATTTATGAGGGGATTTCAAGTTTGCAAATCACTATACATGCTTTATCTCTCCTTATCTTCTCAACAACCCTGTGAGGAATTTATGACAGGTATTTATCATCTGCACTTTTACGAATGAGAAAATTGAGGCTAAGTGAAATTACCAGACATGCCCATGGTCATGGAACTAGTAAGTGCTGGAGGGAGGATTTGAACCTGTGCCTCTCTTGACTCTACTTTTTGCCCTCTGCCCCATCTTGGTTTTACTGACTTTCTTCAAAATTCAACTCAGACCCTGCCTTTTGCAGGAAATGTTTCCCAGTCCTCTTAGCTGCTGGCACCTTCCCCTCTCAGATCACCTGAGAGAAGATCATCATCTTCTCTGTATCTTGTATACCTACTTATTTCTTTGGTGTCTTCTCTAAAAATAGAAGATTCTTGAAGGCAGAGCTGTTTTTACCTTTCTCCATGTCTTTGAAGCTCAGCACAGTGTACCTGCAACAAAATCAGTGCCACACACACACACACACACACACACACACACACACACACACACACACATACATCCTCTCACACACTTGTTGGCTCACTGTCTGACAGAATCTAACCTTCAGGAAGATAAAGCATCCTTAGTCCATCCTGTAAGTGATATAATTAATGGTAGGAGTTGAGACTAAAATCCAGATCTCCTCTTCCCAGGGCCAGAGCATGTTCTTAAAAACGTCAAGGAGTTTACAGCCTGTTATTTGTCTTGAGGGGCGTTCCTGATTATAATAACATCAGGGACCTAAAGCTAATAGGACCATAGACTCATCTCTCTGTAGCAGTGCACGGGGGATGTTGAAAGAGGTTCATTTCCCTCAAATGACCTTAGTAAAACATTCATAGAGTACTGACAAGTATTTTGAATTTATGCAAAAGGGAGCGTAGCTTAAATGTTTTGATATATTGCGAACAGTTTATAGAAAATCCCCCCCAAAAGATTGCAAAGCTCATTTGAATCTTATATTAGTCCTCTGAGAATTGGTAAGAAATAGCTTTAGATTTTTTTCCAAATGGATAAAATGAGGCAGAAATTAAATTACTGAATTTCAGATTTCTAATGCCAGACCTGCAATTTTAACTACGAGAGATATTTCATATTTCTTAATTTATAAATAAATAAAGCTGTTGTGAAAATCATTAAAAAAAACAACCTTTCAGAATTGTTACAATCTTAAGCTGAGTCCTGGGATGGCAGTTTATATGTTTTCCTTACTGATTATGAATAGTAAAATGAATTAAGTCAATCTTTCAGCATTTTTTTTTTTTGTTAAACCGTGTTGAATTTTATTCTAGTTAACAGCTTGACAGCTGTAGTTTTTTAACTTTTTTTTTTTTTTTGCTAAGGATTTTAGTATGGCTGGTGGTGCTTTGTTTGTTTTGTTTTGTTTTGGGGGGGTACTAGTGGTTATTGACATTTTAACAGGGATAGGACTGAACTCGTGATTTCACTGGTCTAGGTAACTCCTTGGTGAGAAACTCTCTCTACTAAAGTTGGTTAGTATCTTTTCTGATGTAGAATCTTAAGAGTTGCCTAGAACAGTGAGAGATTAATTGCCTTGCTTAGGGTCAACTAAGTCAGTATGTATCAGAGGTAGAATGGACTGTTAGTCTCCCTGGCTTCAAGGCCAGGTAAGTATGCATTATGGCAGTGTCACTTTGATTTTTTCATTAAATTTTATAAACTCTTGGAAACTTTATCCATTTCCTCAAATTCAATTATATCTGTTCTGCCTATCATTTTCTGAGAGCTAGTTAACTCCTTTATACAATTAACCAAAGCATTTTGACAGTGTGAGTCACAGATGGTATGTGTGAGAGGTAGTCCATACCTGTTATTTCATATGAGTCCTTCCAGTGTAGAAACTCCTTTCTTTAATGTAGATCTCTTACTCTAATATGAAACACATTCTTAGAATCTAAGGTCATAGATGTAGAGAGAGTGTCTTACAGGTGACCTTTACTCCAAACATTCTTCTTTCAATGGATGAGATAATT
The DNA here is from genome assembly GCF_028372415.1 of Notamacropus eugenii. NCBI lineage: Eukaryota > Metazoa > Chordata > Mammalia > Diprotodontia > Macropodidae > Notamacropus > Notamacropus eugenii. The sequence continues at coordinate 398,153,460 of NC_092872.1, forward strand.
GAGGTTCAAAGCAGATTTCTCTGAGATTACCACAACTCATTAAAGTTATCCCTTCCACAATGTGAGAGTTAGGGGCACAATGCCCCCCATGATCTGGAAAATCTGTAAATTTTTTGGCCCTCCCTTCATGCCAGAGAAGAAGTCTAAATTGTTCCTTTTTCTCTTATGGGATGTTTACAGTACCTTATTGTAAAATTTGGGGTAAGTATTTGATCATAGGCCCTGTGTTGTATTCTGGCTTTCATATGTCATCTGTGCCTTCCTCACAACTCCCCCCAAATTCCCATTTCATTTCTAATGTTGACCTGCAATATATATCGAAACCGTGATGGGGAAAATTGTGATGTGGAAAGGATGGCTATAGTTGGAGAGCTGGGTTCTAAAATGTAGGCTCTCCAATTGCAAATGTAACCCTTCTTTCTTGACCCTATGAGAAGGTTGAGACTGTGAGTTTAAATGACAATGCCCTGATCACACAGCCAGTGTGTGCCAGAAGAGGGCTTAAGCCTCCCTCTTTTTGACTTCAAAGTTTGCCCTCTATCCATTATTCCAACTCCCTCCCTAACAAGCTCATGTAGCTGTGTTAATGGTCCTAATGGCCTTCATTTACTCTCAGGCAAACTCATGTATTTTCACAAGCACCTTTTCGGCTTAATGGTCTAACTCTATGGAGGAGATTTCAGTCCAAATAGAGCTGAGGAACACATTATGGCAGGCTGATAAGAAGGGTATTTGGGGACCGCTGAGGGTTTTGTTCTCTAACAAAACTTGGCAGTTGCCAGTTCTGCCTGCTTACAGGACTGGCAGTAGTGGGGTGATATTTCCCTGTATTACAGGGTTTTATACTGTATTGTGATTCTTTCTCAATGAATAGGATAAACCACATTTATATTTCACTGGAAAACCAAACCCAGTAAAGAACAGATTTAGAGATGAGCGCAATGGTCACAAAGCAGTGGCTCCCTCTTCTCTCTCCACCTCCTTCCCCCATTTGGAGAAATCATTTGTCTTGTTTGGATTTGTCGCCTATTCCTTCACCACTGTCATTCTGTTTACAGTTCAGTCTTTGTGTGTTCTTTTACTTTTGTCATTGACCCATAATTTTAAAAACCTATTTTAAGCTGTAGCAAACCAGTAATACAGTGAAGATTGTGAAGAGCCCAGAATAAATGGAGCTCAACATTCTATAGGGGGAATCTTACCTGGTATACAGGACCAGGACCAAATGTACAGAGAAAAATCAATTTTAAGGGAAAAGCTACAATTCAACCTACATGTATATATTTATGTGTGTATAGGTATACATACGTGTGTGTATGCAATTGCATGTATATATTATATGTATAAACGCATATGTGCAGATAGCTGTATATGCATATACATAATATATGTGTACATGTAATTATATGTGTACACATATGTAAAGATATACATGCGTATGCATATATTTATATATGTATATGTAGTTAAGTTCCATTTGTAGAATGTTTTATAGTCTCAGTATTTTTTTCTACCTAAAAGACAATTAACATCTCAATGTTGCTCTGTATTTATTATAGGCATAGAATGAAAGGATTTATTTGAAAGGAAAAAAAAAAGAAAATAAGTTCTATTTACAACTGGGACAGATGACTAGAGCTTTAAAAGCTAACATTGATTGTTTTAAAATTTATTAGTTGTCTGATTACAAAGAAGAGTTAGGCTGCTTAAATAACAGAGCCCTGATCAGATTTTTTTTTAACAGTGAATTAATTTAGGATTATAAATGTATTTCTTTCTACATATGTATTATATGAGTGTAGATACTTAATGACACATTAACAGGAGACCTTTTGGAGTTAATACTATAACCCAAAGAAGTGACTGACGGAAGTGATTTCTTGACAAACAACTGGAGAACACCACTGTGTTCTCATTCCTCTCCAGGACCTCATGAGTCTCTGGATATTCTCTACCATGCCACAGGAGCCTTCTCACCCTGGAAATTCATTCTATTTCTGGACTTTTCACACTGGAAATATACTTCTCCCTTGCAGCTCCTTTTTCTGATTGGCTAGTTCTCCCCAGAAGTTCTCTTTTAAGGAAAATGCTCAGGCTACACCTGTATTCATTGTTTTCCAAGATACTGGACTTTCTCTTCCATTACCATCCTCACTTCCCTCACCTTCTCCTGCCCCATTTTCTGCTTCATTTTAGGGGTTATCTCACAGCATCAGAATGTAAGCTGCTTGAGGACTTTGACTATCTTTATTTCTGCATGCATTTGTCTTCTCAGCACTTAGCACAGTGCCTGGTACAGACTAAGAGCGAATAAATGCATTGACTGGCTGATCACTGAATATTTGAGGGGCAAGTAAGGCTTCATTTTTTTCAAACAATACTTAGAATACATATGTGTGTGCCTGTCCACATAGACAGGAATAAATATAAAAATGTAAGTCCAGAAAGGCTTCTATAGGTCATCACCTCTAACCCCCTTATTTGACAGATAAGGAGTCTGAGACTCAAACTGTGTAAATTACTCAAAGTCACATAGGGAGTAAGAGAAAGAGATGGGATCCAAATACAGCTTTCACTGTTCTTTCCTCTACACACTTATGCCTTTGTCTCCCCTTTTTCTTCCAATTTTACTCCTTTTTATTTTTATTCTTCTCTCTTTACCTTCCCTCCTTCCTTCTCTTTCTCTGTAATATGACATATATGTAAGTATATGATGTAATATCCTATATTATAAATATATTATATCTACATATGCACATACTCAAGAATAAATGCATATATGTATGTACACAGCTAAATGTATGTGTATATACACATAGAAACATGCATATATACACATGTATACATATGTGTATGTGTGTGTGTTTATGTATGTATCTTCTGGACCACTGAGTTGCCTGAACAGATGGGACAGAAGATTAGCAACATTACCTTTGGAGAAAAATAAAAGCTATACTTAAAAGTATTTGATTCGTGTGGAAGAGAGACTGTATTTAATTTGCTTGGCAAACAATTTTTGGAGGTCAAGACCAAAGATCATGGGTAGAAGTAACACACACACATATACACACGTATACGTGTGTATATGTGTGTGTGTGTATATTTGATTTGGTGTAAGGACAAAACTCCAAGAAGTGTATCCCCAAAACAGATTGCCTTAAGAAAAATTGAGATATATGTCACTGGAAGTAGTCAAGCAAAGACTTATAGGAGATAATGTAGAGAAAACTCTTGTTCATTATGTTAGACAAGATAATCTCTGAGTTTCTGTCACTATCAAGATGTAGACATATGCATTTGGCCTTCTAAAGACATAAACTCTGTACAGTTGTTTATATATAAAATAGATTGGTATGTCAGTGATCAATGGCAGGGGAAGAAATCCAGTAGTTTAGGAATGATAATACCAGTTCATGTGCTTTCCTAAGTCTATTCTCTTCCCATGAAGACTGTACTATTTAAAGAATTTTCTTATATATGTCAATTGTGAATATGTAATGATATACTGATTTTCTTGTGTCGTTTATAAAAATGTTCAAGATGTTTTGTTAGGTGCTGAGGACTTGGAGTAAATGTAAATGTTTGACTACATGTAATTAAAATATATTCTAAAGGAACTTGACATCTAGTAAGGAAAATATGGATATATCCACTGAAAACTATGACAGAAAGCAGCATGTGAAGACTACCATAAAAGGATGTATGAATGCTGTGCTGTGGCATGACTAAGACTTCAGCAAGTGGAAAGAATGTCATAAACCAAACCGTAAAGGACATAAAAACCACAAGGTATATGTAGACTAAGAGTTCAATCTGACTAGAATATAAAATATGAGTAGAGAAATAATAGAAGATAAAGTAAATTGGGGCTAGATCACGAAGGGCCTTGAATGCCAGATGAAGAAAACCACTGACAGATTTTGATCCAGGAACATGAGATGATCCAGAGAAAAGATATAGTCCTGGCAGTCTTCTGCATAAGAAACGTGCGAATGGATGAAATGGCCAAACGAAAATGTGCAAAGAAGGAAAAGAATGGCAAGGCATGAAATTATGGGTGCTTATACTTAGAGGATTGATGGAAGAAGTAAAGCCAGTGAAGGAGACAAAGGAGTGAGATATTCAGAAGAGAGAGACAGAGACAGAGACAGAGGACAGAGAGAGATGCACATAGAAACATACAGAGACAGTGATAGACAGACAAAGACAGAACAAAAATGAACTTGTAGTTAGTGAATAAGAAACTTCTCAGAGAAGTTGGTATTCAGTTGGCTTTGAAGAATAAGGAGAGGTTCAAAGGTCTGGAGGCAAACAGATGACATTCAAGTTGCCCTTTTGTGACTTGTTTAAACTTGTAACCAAAATCTCCTATATGTGTTGGTTTCCCCCATTAGAATGTCACCTTTTGGACAGCAGTTTCTTTTCTATTTGTATCCCCATTGCTCAGCAAAGTGCTTTGTACACAGTAAGCATTTAACAGATTATTTCTTTTCCTTCATTCCTTTGTTCATTTATTCATCCAGCAATTCATTATTTTTTTCCTTTCATTTTACCTGGATAAGCATGACGGAGACCTGTGGGGGAAGCAGACAATTTGTGTTTTGTTCTGAATCCTCCGCACTTCAGTTACCATCCTTGTATCATTATCTGGACTACCCAAATAATCATAGGAAAAATACAATCATGTAATTTCTGTATCTTTGTTTTTGGGGACAGTTTGGAAGATATAGAGTTTTCTTTAGTTATTACTGGTCATTCAGGTACTCTTAAAATGTGTAAGTCATTCCAGATGGTGGTGAGGATGTCTTCAGTAGTTGCTTAAGCATTCATACTGCTCCATTTTTACATTTAATTGCATCTTTGCATGATTTGGTTCTTTAAAAAGTTAGTTTATTCATGATGGGTCCAATTCACATGAAAGTCAAGACATTTCTCTGCGATGTCATTGGTCCTTTTTGAAGACAAAAGACAAATAACAAAACAAAAACAACAGCATTCGTAACAAAGCAGAACTTGGTCAGTTTGGGATATGCTTTTGCAGGTAAACGTAGTTGCTGTTGTGCTAGGAAATGCAACTTACTAAGCAACATATTTACAGAGACCACCAGGAAATAGTTTTCATTCAAGAGCAGCGTTCCTTTCTGTTTGTTTGTTTGCAATGATAAGAATCTATTTAGTTTTGCAGGAGCCAGAAATGTTTCAGAAATTTGTAGCTGCTATAAAAATGTTCCCTTTTTAAATTAAGCCCTCAATGAGAATTAGGGTGTTTTAAATTGAGCAGAGGCAATTGTCTATAGGGGATTCAAAAAGCAATTTATATTGCAGCTTTTCCAAAAACTAAATAGCTGTAGTGAAAACAGCATTGCTTTTTCTTCAGGTTCTTTGAAAATTCACTTTATTAATACATGCCCAAATTAATGGTTTGAAACTTTCATACCCTTCTAACTATGAGTCAATAGCCCATCAGTACCTGGAAGAGTGATTTGAAGCATTTATCTTACTACAATGAAACTGTCATTTAGGAAACCATTAAAACATAACCTTAAAATTAACATCGTGAACCTACAAGGAAACATTAAATGGGGAAAAAAGAGGAATGGCCTTGTGAAAGGAAAGGACTTCCTTTAGAAAGCAAGCGTAAAAACATGCCCACAAATGAATAATAATTTTAATGAGACTGATCTCGGAGCTGTTCACTTTCACTTGCACTAATACAGCCATGAAATATTAGATGGTGAGGATACATTAAAATCTAAGTTCACATTGGAGACCATTTATATTAAGCAAAGAGGTGGCATGTCACTAACCTAAGAACAAGAACATCCCTAGCACTCCGCATTACTTCACCCGAGACAGGTAGCTCTTCTGGGATGAACAAAGAACAATGCTCTCAGCAGATCCACCTCTGGGCAAAGGAAGGAAGGCATGGCTTGTCTTAGCACTCTCAGATTTCCTTCTCATCCCTCTCCAAGGTTCATAATTCTCTATATTCCCCCTCCACCCCCCACCCCTACCTGTGCTTCTGGATCCTCCATTCATACTAAAGTGTAAATGACTCCTAATGGCTATCCAATAATGTCATTTATATTTTAGCCTTAATCAAACCTTACAAAGGAGAGATCTGTAGAAGATGTTAGAATTTTACTCACCACCAGCAAGTGGAAGGGAGTTGGATTTCTGCTTTTTTTTTTCTTTAGGGAAGGGAATAGGGAATAATCACTTAGAGTTTGACATATGCTGAACACTATGCTAAGCATTTTACAAATATTATCTCATTTGATCCTCACAACAGCCTGGCTTACAGTTGAGGAAACCTTGACTAAACATAACAGCGATAATAATATCTATCATTTATGCAGCACTTACTAAGTTCCAGGCATTGTGCTAAGTGTTTTATGATTATGATCCCTTTAAATCTTCCCCAAAACCCTCGAGGTAGGTGCTGTTACTGTCATTATTTTACAGACAAGGCAACTGAGGCAAACAGAGGTTAAGTGACTTGCCCAGAATTACACAACTGGTAAGTATCCGAGGCTGGGTTTGAACTTGGTTCTTCCTGACTCTAGGTCTGGTGCTGTACCTCCTGTGCCACTTAGCTTCCTCTAGAGCTGACTGTTCAGAATTGAGGCCTGTCTGGCATCCTGAAATCACTTCATATTAAGCTTATTTTCCAGCTTCTAGAATCTCCCCTCTCTAATCCATCTTACGTATCACTGCCAAAATAAGCTTCCTAAGGCACACATTTGGTCCATGCCATTAATTGCTCAAGAGCCTGCCTCAAGTCTCTCCTCATTCCATTCCATCCTTCATTCAGCTGCCAAAGCGATCTTCCTAAAGTGTGACCCTTACCATGTCACACACATACCTCCCCTTCTTGTCCCCCTGCTCACATACACACTCAATAAATTCCAGTGACTTCCTAAAAATTCTAGGATAGAAATGGAACTTTTTAATTTGCTATTTAGTCTTCAAAAACTTCCTACCTTTCCAGTACACTTATACTTCACTCCTCTCCATGTTCTCTACAATCAAGCCATACTGGCCTTTATTGTCCTCTTCCCTTCCCCTAGGAGACCTTGGTGCCTTTTCACTGGCTTGTCCCTAAAACCTAGAATGTTCTTCAGTCACACCTATGCCTCCTAGCATCCCTTGTTTCCTTCAGAACTCAAGAGGCATTTCTTGGTTTTACCAATTTCAAGATTACCTTCTATTTGATTGTTACATGTCTTATATATTCATTCATACATATACATGCATGTGTATGTGTGATTATGTGTGTATACACACATATACATTGTATATGTGTGTATATATGTTAACAAACATGTATACATGTATATACATACACAAACATATATGTCTGCCCCATTAGGATCTAAGCATCTTAGTAAAATCAAACTATTTTGGTTTTATCATCATAACTCTAGTGTATATCCCAAGGCTTGGAACATAGGAATTAATAGATGCTTGTAAATTGGTTGACTGGTCAAAACGAAAACTGAATTTGAATAGAACAGAATTCATTAGTATTATTAAGAAAATAGAGATGAAGATTATTTAAAATTCAAGTAATATAAGGGAGATGTTTGGGGAAATTATGTGTTTTGTTATGTATTTAGGTGATCCTAGAAAATAAATAAAAATAGAGAATGTATGGGATCAGAGGAGTGTTAATCATGTTGCAGAAATGAGATATAATAGTTGGACTGCCTGAGTGATACTTTCCAGGATAAGAAAAGAGTGATAAGAAAACCTTGTCTTGTCATAATTTTTGTGAAGGACTTATGAGAACACTTGAGCAAAAATCACATAGGAAGAAAAACTGAAAAGAATTTTCATCTGTTGATGGAAAGGAGTGCATTTGCCATTTAATATTAGTACAAACATTTTGCATTTTGATTAGCATTTTGATATTTGGATTTATGATCTCACTGGTGTGCTCTCTCTTCACTGGTACAGATTGCAGCCTGTTTGTACCCTCTCATGTTTTATGTGATTCTTGTCCATTAACCCTCAACTGAGGATTTGCTGATGTTGCTAGAGTCCTTCCTCTTGTTTGGTCTTTTAATGTTTCATGGATACCCATGAAAAATTTAAACTACCTCTCCATTATTCCTTGTCTCACTGCATGACTTGTGAGTCTCATTTTTTTTTACATGTCCCTCATGATTTCTTTCATTTTACTTCTTACATGAAAGTCATCTTTGGGAATGTGTTGCAAGCTCTTTACATGCACCCTTTTCATTGACTTTTGTGGTCAGTTTTAATTTTGACTCATGATTTCATGGTCTTCATGATTTTCATCCATATAGCATAATAAAGGGGGCAGCTAGGGGTGCAATGGATGAAATGCCAGTGCTGGAGTCAGGAGGACCTGAGTTCAAATCTAGTCTCAGACACATACTAACTCTGTTACCCTGGGCAAGTCATTTTACCTGCTTTGCCTCAGTTCATCTGTAAAAATGAGCTGTGGAAGGAAATAGCAAACTTTTCTCCAGGATCTTTGCCAAGAAAAGCCTAAATGGGGTCACAAAGACATGACTAAAACAACCCAACAACCACAAGAATTATGAAGACGATGATGGTGTTAAAAAGTGACCTTTTGAAGCAGGCAGCAGTTTGGAACCACTGAACATGCCACACAAGTTCCTAAATGTGATATAGCCTCCTCTCCTCCTATTCAGTCTTGGGCATGTTTCATTCTGTAGTTGTCATCTTTATCCAAAACATATGTTGTGATAGACTAACTAAATGTCCAGCTCCATGTGATAGCCTGTGAAGTATGCAGGGCTCATTCATTTTTTTCTCCATGTGACTAATTTTTGAAATTATGTTCTATAGCTAAAGATGCTGTTGCTACTAGCAACATCTTGTAAGCATTTCAATTTGACACAAAAGGCAGGCCTGTCCATGTTTCCCCTGCTTATGCTTGCAGTCTGACTAGCTATCACTGCTCTTTGCCAGCAGGCTTCTCTAGCCAGGAGCATCACGGCCAACCACACAGATTCCCTCATGTCTGATTGTCTCAGTCAGGCCTAAGGTTTGTGACACTGCCCTTTCTCAGCCACTGACAGGGAGGTTGCTATGGTTCAAATAATCCTTCTGGCACTTTTGGATAAGTTTCTCTTAATTTCTCAAAACCCATCACCCTTCTTTGGTCTACCATACATTATTGATGTTAATCTCATTCCATGATCTGTTCAAACTGAAGATAATTCACCAGGGGAAAAAAAGATGAAGAAAAAGAGAAAAATGAAAAAGGAGTATGGATATTTTATCTCATGGGCATATAAAATAGTCATTAACTATTGTAAAATATGTACTTTTTTGCCAATCCAGTTTTGAATTTTCCAACAGATTACAATTAATCATTCTCTATCCTTAGGTACAACTGGCATCATAGCATATTTGATCAAATTGTTTTGTAGGTATTATGTAACTGGCAAAATGACTGCTGTGTGAAGGGAGGAAAAGGTTTCACATAGTGGCAAGTCACTATAAAGTTACACTAAAATCTCTGGTAAGAGGATAAAAGTATTGAAATGAAAAATGCTAGTAATACATTACAAAATTGTCCTTTTGCTAGAAGGAATTATAATTTGTGTAACTAGTTTTTTAGTACCTGAAATAGGATAAATATTCACTTCAAAAGTTTCAAAGGACAATCACTGTCTCACCATAAATCTAAAAAGAGACAAAATCATAGCGTGTTCAGCAGACTGTATACTTGAAGAATTGCTATATATGATCAGATACCACTCCTCTGCTTAATTGAGTATATGTGACAATTTTGAGGTTTTAAGTGACATATTTCAAAGTAGAAAATAGCAGTAATAGATTTCATCTTGAGAGCCAAAAACAAGAAATGATTATTGATTTGGAAAAATGGTTTATCAACAGCAAATATTTTGAGTGTTACAAAGAAACTGACAATTGATGTGGTCAAGGACTCATTAAATACCCAGCTATTGGAGAAAAAAAAATTTGAACCAACTATTAACTTGGTGACATCATCTTACTAATGGAACTTGATTTTTATAAAATCCAATAAAAAAGCGAAAGGAAGAAAGACAAAAATTAGTGGAGATGAATGGCTTATAAAATGAAGTGATTATTCTTAGGATTCATTATTAGCAGCAGCATTTCACAGCACCTTTAGAGAATTTGTTTAAATCTAATTTTCCATTTTTTTGAAAACTAGCTCTACAATTTGACCTATAAGGAACTCATTTGTTTTGCATAAGGTGTTTTCTTCATAGTTTGAAACTTGTCAATAATTCCTCTTTCCATGACCCTCTCTCATCTTATTGTGCAAACATGCCTTTTGTGGGATGTATTTTAAGAAATAACTACCATCGAACAGACAGTGTTTTCACAGGCCTTTGTCTCAAGCTTTCAGTAGCTGGTTTGATGGAGCATATTGCTGTAGTTATCACACAGGTTTCCATGTAAACATGCGCAAATACACATGCTATCCCCTCGTCCATCACTCCTTCCACCCCTACAAGCCTGTACACACACACACTCATACACACACGTGTATGCATGTGTGCGCACACCTCTGTTCTAAACAAAACTGCTGCTAACGATGGTAGATTAAGCTCGTGGCCTTGTTCATTAGGACAAACTCTATCAGAGTACACTTGCAAGTGTGTGCAGTGAATTGCATGCATAGTTCACATTATTGGCATCAGAACCGTGCTGAGGGAATTTTGCTAAAACTGTTTAGAGGCTCCCCATAATAGTTTCTTGTAATTGTTTCAGAATTGGTTTTCTGGGGTTTAGAGCTCTGTTTTTTTATTATTGCTGTTATTTATTAATCTCATTGTATGGCTGTCACAACTTATCCTAGATTAGCCACTGGGTTAAAAATAGAATCACTTCTCTCATCAAGAACTTTCATTATTCTCCCTCAAATGAAGGGCATGGTTTGGGAATAACCTTCTAGCATTTTTATTTATGTAGCATCGACACTAGTCTTCAAACCTGTTGCTCAGTTTGTTCACATAACTTCACCAGAGCAAACTAAACTTGGGCAATAGGAGTTAGCTATTATATTACACAGATAGGTACACTTAGCAATAAGGATAAGTTCCTCTGCATGGCTATGAAGAGCCATTATAAATAGAAAATTCTTTTCTAGGTTTAGTTTCCAAGTTTTTTTCCTGCATTGTAAGTGGGAGCTCTTGTAATCCTTTACACTTAATCAGAGGTAGTATATTGAAGTGAAAGGAGCAAAAGTTTTACAAGCAGGAGCCTTAAAATCTCAGGTCTACTACTTGTCAGTGTAGTGACAATGGGCAAGTTACTGCAAATCTCTGGGCCTCAGTTTCATAATCATATAAAATGGCTATAACTGATAATTACATAGTATCCTAAAATTGGTTATCTCATTGGAATCTCCCAGGTACTAACATCGCTAAGTGCTCCCTTTTATTTAGCATATGAAGGTTGCAAAACACTTAACATACATGATTTCATCAGATCTTCCTGAGATCCCTGTGAGACATGTGGGACTGCTTAACTGTCATGGACCTGTGATACAATCTGTGGTTATTTTTCTCAGTTTTGAGTTATGCTGTAGCAATGCTAGCTCCCGTTTGGTTGGCTTCAGTTTGAATACTTCCCTCCAAGGCTTGTGTTATTGTACACTGCTAGTGAAAAACTCCTGGTGGGGTAAAAACTTCTAATTTCCTGGTTTTTTAATACACTTATTTTAAATGTAAGGAAATTGAGATTTAGAATGGTTGAAAGATGTAGCCACAGTTACACAACTATTAAGTGTTACCTGTTATTTAAACCTATACCCCGTGACAGAGGATTTTTAACTGTATCCACACTGTCACACGTATATTTACTATCAACCCTACAAAATTGTTGTCTTGAAAGCACGTTGCAAATCACAAAGCACTAAAGGGACACAAGTTCATTTTTATGAAATTTAAAAAGAAAAACATATCTATTTTGACCATTCTTTGAGCTAATTCTTTTTATATTTTCTCTGCTTAATTAAAAGTGGAATAGAAAGGAAGTCTTATTGATAAAATGAGGATAGGATTTTTTTGTCATAGTACATTCAATGTTTAATGTGTTTTGCTTTAAAGATTAGAAATCAAAATTATTTTTTTTTGCCCTCTACAAAGGATTTTATACAAGTGTGAACAGAGTTTGAACCCCCTATTAAATGTAAGTTAAATGTTTTTAGTACTGAGTTTTGGTAGGTTTCAAATTTTCTTTTGTTTAATTTACGGAAAAGTCAAAGTGGTAAATATTTGTCAATTCAAAGAATAGTGATAATACCAACTATTATGGCTCTGAGTTTTAGAGTGCTGGACTTAGAGTCATGAAGACCTGAGTTCTAATTGATCCTCAGATACTTACTAGGTGTTTGACCCAGGGCAGGTAACTTAACCTCTGTTTGCCTCAGTTTCTCAACTGTAAAACTGGAATAATAGTAGCACCTGTCTCCCAGTTTCCCATGGTTGTTGTAAGGATCAAATGAAATAATATTTGTAAAGCTCAGTGCCTAATACATAGTAGGTACTTAAGTCTTTCCTTCCTCCTTTCCTACATTCACTTTTTCCTTCCTTCCTTTGTCCTTTCCTTCCTCTCTCTCTCTCTCTCTCTCTCTCTCTCTCTCTCTCTCTCTCTCTCTCTCTCTCTCTCTCTCTCCCTCCCTCCCCCCCTCCCCCTTGTTTCCTTTCTTTCTTTTCAGACACAAATTAAAACTTGACTGGCAACAAAGATGAGCTTCTCTTTATAGCTATGTGGAGGACCTTAATCTAGTTCAAAACACATCACTAGCTGGGGAAATGAGAATTGTCACTGAAATTCATTCCATCCCCTTTCTTTTCTGGGCAAAGATTAGCAGTTTTGAGTAATATCTATTTGTTTCTGGATGTGAGCTGTGGTGGGTACTGAGCTTGTTAACTTTAATTGGTGGAACAGTGATCATTTAGACTATTAACAGGAACTAGTCATGTGTTGTCAAAGAAACTGGCATAAATTGGGATCTCTCATTAAAGACCAATCAGCCATTTTCACATTTGAAAATTTGATGCCATTGGTTTCCTGATTTGATAGTAAACTGACCAGAAAATTCATATAATCCTTTTCCTAAGAGAGTCAGGAAAATAAAAAAGTCCATTTTACGAGCTTAAAATATTTGTATTATGAATTTTAACATAACTAGTAGGAGTACCATTATGAAGTGATTTAGCCAATGTTCCTTGAAAGTTAGGCAACAGGAAAGAGATCCATTCTATCTTAAGAAACCTATTTGGAATTCCAGTCTTTGCTTTCAAATATTTAGAACAGATTAAACTGAACTTAAACCAAACATGAATTAAAAGAGCTCAAATAATCAAATCAATTTGTGATATCATTTATGTAATCACTGTCTCTAATGATGCAGATTGTATCCCATTTATGTTTGGCCTTCTTGAGTAACTTCTTTCTATGCCATCCTGGAAGCTGATTACAGAGAGTGACTTGGTCTTCAAAAGGCTACCAGTGAAAAATACAAGCTAGGCTATCTATTGGTTATCCCTCATTCTTGTCACACAACTCGTTCACCTTTTTAAACTCAGGCATTTTTTTCTTTTTGGATGACATTCTTTATGCCACTTCTTTATTATTCCTTCCGTGTGACGTTACATGCTGTACAAGCCCACCATATGTCTCTCCATTGCCTTTTGTGTGATAATCAGTTTGTGTTATTCAAAGACTATGGTGTACCATAACTCATGTAAAACACCAAAAGACTATCAGTTTTTCAAAGAGGGGCCTTTGTCCCAGATATAACATAACTTTCTTTCCTCATCATATTCAGTTCTGGATGCAATAGTTCAATTCAGTAAACATTTATTAAGTGCCCACTCTGTGCCAGGCACTGAGGATACAAAAAAGAAAAAGACAGTCCTTGTCCTCAAAAAGCTTAGAATCTAATGGGGAAAAACAACACACAAAAGGAACCTGAAAAGTATGTCTGGGGGAGCCAAGAAGAAGGTATGTGGCATGAGAGCATGATATTCTATGGAGTCAAAAACAAGCAAAGATGCTAATGGAAGGTGGAAATCCAGTTTCAGTATCTTTCCAAAATACACACACACACACACACACACACACACACACACACACACACAGATGAGGATTATGGATTGTCAAACTTAACTATACTTTCCTTCACTTCATATATCTAATTATTTACCAAATTTTGTGGTTTCATATTCATATCTCTTGCAATACATTCCTTTTTCTTTACTCCCACATCCACCAAAACAGTTTGGTCCATGATTATTTATAACCTAGTATTACCATAGTCTCCTGTATGGTCTCTCCATTTTAAGTCTCTGTTCACTTTAATCCATCTTCAAACAGTTGGCAAAGTGCTTTTCCTAAATCCAAGTCTGACCACAGCACCCTCTTCCTCAATAAACTCCACTGTATTACCTGTTATTATTTCTAGGATGAAATACAACTCCTCTTTGGCATGTAAAGCTCTTCAAAACCTGCTCTCTTCTTGCCTTTTTATTCCTCTTACATTCCCCTTCTTGTACATTATGTTCCAGCCATTTCAGCATTCTACAGTAAACATTCTATCTCCTATCTTCATGTCTTTTTAAGAACTATTGCCCATGTTTGGTATATATGTCTTTGGCTCTTCCCCCTTGGTTTTCTTCAAGATACAGCTCAAGTGTCACTTCTGCATAAAGTCTTTCATAGCCCCAAACTCCCACAGTTGCTAGTGCTGTTTCTTCCATAACTATATATATTTTATTTTTATATATTCGGTATACACTTATGTATGTATATTTTTTTTTATTCCTACTACAGTGTAACTATTTTAAGAGCAAATATTGTTTCAATTTCAACTTTGCATCTCTGCTTCTCAGAGATATCTAAATGGCATCTGGCACACAGTCAAGCTGAAAAAAAAATTCTTGTTGATTGATTGGTTGATTCATCTAGGTAATGGGTATTCCTTATCTACTTTGTTTTTCCACTGCAAATTTTGGTTGAACTCCTTAGAAAGATTATGGTTATTTTGTGTTTGGGGCTGGATGCAATCTGCACAGTGTCATCCATAAGCAGGAACAACCGGAGGATTTTACCAATCGCTCAAATCACTCCTCACTGTAGGCTCTATATTGTATATCCTTCTTGACAATGGTGAACAACTTTGGGAAGCATATACGTTTCTCTTTTGTGCCTCACTTTATATCAATAATCAGAAGGTCATTGAAAATGATTTTCTCTGTTATATCTGTTACAAGTCTTAAAGAAGTCTGTCAACCTCATCCCTGAGCATGCTATTTGACCCTACTCCTATTTAATCTCATCATTTCAATTTCTAGGGAAATACAGAAACATGTTTGCATGTTGTCATTAATTAATACAATTTCAACATGTGTCTCAAATACTCAACAAAACTCAGAGGTCCTGCTCCAGGTCATCAAATATTATCTATGATTATATATGTATATATAGATATATATAGATAGATATTTATAACTCTATAAATATAATTCTATATTGTATATGTACACATATATAAGCATGTATGTGTATCCCTTAATCTCATAGGATTAAACATTCAAGTTTATGAATATACAGTTTTTGCAAGGAAATAAATAATAAAATAGACCTGGATAATTATTTATGATGTTTTGTCTGTAAAAAGAATCATCACTACAGTTACCCTCAAACCCACATTGTAAGAGCAACTGATCCTCCTTTCTTTTGAGAACACAGTCCTAGAACACTTTGTTCACTCGGGAGAACAAATATTTTTTTAACAAGAATCCTCTTCATATACTTTGCAAGAAAAAGGTTATAATAGTTTCATAAAGAAAGAAGATATTTCTATATTCCTTCTTCAGATTATATCCAGATATGACAGGAAAACAATCCTTTTCCACTTCTCTCAAGTCATCACTCTTAATAGTCTCTCTCCAGATTCACTTCTCATAAAATTTTCTTTATAATGTTTCTTCATAAAATAACAGTTAAGACAGTTCTCATAAGAAAAAACAAAGTTCCTTCTCATCTCCTTTCTGTCTTCTCCATAGTACATCTCAGATATTCTTATAGATCAAAGTTTAACTTCCCCATATTCTACCAGACTCCACAGGGAGAAGTAGCTTATAGAATGACAATTACAACAATAACTCTCTTAGTTTCCCTCCTTTTTTAAAGAGACGGTAACAGTTTATATAGCCTGTATAAGAGATGCTTTTAAAAGTAGGATTACATATCTGTAAAGAAATCATGTATAATTTTGACATTTTATATATATATATATATATATATATATATATACACGTACATATATATACGTATATATATATATGTGTGTATGTGTGTGTGTGTATATATATATATATATATATATATATATATATATATATATATATATATATATATATATATACAAGATGACTTGTTGGAAGGACTCTTGCAAAACAACACCTTACTCCACTGAGCAAAAGCTTTTTTTATACTCAACAAACAATAAACTAAGTGAGATCATGTATTCTTTATGTCTTTTGGTCAGTTATATAAAGGTAATGATATGTAGTCTAGAGTGGGATATTGTTGGTGAAGGCCTATTCTTTCCCTTTAGTTAACCTTATCAATGTATACTTCACTGTATAAAGATGGTAAAGTAGGCATATAGGTCATAGTTATTTGCACTATGAGGATATCAATTACATTCTTTAAAAAGAGATTTTTTCCCCTTTGGTGCCTACACAATATGCGGGTTTAAGCTACTAAGCTTAAAACTTTACTAAGATTTTTGAGATACTCTGTGAAGGCATGTACTTTCTGTGTTGTCAAAAAATCTTTGCTCTCTTTCAAGTCTTATATTGGAATCATTTTACAGTGTATTTTTTTCTTGTTTCTATACCTTCAATGAGTAGAAAATGTATGTTAATTTTATTTGGAGTGTCTTTTTGAGTTCTATGTAGGATTTCTCTACCTCTCAGTCTTCTATAACAGATGTTGGTATCTAAGTAGCAAATATTTTCATGGTAAACTTCTTATACCTGTCCTTGGCCATGAAAAACAAGATTACTAAGTGGTCCATGAAATAATGCTTCTTGTTACTTTTGGATACCCAGTTTAAAAAAGAAAACTACTATTTTCTTGATTTGCTTTTCTGAAGAGAGCTTGTGAGACATCCTTCCATTTAACTATCATCTTCTTTCTGTCTTTCGGCTTTGTTTATGGTGAAAATGTCACAATAGATATACTTTAGTTCCCCTAGTAGTACGTTGACTTGAAGTTTGTTGTCTAACCCTTAAGATGATAATTTAGTTGGAGAGATACAATAACTTTCCAACTGAAGGGCTATCTGGTTTGAACCTCAGGTGGTGCGGGCAACAGGCCATCCACAGGGGTTTAATATTACCTGAAGAATGTAAATCATTAACTTAAACTTACGTATTGTTACTATGCACATTTCCTTATCATAATCTTGTGAAAATTGATCTGTGGTGCCTACATAAAAGAACTACCTCCATGAAACTGTCCAGCAATTGACAACAACTAGTCTTCCCTCACTCTTTCACTAGTCCCTTCTCTTACTCCGAGTGCTTAGGATAGATGGATTATAGATTTAGAGCTAGAAGTATTGTTAATTTTCATTCAGTTAGTCAATAAGCATTTATTAAGCCCAACTATGTGCTAGGCTAGATGTCCTTACTTAAAGGAGTTTACATTGCAGTAGGAAAGACAACAAATACAGAAATGAATACATATGTGTATATATACATTCATATTTACTATATTACATTGTAACGTATAATAAAATTATATTGTCATAGAGGAGATAGGTATTTAAATACATATTATGTATAAATCTATAACACAAAGATAAAGTGAATAAATACAAAGCAGTTAAGTACAAGATAATTAGGGTGGGATCCGGAAAGGCTTCATGCTTCAGCTGTGTCTTAAAGGGAGAGTGCAATTCTATCAAGAATAGGTAAGGAGATAGTACATTCCAGGCTTGTGCAACAGCTAATGCAGAAGCATGGAGAGGGGAAAAGAACTTCTCTCTATGACAAGCAGAGAAAAAGCCAGTTTGACTGGATCAGTGAGTGCTTTGTGGAGGGAGGAATAATATCCAATGAGGTGTGAAATATAAGTTGGTCAAGATGAGGAAGAACTCTAAAAGCTAAACAGAGTAGGAAGCCATTGAAGTTACTTCAGTAGAAGAATTATGTGATCAACTGTCCATCTTAGGAGAATTAATTTGGCAGCAGAATGTTGAATGGATTAGATTGGTGAGAGACTTGTGCTGTTGCAATAATCTAGGTGATAGGTTATGAGGGCCTGAAATAACTTTTAGCTGTCAGATGAGAGAAAAAGCATTCTATGCAAGAGAGGTTATAGAATTTGGCAAATGATTGGATATGTGGGGATGGAAGAGTGAGTACTACTGAGGTTATGAACTTAGACACTTGGGGGATGGAAGTACCTTTGACAGAAATAGGGAATCTTGGAAGAGGGGAAGGTTTAGGTAGAAGGATAATAAGCAGTTTTAGACCTGTTGATTTTCAGATATCTGTGGGACATTTGATTTAAAATGTCCAATAAACAATTGGTGATGGGAGATTGAAACTCAGGGAAGAGATTGGGGCTGGATACATAGAGTTAGGAGACATCTACGTAGGGATGAGAGTTAAATCCATGGGAGCTGATAAGTTCTAGAGAGTAAAGAAGGGGAAGAGAAAAGGGTCTAGGAACACTCTCTAGGGTGGAGAGTATAGTCTGAGTGAGGAACTAGCAAAGAAGAGTGAGAGGGAGTGATCAAAGAAGTCCAAGGAGAACTGGGAGAGAGTAATGTCGCAAAAACCATGTAGGAAAGAATATACAGGAGGAGAAGGTGGTTAACAGTGTCAAATACAATAAGTTAAGAATGATGAGGATTGAGAAAATATCATCAGATTAGGAATTAAGAGATCCTTAGTAACTTTGGAGTTAGCTTTTGAGTAATGAGATTGGAAGCCATATTGGAAAGGATTGAGAAGTAAGAAGGAATAAAGTAGAGGCAGTGAACATAGAGAGTTTGGGTATTTTTGTTTGTTTTGTTTTGTTTTCAGTGAGTTTGATTTAGAAAGAGAGGAGAGATATTTGGTTAATATAGGCATTAGAGGATGATAAAATCTAGTGACGGTTAAGCATCCTTACAGATAAGGAAACAGGCTCATTGAAATTTACTGTCTTGTTCAAGATGACATAGATGTTACTTGACAGAGCTGGAGTTTGAACCCAGGTCCCTGACTACAAATCCAGTTATCTTTCCACTTTAGTACCAAACTACATCCTCGTTCATAGTATACAGTATTCCCTATTCTCACTATAACCTCACTACTTCCTGTGCTTATCTGTGTATGGCACTTCCATATCTACCCCATCCCTGAAATTTCCTAGAAGCCACTCTTTAGGAACTTGCCTGGGATCAAAGAGAGGATCATACATTTTGACCTGAATCCAGAGGAGGAAACTGAGACTGAAAAACATTAAGTGACTTGCCTAAGGTAAGATAGTTAGAAAGTTCCTGGAGCAGAGTTGAACTCAGGTCTTACAGACCAAGTCCAAGGCTCTACCCACTGAACCACTTGGCTGCTTCTGTGATGAAGCAAATCTCAATTTTAAAATCACAGCTCATTTTAGGGGAATAGAGGTATAGATGGTATTATTAGACTCCAACCATCTAGAGTCATCATCCCCACCCTAAAATATGGATACCATGAGCTACTGAAAAGGTCACATGATCGCAGCTACATGACTGGAGGTGGGATTGGAGGGAACTGGAGGCATTTTGAGACTGAAATGGAATAATAGATGTAAAGGACTTAACAAGTCTTAAGGGCTACATAAATGCCAATTATCATTATCATCATTATCATTATCCTAAAGTCACCAGGCCTCCAGGCTGGTGATGACTTTATTTATTTTTATTTCCATTTATTTATTAAAATAAATATTTCTATTTATTTCTGAGCCTTCTGCTGTACTCCTACTGAACTCACATAATATTTATTGAGCAATACAGGGGTGTGCTGGTAAATGTTTAATGCTGGGCTCTGTTTTCCTATAAAATGAGTGCACCTACATATTTTTAAGTTTAATCTGCATTATTAACACTTTCTTAAGAGTAGACAGTCAACAAAACAATATATCAAGCTTTGATTTATCTCAGTTGATTTCTGAGGTATAAATGCACACAATGAAATTTTAGCAATCTGCTGTCCCATGGTTAAACCTGGATCCAGCACGCTCATAGTGAGGATGAAAGAGAGAGGGAAGAGAAGGGCAGGGGTGGGGAGGGTAATACCTCCTGACCCACAAAAGTTGTTAATTTATCACATGAGCTTCACATTTCTTATGATGCTCTTTCCAAGGTGCTTGTTGGGAGGGCTGGAGTTAGTTGCTTTGGCATCAATGTCTTCCTTCTCCACCCCCTACCCCCGCAACTTCCATATATAGTTCAGACTGGCTCTTAACCTTTTGTGACTTCTCTTTTCTTTTGTTCCTGCTTTCCCCTGTAATGCATTGGTTGCTTCTACCAAGTAATACATTGGTTGAGACTAACATTGATACTCATTTTAGGGTAAATTAGGTGAGACCATAAAGTGTTATTTACTTCAAGCGTATGACTCAGCTCCTACCCACTCGCCTCCAGAATGGCCATTGTAATCATCAGTAGCTCAGTCAATAAGCATTTATTAAGTGCCTAATATATTCCAGGTGCTGGAATAGGAAGTGGTGAAAATATAAAGAAAAGCAAAAGAATAGTCCCTGCTCTTAAGGCCCTCACAGTCTAATAGGAGGAACTCTCAATCCAAAGCCTCTTGTTGGTCACTTGTGTCCATTTCTTCATAACCCCATTTGAGGTTTTCTTGACAAAGATACTAGAGTGGTTTATTTCCTTCCCCAACTGATTTTCCAGTTGAGGAAACTGAAGGAAACATTAGTCTACGTATATATTATTCACCGAACATTCATGTATCTCCTTGCTACCTATATTTCATGCTAAAATCTAGTGAAAGTCCATTGTGCTTTTTTTCTGTGATATTTCAAATTTTCTTAGAATAGATGTAATCCAGTCATTATCATCATTTTGGATCATGATGATCTTATAAACATTTTACAAAAATATTAAGAGAAAAAAATACTATCTTTCCTTCAAGGATGGCAATTTTAATATTCCCACTGTATGTTTAGCACTGGCCTAACTATGGGGCTTAAATATCACCATGCTGTCATAAGTGGATATCAGCAAACAAGTAAGTCTTTCAACTTTAACAAGTTGGTAAAGAATTGAAATGAATGTTGATAATATAGTCAGTTATATGCTCATGTAGCCTTATAGATTGTTTAAACAACCATCAACACGTTTCATTTGTTGGCATTGGCATTGACAGACTACTCTTTATTTTTGTAGTCTCATGTTGAATTATTCTTTTTTATTGCTTTAGACATCTGTCCTTCAATGTCTGAACTGTAGCTTTCCATTTTCTCTTTATGAATGCTAATAATATACTGAGTAGAACATTGGTTATTTTTAGCAACCCAGCATTTCCTTATATTTATACTGGGAACAAACTTGAGAGGGTTTAACTCTGATTAAAACAGAGAATTTTCCTTCTTTAAAAAAAGAATAATATGGGACTGATAAATAATGGGGACAAAAAGAAATCTGACAGGCACAGTGTCAAAGCTTAATTGTGTCAATAATTATTTGTGTATTTGTGCCAAGTCCTTAATGAGGAGCAGTCGCTTGTGTATAATCATTATCAATGACGAGTAGTTAAAATATCTTCATGAAGTGGCAAACTCTGGAAAGAAATAAAGCACTCTTAGCATCTCATACAGTTCGTTCCATAGTGGCATATCTGTTGTATGGTAGCAGTGCAGTCCATATTGAAAGATGACATTACTGATGGTGTCACTGTTGATAATTCTTTCCCATGCTCGATACATGTGCCATTTGCCCTTCAGTTTGGTGTTCAGTCTTGCCCATTTTTACAAGACCTATTCATGTGAGTGGCTCTGCTGCTGTCCTGACCTGACACCTGACAGCTCAGGTAGCTGCTGGATTTTTTACTGCTTCATGCCAAGATAATCATCTACTGTTTCCCAGGTTTCCACAGATGTGGTTCCTCATGTCATTAGAGCGTGTCTCTCACCTGCCCTGAGGGTAGTTGCTGCATTTCACCTTGACATGCTGCCATCCTTTAGGCACTGGGCTCTCCTACATCAACCCCAGATGCTATGAGGTGCTAAAAGCACTGATAAAGAGGACTGGTAGTAACTTACTAAGGTCCAACCGCAAAAATGAAAGCATTATTTAGGAGTCTAGAGTCCCGAGATCCTCTTTTATGATTTGCTATCTAAAATGTATTTTTTTAAGTAGAATGTGTCATTACCTTCCAAGTTACCTTTTGGGAACCCCTATGGAACCAGACTTGGAGATCAGCCCTTTCAATAGTCAGATTTTAAAGCTCACTGATTAAAGCATTGACATGAATGCACATGATTCTGTGACAGAGGAAAACAAGAAATAAATTCATGCTCTTTGGTTTTGTGTACAAATTATTCTCAAATCTAATTATTTATGCAACTTGTCTAGTTTACTTGTGATTTTAGAATATTTTAAAAGAAGTATTTCATTATTTTAAACATCCAGTAACTAGAATTGTTGAACAAAATACCTTCAAGAAAAGCACCTAACGGGATTTCTTGAAGAAGTTGAAATTGTATTTGTAAATAGCAGATTTGCATGCAAACAATATATTAAAGATCTTAAGACGGAGGGCTTCTTCCCAAGGAGATGAAATATGAATATTAGAGCTGGCTACTGAATATTGTTTACACTACTAACTTGCTTTGCACATATTAAGCCCTTAATAAATGCTTTTCATTCAAGAAATTTCTTTATGAAGAGAGCAAAAGTAAATGACAGCCCAGTTCAAATTGAACAGTATCTTAAATGTAGTATAGGGTAGTGGCCAATAATGGTCCTATTAAAGACAGAATTTCTTTGAAATATTTGCTCAGAATATAGTGATCTTAGATAATTCCAAAAGACTCATGATGCAAAATGCTATCCACACATTCAGAGAAAGAACAATGCAGTCTGAGTGCATATCGAAGCATGCTATTTTCACATTGTTTTTGGGGTATTTTTTTTCCTAACTCGTGGTTTTTCCCTCTCATTCTAATTCTTCTTTCACAACATGACTAATGTGGAAATATGTTTAATATGATTGCACATGTATAACCTATATGGAAGTGCTTGCCCTCTAAGGGTGGGGGGAGGGAAGGGAAAGAGGGAGAAAAAAATTTGGAATGGAAGATCTTATAAAAGTGAATATTTAAAAGAAAAAATTAAGTTCTGGCAAACAGAAAGTTATGTTTTGTTTGGTTTTTTTTGCTTAGGAATAGATGAATAACAGGAAAAAAACAATGGATTTAAAAATTGTGCTTTCTTTCTGTTCAAAATCCTTAAGAATTATATGGGAGCAATAATGACTTTCCCATAGTTTTTGTCAGTTATTGGGGAAACCAAAATTTCTTTGTTCCCAGAAAAACATTTCTATTTTTCATCTAAATTCCTGTTGTGCCATATTTCACATTATTACCCTTCAGTCACTATAAATTTTCACCACACTCACACTGTTCCTCAAACTCAATATTCTTTTGCCTTTACGTTATGGCATAGGTCAATCCCAATACACTGAATATACTTCTCTTTATTCTTGCCTTTTGGAATCTGCTCTTTGTTCAAAGGTCAGTTGCCCTTCCCCATCCTGTTACCATCTCTGATCCTCCTAAATGAAAGAAATGGCCTCTCTCTTATGGTTTCTTTTTTAAAATAGTTTTATTGATAAAGTTTCATTGATGTGTTTTTTTCATACGTTTACAGATTACTCCTACTTCATGAGAGTTCTTTTTTTAACAAACGAAAATAAGTAAGTAAAACTATTAATTCTGTGATCTCAGTGGAAAGTGTAGGCAGTATTTCATATCAGTAGCACTTCTCCCTCTATTTCTTTTTAAGAATTTAACAGAAATGTATGTTCTCTTTTTCCCTCCAACTACCCTATTAGGAAAAAAAAGAAAGGAAAAAACAAATTTTGTAACAAATATGTATAATAAAGTGAAACAAATTCCCTCAGTAGTAGTATACAAAAATATATATGTCTCAAATACACCTCATATCTGTCATGTCTCTGTAATGAATTGCATGCATCATTGGTTGAAATCACAACTAATTAGAGAAATGCAAATTAAAGGAATTCTGAGAATGCACTTCCTACCCATCAGAGTATGACAAAGGTGACAAAAAAAGGAAAATAAATGTTGGAGGAGCTGTTGGAAAACAGGCATATTCATGCATTGTTGAGGGATGTGTAAGTGGATGCAACCATTCTGGAAAGCAATTTGGAATTTTGAATAATAACATTTATATGGTGCTTATTGTACTTCAGACACAGTGCTAGGCTCTTTATGTTGTTATCTCATTTGATCCTCACAACAAAGGGAGGTAGGTGCAGTTATTATCCACATTTTACAAATGAGAAAACTGAGGCACACAGAGGTTAAGTGCTTTGCCCACAGTCACTCAGAGATTAATAATCTGAGTCTGGATTTGAACTCAGGTCTTCCTGGATCCAGGCCAAGCACTCTTTCCACTATGCAATGTAGCTTCCCCAAATTACTTCCAAACATTGTGTATCCTTTTTACAGGAATACCACTGCTAAGCTAGCTCCTAAAAATGATAAATGAGAGAGGAAAAAGTCCTTTATGTAATAAATGTTCTATAGCAGCTCCTTTCTTATTTTTCAGAGGTTTCTTTGTCTAAATCTCTCCTTGTGTCATCACACTCTACCTTGTATTCCTTTGTACATATTTGTAGCCATTCTGCCCAAACACCCCTTAATGATTATTTTGGGGGGCCTTCCTGGCTCAGAGTGAATGTAAATAGTAACTGTTTCTTTTTTTGGTCAGCAGCCCTGAGGGTCTTCCCCTCCCAGTTTTGGTTTTTTGTTTTGTTTTTTGATTAAAGGGGCCATCTCTTGACTCACTTCTTAAAGAGGCCTGTTCACCAAATGGGTGTTGCCTCGCTGAAAGTGAGAACCTAAAAAGACTTTAGCTTAAAAGTGCCAGGGTCTCCCAAGGCCTGGCTGGGCCATATCCAGTTTTCCTGATCTATATCTTTACACTGGACTCAGGTGGCTCTGGAGGAGAAAGTGATGCTGCTGACTTTGCACAGTCCTCCCCCATTCAAATCAAAGTCAACTGCAAGTCATGTCATTATCTCCCTGATGTCATGGTCCTCTTTAAGAAGGAAGGACACATCACAGCCACAACCACAATTCGTACCCTGACTATTTGAATATAAGTTTCTTAAGGGCAAGAACAAATTTTTGTGGTTCTTGTTGTTTGTTTTCTTTTTTGTTTTTGAATCCTTAGTGCCTGATGTAGTGCTTTGCCCATATCCAGCACATAATAGGTATTATTAATTAAACTGAATTTATGAGTAACCATCAGTTGTCTTCTAGGATCTATCTTTTCTTGCCTTCTTGTAAAAAACAAAACAGATAAAAACAAAGCAATTTTATCCCTGTGTATATACTATTTAGAGTATTTACTCTGGAAATATGGCAAGAAATAAGATTCCATATTTTCTTCTAATGTTAGACATTCTTTATGAATGTTCATGTATTGTGGAGGTTGGGGCGGGGGGGAGGATGAGTGGAATGGTTGCTAGTAGCAGATTTTGAGTAGGCTTTAACCACTGAGCTGAAGTCTGGAGACTTGCTGACATTTTGAAAATAGTTTTTAGAACAAAATGTCAGATGATGGGAGCTTTACATCATGCAAGACTAACTTGTGCAGCTGATGCTAACTAAGCCAATTCCTCTAAAGTCATGTGGGGATGACCATTGCTCTTTTAAAAGAACTAAATATATCTATGCATGTCTTCAGTTCCCCTAGATACTTTCAGTATCTTGCTCTGCCTGGACTGCATACATAATGAGACATATTTGACTGACAGCTCATTTGACCAATAAAGCATAAGGGTAGCTTCTTTTCTATTTTCAAAAAAGAACCAGCTCCCAAGTGACTGTCATTGCATATTATAACTTTTGACCAATCATATTGTCACTTTTCAGTGAACCAGCATCAAGGCAGCTGTGCTGTATTCAAATTGAAATGAGGGGATTTTTAAAAATGAAGCAGCTGTATTATTCAGACTTAAAATAAAAGCGTAGTTTCCCCAAATGGTTGTGACGTAAACATCTAATTAAATATTTTTAATTTTGAGGAAAAAAATTTAAATGACAGTGCTTATGCTCAAGGCAGGAGTTCAGATTTGTATGTCGTATTATAGGGGACAATGTGTCTTCGTTTATTTTGTCACGTTAGATTGGGTCCCCTTGCCAAAATATATACATAGAGTAAATCTCTGCTCCAACAGGTGGTAAGAAAGATAAATAAGGCAGGCAGATTTTAAGTCTTAGAGAAATTTCTGCAAGTTCTGCTATCATCTTAAAACAAAAGTCACACTTTTGTTTAGTTGGCATTTTCTCCTGTAACTCCTTGGATTTGTAATTTCCCTAAATTCTTAGGGAATATAATCTGGGGCTCAAATCCATTTACAGACAGTTCTCATTGGCGGAAAATGATTACTTGACGTTCTGTGCTTATGTGATGTAGGAGTTTGGGAGAGCATGAGGAGGAGAGGTCCTCCTTGTACAGGCACCTAGGTGGCACATTGGATAGAGCACAGGACCTAGTGTCTTTAATTCAAAGCCAGAGTGAAGCACTTAACTAACTGTAGACCTTAGGTAGAACTTAACCTCTGTTTGCCTCAGTTTCCTTAAATATAAAATGGAAATAAATAAGAACAGCACTTGCCTTACAGAGTTGTTATGAGGATCCAGTGAGGTAATATTGGAAAAGTGCTTAGCACATTGCCTGGCATGAAGTAGGTGCTGCCTAAATCTTATTCCCTTTCCTTCTCAATTGATAATTAATTTGTG
Source organism: Notamacropus eugenii (assembly GCF_028372415.1). NCBI lineage: Eukaryota > Metazoa > Chordata > Mammalia > Diprotodontia > Macropodidae > Notamacropus > Notamacropus eugenii. Next base: position 398,180,526 of record NC_092872.1, read on the forward strand.
AAATTATAAAATGGGGGCAGAAAACCTGGTTCTTTGGGAACTTACTGGGAAAGATCATGACTGGCAGAGGGAAAGAGGGCAGCAATCACATTTTAATTAAATATAGAGGGTTTTGTTGTTCAGTCTTTTCAGTTGCATCTGACCCTTTCTGACTCCATTTGGGGTTTTCTTGGTGAAGATGCTGGAGTGGTTTGCCAGTTCCTTACTCCAGCTCATTTTATAAGGACGAGAATCTGAGGCAAACAGGGTTAAATGACTTGCCCAGAGTTAGTAAGGGTTGGAGGCTGGAATTTGAACACAGGAAGATGAGTCTTCCTGACTTCAGGCCAAGAGTTCTATCCACTGAGCCACTTAGCTGTCCCCAAAATGCAGAGAGTATGGGGGCAAAAAGTCCAAAAAGGCAGAAACAAGTGGTATAAAGTATTGGAGAGGTAGATGTTAGGTGAGGACAGGGAATAGGATGGTAAACGGAGGCAGGGTGAGCAAGGAGAGGAGAGGGAGAGAATGTCATTCATGCAACCATGAATTAGAGTTGGGAACTAGGCAGCATGGAACTGCTGGAGATGGTTGAGTTTTAACAAATCTAGCCCCCACCCCTCTTTGTTCTTTGACTTCCAACTTCAAAAGAAGAAATACATGATTCCGATTTCTATTCAGGGAAGGTCGCTATAGAAAGAGATAGGCTCCAAGAAGGTGATAGGTAGAGAAACTAGTGCCTGGATCATCTCCCCATTCCTGAAATCTTTCTCTCCAGGGACCTCTCCCTGAAGATTACCCGGAATTGAATGTGTTCTCTCTCGAACCCACAGCCAGATGAATTCTCTCCCATGCTCTCCATAATAAGCATCAAGTATTCATTCTCTACCAATGAGGAAAGTCTTTGTTTGTTTTTCTTAGGTTCTTTTGTTTTTATTTCTATGTCATATTTGGTTGATAAAGCTGTCTGAGAAACAAATCTTGCCACAACGATTTGTAATACATGCTCCAAAAATCAAAAGAGAAATCAAATCTTCAGTATGGCAACTAAGTAGCACAGTGGATAGAGCTTGGAATCAGGAAGATCCATCTTCATGAGTTCAAATCTGACTTCATACTTACCATCTGCATGACCCTAGGCAAGTCACTTAACCTTAGTTGTTTCAGTTTTCTAATTTGTAAAATGAGATACTTGATACATTCTCTTACTCTAAAAAACCTGTAGGCATGTGCTTTTTAGCACCAAAATTAACTCTTTTGTTGGGCAAAATTTAGTCTGGAACAGGTTGAGCTTGATGTGTGACATTTAAAAAGTTCAAGAGACATAATTTCTGGGTAATTAATCATTTTATTCATGAATCTAGTATATTACCAATCAAATGGGTCATTGACACTCTTCAAATGTCAAAGAGGAATCATGGTGATGGGCTCATAGTTTCTATGATTTTGGAAGAGTGGGTGTTCCTGAGGGTGGCAATCAAAATATTACAAAGATAAGTGAACCTACTCCAATGAGGGACTGGGGGAATGTGACTTTGATCATGTCATTTACTTCTAAATTGCCCAGATTTTGGCAATTTAATCATACAATTTATCCCTACCCATACCTTATAGAGCACAATGGACTTCCCTACCTTAGATTAAATTCCTTGTAACGTTGAGTGGGATAGCAATACCTAGATTGAGGAGAATGTTAATCCTATCTGCTCTCACCAATTCTGTCCTTCAGAAGTTGAGTCTTGAAATGAGGACTTTAGAAAAAAGGGGGAGAATTCTGAATCTCCCCAAATCATTGGTTATTAATAATAATTTTTCTCACTATGTAATATTCTCTCCATTCATTCATGCAACTCTGGAGTTGTGTTCTTTTAAGTCATGAAGGATGTCAGTATTAGAAATGTGATCAAGACATTCTCTATTAACTGTTCAGATCATAAGTGTCACATCAACTTAGATGTCCAAGTAGTACTTAAAATTTTCAAGGAAGATCCAGAGGAAAATAAGCTACTGTTTTGTTTTGTTTTTTTCAGATTTGTATCTCCAGTCTCCAAAGCAGACATTTCATAAATGTTTAACAAGTTGAAAAACTACATTTTCTTAGAAGACTTCTCCACAAGAATGATCATCAAGTAGCCAAGGGTTTAGGACAATTTTGTTGTCATTGGTGTTTTCATCATTTTTATCCTGATACTGGGTCATGCAAGCCATTGACAGCTGACATACACTTTCAGCCAACCAGCTGCCCTGTGCTACACAATACTGGCAGTGCTTAAAATCCTCAAGTGATTTTTTTCCCCCTGTTCCAGATAATAGCTGTTTGAATTTTATTTGTCCCTCTTCTGGGAAGATAGTCAAAGTTCCCCTTCATTGCCTTAGGGACAAAGGCAAACACTGGGATGACAATGGGTCCAAGTTGTACCCTTTCCAGCCTGTTCACCTATTATTATTGTGTCAGATTATCATTATTCATCATTATTATGATGATTATCCGTTGACCTCTGTATTGGGGTGGGTCTCCAAGTGACAGGTGGGGGCTTCATTTATCTGACTGCTATATGCTACCCAATTTCTGCGCCATTTTGAGTTTATATTGAGACTGGCTGTGTTTGGAACAAAGGCAGTCTGATCACAATTTGTCAATGTTCTTTGTAGCTATAGATCATCAGGGCTCTTTGCCAGTCCTTCTGGGACCCAATTATTTATCAAGCTGACAATATGGGGCAACTTCAATTGTTATGAGCACTACTATTACAATAAAAGCTTTGCTGTGAGAAAGGTTAGGGAAATGAAGGTTGCAAATTGGTCAAATATTCAATTCAGGGTAATTCAATTCAACAAACTTTTATTAAACACCTACTATGTGCCGGTCACTCTGGTTAGGTGATTTGTGCTACTAAGACAAAAATGACATTAATTAAGTTAATCATTTTGTTTCAGACAAATCAATGATGATATCATGTGAGAAAACCTATCGTTTTAATCCTCTTTTGGCCTTGGGGAGTTTTTTGGGGAGTTAGAGTGGAGAGGCTGGGCTGGGGGAGTGAGAATAGAGATCACTAAGTAAGGTTTTCTTTAGCTTCTGTTAAATATGGATCTTTTCTTATCAGTCACACAACAGCATTCATTGTGTGTCCTTTGTCTCTAGAGAAGTTTGCTAGATGTTTTGAGGAATAAGAATAAAATGGAAAAAGTAGCTTTTCCCCCTAAAAATGCTTCCAATTGAAAGAGGATGGAGAGAGTAAACACAACAAATATAGATGCAAATACAACCCCCATACAAGTACATCCATACTTCCTTGTCCCCCCAAGATGGACTCAGTTCTATTAAATCCCTATAATTCTTTTATTTCTTTGATATCCTTTGCTAACCCTGGTGTAATGCTGCTTTTAAACTAAATCCCTTGCCTCTCCTCTTATTTGAAGATACCTCAGGAGAACACTGAAAAGAAAGGAAACTAATTAAACCTAAAAGAAATTAAATTCTTTTTAAAAAAGCATTAGGAGGAAATGAGCAGAAAAAAAGGAAATCAAGATTTAACTTAACTTATGAAACTTTATTTTTAGAAACTAAATTTTGCTCTTGTGACATCATGAGGAATGGAAGAACCCATTGTGAATGATAACATTTCATTTACAGTTTATATGGCTTACTGAATTGACATAATTTGAATCCAATTAGTACTGTAAATTCAGTGCTATGTGCAAGTACCCACAAACACACCTCACAAACAGTGTGTTCTCACATGCTTAGCTGTATGCAAAATTATTTTTGTTTCTTTATTTCTTATTAAAATAGTCTTTGAAATCAGCATAGTGCTTAAAAGATTAGATCTTATAGAGAAACATAACATATTGTATTTAAATATGCTAATCTCCAAGAGGAAATGAAGTATCTGAGGCTGCTCATTAAGAAATAAATTAATTCATCATCATCTTATTCATCATCAATCATCACCCAGTTGTGTCCAGTTTTCAATTAAGTTTTTCCAAAGTGCTTTGTGCCTTTACCAAAAGGACTGATTATCTCTGATGATGATTTTTTGTGGGTATTCGGATGTTGATGGCAGTTGAATTGGCATAAACACGCTGAATGTCTTTTCTATTCAAGTAGCTAAGCAATAGATGTTCAGTGCATACAAATACATTATGATGAAATAAATCAACTAAAACTCTTATTTTTCCAGATGCATTTTAATAACAAAACTTCACCAACTTCTCTGATGAGGAATATGTGATATGAACAAAATAAATCAAAATATACATTGATTACTTTTTTCAAAGAATATGTACTTAAAGTTTGTGTGTTCCTAACTTATTTTTATTTGGAGATCTTTCTATATACATGCATGCATATGTGTGAATGGGAATGTATATATAAAGATATATATGTACACACACACATACATATATACATGCATATTTATTTATTTATCCTTTGGACTTTTGAAAGTAAAAATAAAAATTGGATGACTTCACCCACTGCCATAAATGCACTCCTGAGCTACCTGAGCTAATGAGCATTCTACATCAGAGCTGAACGATCTCTGACTATCTCTTTAAGGTTTCCATTCAGAATGAGAATGTATGAAAATGACTCACCATGCCTGCCACTTATCTCTAGATTCCTATAACATGAAGATGATCACAATCTGCCACCGTGCTGTTAAAATGATGCATAACCCGACCAGCGTTCAGAAATGATGAAGTATTATTGCAGCCTCTTACAAGTTGGGCACTGAGATAATTTGGCTAGTGTTGGAGGAAGAATGTACCACAACCCCTGTGGCTCAACTTTCATTGAATAAATATGGCATGCCGCTGCTTTGTTCTCCTAGTGTATGGGAGAGCAATTAATGTGTCAAAAAAGAAAAATCACAAAATGTTCAGACTTTTTTCCTCTATGAAAATTGCAATACTACATTCAATCTGTTTGAAAATTATTGTACAACATTACAGGGTGTTGTTATCTCTGAAATATTAGATAAGTTGGGGTTGGCATCGCATTTCTCGTGAAGGTGTCATGATTTCTCTAGCTATTAATGAGTTTGCAGTGAGTTTTATTTTTAAGATGCCATTGGGTGTACAGACACTTGCTTATATCTCTTTTCATTTAGATATCGGGTTAATGCAATTTATAGGCCTATTTACACCAATATATGTAGATTTTATTGAACAGAAGGAACTATGCACACGTTCAGCTATCTACAAATCTTACCCTCGTCTTCTTATTGGCATAATTGTTTACTGTTTTCCTGATATTAAGTTCCTGTCTCCAGGAGGCACATTAACTCTTTCAGGTCAGGAGAGTGTCAAAAATTATCTTACTACCATCCTACTCACTCTGTCCTCTGGTTTCTGAGTAGCCTGAAAAGAGTTAATGTGCATGCCCAAACTGTTGCCAGCACTTTAGGTAAGTATTTAGCCCCCAGCCAGCTGTAAACAATTTAATTTCTTTGCCTCTATAGCCCAAAGTGGAAATAACCAGGAAAATTTGGAAAATAAATTCTATAATGCCCCCAAAGATCAGGATTTCACATTTGATCTTTTCCTGAAATATGTGGATGCCTTTTAACAGGGGGTGGGGAGTTTGTGCCCTACTTTACATTGTTGAGCAAGTACTTAGTGATGATAAGGTACCAAAAGAAGCTCCTTTGGGAGCTATGCAAGTAATGAATAATATTGGTTGGAGAAGAGGTCACAAGTTAGAAAAGCTATTAGTTGTCAGGGGAAAAAATGCCCATTTCTGATAATCCCCAAAAGGTCTTTCTAAAGCCCTCCTCCTTTATTCCTCTTACTCCTTACAGGCTGCCTGTTTCTGCTCCTTTCTCCCATTTGTCCCTCTCCTGGGTGTCCAGTGCTCTTAGATCAGCCCCGCATGGCAACCGGTTGCCTTCCTTCTTGTACGTTTTGTGGTGTCACCTTATTTCAGTGCCTGAATAGGACCATTCTGAATCTGTTACCAGCTAGTGTGAGGGTGATACGATCTTTATTGGAAGAATGAGGTCATCCTTATTGTATACGGCCATGAGATATTTTAGTCCAGGGTTAAGTAGAATTGCCACATACATCTTACTATTTTCAAAACACTTTTTAAAAGTTATTGCGATGCACTTGCGCTTAGTAGTGTCATCAGGGCTAGACCTGCCTAGGCTCTTCCAGGATTCTGAAACAGACCCTTCAGCTCCTTCAAGACTGGGAAATATTCTTTCAAAGGATTTCTCCAAGACAAAAAATAAAGTGTGGAAAACAGCAACTTAAGAAAACGCATAAATTAGAAGGTGGTTATTCAAAACAGAATGCCTCACTTTGCTATAGAATTCTTAGTTATTTTTTTTAAAGCAAGGACCTTCACTACTAAGTTCATTAATGTATTGGCTTGCAGATCATTAGCTACTTGAAAGCAAGCCTGGCTGGCAGAAAGATACCTGGATAGTATTAGGAACTCCCTGCCAATTGAAGATCAATTAGAAATGGAGATAAAGTACTCTCTAAAATTATAATGTTACCCAGTAGGAGAATATGAACTACATGCAAGTTTTCAGAAACATGCCCATTGTGCTAAGCAAGGAAGCTATCTGTACTGAGCTTCTTTGCTTCAGGGTAGAAACATGAACTGCAATATTCAATGCTTAGCTTTTCTGTTGTGTAGGAATAATTTTTGGAAGTGAAAGAATAATAGAATTTTGAACTTTTTGCCTCATGTTGCATAATGGAAATTTAAAATCTTGTTTTCAGTCAGAAGTCAAGCTTTATTTGCTTTCCCCTTTCTTCCTTTAAGACATAAAAGATACCCCTAAGCCTTACATGGTTTCACACCTGGTGGGTGTTCAATCTGTCCCTGTTGACTGTCTTTACATTTATCAGCTCGCAATAAGAGGAAGAGGCAGTGTGCCCATCCAGGCATTGCGTATACTACAGCTTTCTCTCATGCTCCATTTAAATGCTTTATAGTTAAACTTATATGTATGTGTGGCTTGCTTTTGAACAACCAGTACTGAATATGCCTAGGCACAGACTGCAAATCTACATTTTTAAACATTTTCAGTGGGAAAGTGTTGCAAAGCAAAAAGAAGATGCTGCATGTATTCACATACCATAAGCACCATGTTATTTCATTCATTCACATATATATATATATGTATATATATATATATGTCATGCATGGATTTTTTTCCCTACAGAATGACTCTTGTGTGAGACAGGATTACTGTTTGGAAATGCCCTTTATTCCAGACCTGGGTGTCTTAAATATATGATGGAACACTAATATATTGACAAGATTTGGTGGACAACATAGTTGAATTGATCATAGCACTTTGAGTTGGAGGGCATGTTAGAGATCATTTCAGCCCATTTCCATATTTTACAGAAATGGAAATTGACCTGTGTTCACACAAGTAATTAGCATGTAAGAGACTCTTTTTAAAAAAAAACAGATACTATGACAAAATATTTATAATAATACTTTTTTTGTAGTAGCAAAGAACAGGAAACAAAGCAGATGCCCAGTAGGCAATGGCTAATCAAATTGTGATACATGAATTTAGTGGAAAATGATTAATATGAATAATTCTGAAAAACATGGGAAGACATAAATGAACTGTTGCAGAATAGGGTAGGCAGAATGAGGAAAGCAATATGCACAATTGCTAGCACAATGTAAGTGGATAGGGGAAAAAATTGAAAATGAATGCTCCTGAATTTTAATGATAAAGTTTCCCCCAAAAAGAAGACGAGAAGAGAAAATGCACCTCCATTCTTTCTTTGGAGAGGTGAGGATGACAATGACTGTAGAACATTGTATAGACTGTTAGACTTGGTTGTGTTGGCTAGTTTTGCTGAATTTCTTTGTTTTTCTTCCTTCCTTCCTTCCTTCCTTCCTTCCTTCCTTCCTTCCTTCCTTCCTTCCTTCCTTCCTTCCTTCCTTCCTTTCTCTCTTTCTTTTGCTGCTTCTCCTCTTTCTTCTCCTTCTCCTCTTTTCCCTCCTTCCCCTCATATATCTCCCTTCCTTCTCCTCTCGCTTTTGCTGTCTTATTCTCTGTTACAAAGGATGGCTGTCTGGGTAAGGGAGAAGGAAGGGATATAAGTGAGAATGTACGTGAATATTTTTTTTAAATCTGTATTTCTAGGATATTGTGGCAGATTTTCTTGTGACAATTCTAAACAGTTTTATCATAAGAATTCAGTAACAACTCTTTGTGATATGCTTCCCAGTCATAGTCATTTTTATTAATCGTATAGTTCCAGGAATTTAGGGAGTCAAAATTCTGTGATTTTTTTTTATTTTCCAAAATTTAAAAAAAAAATTTAGACCAATACTAAAACTTAAATACATGATAAGAAAAGAAAAAGAAACATTATAAACTAAATATTAAACCTAAATATAAAATAAGAAAAGAAAAAACATGTCATGTTTTTGAGGGGAGGGAGAATAATATAGGTCAAAGGGGTATACAGAAGGGTGTTTAGATTTAGGGGAATGGCAGGATAAGAGAGGATTGCTGGAGTGGGGGTAGGTTAAGTAATAGGACAGCAAGGTAGCAGGTAGAATAAAGTAGAGGAGTTAGAGATAAAAGAGATATGTATGCACAAATATAAAAGGGAGATTAGGAGTAGAATCTCCTAGGGAAAGTATATGTTTGTATGTGTATGTATGTATGCATGTATGTGCGTATATATATAGTGTATATATGTGTGTGTGTGTATATGTGTGTGTGTGTGTGTGTGTGTGTGTGTATCAATACCTGTAAATAAATTGGTGTGGTAGATAGGGAAGAGGAAGGGGAAAAAACAAAGTAAAAAGTACGCAGCAGAAAACCAAAGAAGGAACCAAAGATGGACAGCTTCCACCATATAATGTAGTATTTAATATATAGGCTTTCTTGAAATGACAAGGTATTGCTATATATTCTGAATCCTCTGCTGTGTTCTGCTGTGCATATGAAATGTTTTTTCTTTCTTTTCTTATTTTATATTTAAGCTTAATGTCATTAAATTTCAAAGCAAAGGAGAATAAAAACAGCTCTAGGATTCATTCAAGTAGGCAAGTCTTTCCAAGTATCACATTCTATGTCCTTTTAATGGGGATGGGTTGGGTGGTTATCAATGCTTTCTACTTTTCTTTTTGTACCTGTGATATAATGTACAGTGTCCTTGACTTGGAATAAAGAATAACTTGGTTTTAAATCTTTGCTCTGCTAATTACAAACTCTTTGACCTTGGGATTGCCATTCCACTGACAGGACAATAGATTTTGAGCTAGAAGGGATTTCAGAGGCCATGTGGTCCACAGGTGGGGAACCTGCAGCCTCGAGGCCACATGTGGCCCTGTAGGTCCTCAAGTGTAGCCCTTTGACTGAACCCAAACTTCACAGAACAAATCCCCTTCATAAAAGGATTCATTCTGTAAAACTTGGACTCAGTCGAAGGACCACATCTGAGGACCTAGAGGACCACACATGGCCTTGAGGTCACAGGTTCCGCACCCCTGTGTCCAACCCCCTCATTTTTAAGTTCAGTGACTTAGCCAAGGTTATATTGCTACTAATCATCAGAACTAGTATTTAAGTCAAGTCCTCTCACATCTAAGCCAGGACTCTTTTGACTGTACTATCCTTCCTCTAGTTTCTTGAGTCTTTGTTTCCTCACTAATAAAATAATAGCAATAATACTTGTATTCCCCACCTTACACAATTGTTGCAAATATTAATAGAGTTTCAGAATGGTGACTACTATCATTCATAATAATCACAGCTACTCTGTTACATGAAAGAAAGAGGGTTTAGAATAATAACATACTTATCAATAACCTTTTTATAGAAGATTGAGACAATTTGTGAAATAGAAGAGTGCATTGGCAACCAAAACTGAAATGTCTTCTGTGCAAATATTCTGTGAATGCATTGAATCCTATGTGCTTCAAACTATATTGTGTGTTCTAGAGGCAGATAGCAATGGAGCCTTCTCAAAGAGTTCCTTCCTGGTGGTTGGTGTGTTGTGGTTGTGGCATATTATCTCTAGAATTTGTTTTGTTTAACTAGAAGGAATTTTTCCCCCCTTTTTCTTCTCCCCATTAATAGGAAATGGGAAGGAGAGAAAGGAGATTTCTGTTAATTAAAAATAAAATGAAATTTAAAATTCAGTGTGTTTTTTTGGAGGACTGGGATGATATTTTTTTTTCTTTCTTTGCATTTCTTGTGTTTAGTAAACTGACTGGTATATCACAAGCACTTAATAAATGCTTGTTGCCTATTTCTAAATCTCTTGGCACCATTCATTAAGATAACATCCAGTTTTGTTTCAAGAAAGAAGCTTAGATTGCTCTTGTCATGTTATTTTTTAAATTTTGTGTAAAACCTCTATTATCATTAGGACAAAGAAATATTAGTTATATTAAGGTGGTAGAACGGTATTTTCTAAAATACAGCTGAAGAGAGGCATAGAATCCAGATGTAAGGAAGTGATAGTCCTGCTGTGTCCTGTCTCGGTCTGACCACATAAGGAGTGATATGTTCAATTCTCCATGTCATAGTTTAGGAAGGACATCGATAAGGAGGAGAGCATCCAGAAAATAACCAAGAGTATGAAGAGACTCATAGGAAAGAATGAATCAAAGTAACTGAGGATATTTAGCTTAGAGAAGATAAGCTTGTGGGCAGGAGCTGGGCTTGACACCTACATTCTCATATGTAAAAGGCTGTCACCTAGAGGAGAGATAAGACTTATTCTGCTTGAAACCACAGGGCAGAGCCAGGAAGAGTAGGTGAGTTACAAGGAAAGAAATTTAAACTTGATGTAAGGAAAACTCATTAACTGTTAGCTATACAAAAGTAGAATGAATTGTCCTAGAAAGTAGTGGGTTCACCATTTTTGTAGGCTGTCAAACCTAGGCTAGATTTTTTTACTTTGGGGCTGGAAGGAAGGAAGGAAGGAAGAAGGAAGAAAGGAAGAAAGAAAGGAAGGAAGGATGGAAGGAAAGATAGAAAGAGGAAGGAAGAAATAAAGGAAGGAAGAAAGGTGTGAGGGATGAAAGGAAGGAAAGACAGAAGCATTTATTAAGCACTTACTCTGTACTGGGCTCTATTCTAAGAGCTGAGGATACAAATACAAACTAAAAGAAAGATAGATTCTGTCCTGAAGGAACTTATATTCTAATTGGAAAAAACTACACAAAAATGTTGGGGAGGCCCTGCCATGGGCCCCTCCCCAAAATGGAGGCTCTAGGAAGAACTAATCTCTAATCCATCCCAGAGGGATGTTGTAAGGGAAGAAAGAAGCATGGCCCCAGGATGGCATGGCCCCAGACACTGAGGGAAGTTCTAGAATGAGACAGAACTTGGAAGTTCATAAACCCAGGAGCACTGCTGGGAGGGAAAAGGATTCTTGTTCAAATATGGAGATTTTGTAATATTCATATATTCTTGTTTTACATGTATTTTTTCATCCCTACTAATAATATCTACACATGTTGTTTCTGCCACTGCTATGGAAACTGTAACAAATTTAGCCCAACATAAAGTCAATAACAGACACCTTTCAATATGGTAAAATACAAGGACAAGGACTGTTTTTTAAATGAAACTTACATGATCATCTTTTATAAATGAATGTTCATAATGTCTAAACTAGACATAACTTGCCAATAATTAATTGAAAACTAAATAATAATGATGGTAAGTAGGTCTACCCCTATGTAAGTTACTTTTGAACAGTGGATTATTTGTAATTATACATGTAAATGAAGTTTATTGAAACTAGTTAATAGTGACAATTTAGATGAAACTCCAAAGTGACAACCCTGAAAACTCCCACTCCCCCTTGCAGTCTATACACATTATATGATTATATAATAATGTTGGAGTCAGTGAATTATGTGAATTTCTAAAATACTCAGGTTCTGTTTGTATTGCCTTGATCAGTCACTGGGTATATAGTTCTAGGTATTGTAGTAGATCATAGTTTCAAATATTTAAGAAAGAATTGAAAGTTTTTATTTTAGGAAAAACATTACAATTTAGTAACATTTTTCTATTCTCTCAAACCCATAACAAAATCATTTTTTGGTACCATAGAGGGAGAAGCAATATTTAAGTGAAAAAGTGCTCAGTTTTCTTCTCTGAACCCAATTCACTGATAGAATCTCTACAAAATTTGCTGATGACACAGAGCTGAAAAGATCTAATTCTTTCTGTGAAAGATGTAATCCAGTCAGTAATCCAAATGATGATCCCAAAAGATCTTAACTGGGTGAAATGATGAGTCCAATCTAAGAAGATGAAATTTAGTCGCGATAAATACAGAGAATTGCTCTTAGGTTAAAAAAATCAACCACACAAGTAAAGGATGATAGAAATCTTCACTAGAGTTCACAAGAGTCAGAAGTGTGACGTGGCTACCCCAGGAAAGCCGATGCCATCGTCCTTGCTGTCGTTTGTCCTTCGTTCTTGACATCAGGAAGATCCATGATTTACAAATGAATTGGATTTAAGTGAGGAAGGACTGTGCAAGGTCACCAGCCTCACTCTTTCCTCAGGAGCCATCTTTGTCCAGTGGCAAGATATAGATCAAGATAACTGGGAATCTCCTCCTCCCCGCCCCCCAAAAAAGCTAATGCAATCTCAGGCTGCATTAATTGAAATGTTATATGTAGAACAAGGGTATTAATGGTCCCACTTCACTCTAGTGTATGGTATTCAGGTACTTTATACAGGGGTATTGTATTAAGGTCAATTATATATTTCTTTAAGACAGGAAGAGCTCCATGTTCTTTTTGTGCACCTGTCTTCGTGGTTCTTATTCCATAACTGGACAATCTAGTGTCTTTTAAAGAAAGGGAGGAGGAACAAAGAGTTAGTACTGATCTTGGATCAGTAGTGAGACCTTACAATAATAAGAATGTTGTTGCTTAGAAAAAGGAAAGGGAAATGAGCAACAATAAGGATTGTTGTTTTTCTCTCTTCTTTTCTCCCTTTGGTGGTGATCAGTTCTTATGAGAAGTATCTAGAGTGAGAATGTTTGTGCAGGTATATCCTGACCTTGAAGCAAAAGAATTGACCCAGCAGCTTTTGAGTTACGTTTCAGACTTTTGGTTCTCTGAGCTCTACTGTGTGTTTGGTCATCTTAAGTGGACCTGTGTGTAGCTCTGGCAAAACATCTCAAATTTATGACTTAGGTATCCTGTCAGTCAGGAAATTAAGTGACAGAACAAATAGGTTTTTTTTTTCCTAGTTGTTGCTAATGGATGAAGATAACAAGTACATTTATTACATTACACACAAACAATCTATAAGTTTCTGGAGGGGGTGCCTGCATAAGAAAATGTTCATAATGTTTGGGGTATACCTGAGATTTTTCAAATTATGTGATGTATTGATGGCTGTCTTTTCTTGGAGGCAAAATGGCATAGTGAACAGAGAGCTAGCCTTGAAGCCAGCTGGGCTAAAGTCCCACTTTGGCACAGTGGTTGTGTGACACTAGGCAGGTTGTTTAACCTCTCAGCACTCTAGACAACTCTCTTAAGACTATAAATTTTGGAGATGGTGCCAACCTGTACTGGTAAAGAGTTTCCTCATCTGGAATTTCGCTGTAGCAAAGAAATCACTGGATAGGTCTAGCCCCTACTTCTGTCTTTCTTCTTAAGAATGTGTCAACCTATGCATCTCCCACAATACAAAAAAGTCTCCAGGGTAGGTTCATTTGGCAGACGTTGATGTGGCATCTGGTATTTAAAAAATAAAAATCTTGTCACCTCCCTTGGCTTTACCAAACTGATATAAAAATGAAATTTTGAAATAACATGCTGTTGTCCCTTTACCAACACTGGACAAAGAATAAAAGAAAAACAAATTGTACCTGACATGCAGGGCTTTTTGAATTGGAAATGGACCTATGAAGACTTTCCTATAAAAATTGTCAAAGTTTTCTTGGCTTTAGTTTGTCACAATCATTCTACCTAACAGCAAGCAATTCTTTATCATCGAATCAGGGAACAACTCTGTAACTTACCAGCACATCCAAACCTTTCAATTTGTTGCCAGAGGTTGGACACCAGTACTGCTGCGAAATAGCGGTGGGCTAGAAGAGCATTATGGGTATTGGCAAACAAAATAGTACCTCAAGCCAGGCTGCTATCACATGCTGAGAAATCCAAACTGGGCAAAATACACTTTCCTGGTTTCACACCTGGCCTTGTTAAACCCTTTTCCAGATTAAAACTAACTTAGAAAAAAAAATTCCCTGGACTAGAGAATTTTGAGACTAAGTATGGAATTCTGGTGTGGCTATTGGAAAGCTTATCATGTCAGTGAACTGTTGAGGTGGGTTCATTCAGGTGTGCAGTTACTTTTCTAAGGGGATCTGAAACTATGGAAAAAAGCACTATGGAAATCTGGGCTTTAAAAAATGATGACCAATTGTTTATGTATGAGTACTATAGCATTTCTGACATATATTATACGTAGATATATAAATATATATATGAGCAAAATGTTAGAGTTTGTTTTCATGCAGGTGTGATTCATAATATCTCAGCATTCTGAGTTAATAAAGCAGTTTTGTCGATTCTCATGCTGTTGGCGCTGTGATAATTTGGCAATCTGTTAGGGTAAGAAAAAAATACCTCATATAGCAGCCCCAGTGGCTCCATTTACCTTGTGCAAAGAATGCCTTCCATACTGCTATTGTTCTCCTGTGTTTAGGTTTCAAAAGGCTTCTCTTTACCGAAGACAAAGAGATACCACATGGTTCCACAGTAGAGTAAGTCAAAGAGAAGTGTGGTGTTTGGTAACCCACTTTTAAAGTGAACCATTCCCTCTTAACAGGCAGTGATTTGCATTTTTCACTACCACACTTAAATGGGAAATACCCATTTTTTGCCATATCATCATATCATAAAAATAGTGAAAAAAAAAAAATTCAACCTTCTTGCTTACCACAGTTGAATTTATCCAACGTCTTTATTGCTAAGAATACGTTTTAGAAAATTTTTCCCCTTTTAATTTAGGACAGAGGTACAAGTTTGGGGAACAGAGAATCTTTCGTGTATATAGTACATCCTGTAATATACCTGTCTGTGACACATTATAATACGGCATTTCAGGTGTTGTTGTTGCCTGATTGCTTGGAAATTAAAATGTAGCATTGCAGAATGAACTAACTGCCCTGTTTATTATATAGGTAAGATTTCTATTGTTTATGTGCTACATTTTGATCAACAGGAATTCCACCCTGACATTCATGTAATTTACAAATGTGTTTCACAGTGTCAAGATATTAAGCTTATGATATGGCACTTAAGTGGCATGTGAATTAATTAAACTTTTAAATTAAATAATAGATTAATTGTTCTTTTATGATATCCAGTCAAAAAAGAAGAGAAAATTCAGCATAAAAATGGCACTATCATTACTTCCAGAAGCTTTATATTTTTTCATAGATGGAGACATATTGTCAGCCCCAGGTTTGATTTTTACTTTACTTTGAAAGTTTGTCATGGTCCTGATGAAAATAATTTACAAAGGAATATTAGAATAGTCTTTTTGCCTTTTTCTCTTGGTTTTCAAAGCCTTATGATAAAAAAAACCACCAAAGAACCCCACCTCCCTTAAAACTCTGTTTTTACCCCTCCTAGGAAGATGATTTACAATTTTAACGAACTTTTTTTGTAATTTTCAGTATCTTTAGGGTAGTGAGGACTCTTTGAGCTTATAGATATTTACTTGAAAGTAAGCTCAGCAAAGTAACAGAGTTCTGAATTCACAAGGAAACAATGTGAATTTTTTTTTCCTAGTTTGATCAAAGGAGGAATTAGTAAGATGAGTATTAATGCTTCTACTCCCCCTGGGAGAAATCAAAGCATTCATAGAATCATAGATTCATAGAATCATAGAGCTAGAAGGATCACTAGTGGCCAGCCCCTTTACTTTTACAGATGTGGAACTTGAGACTCAGAGAACTTTCGTGACTGCCCCTGCGTCTCTCAGGAAATAAGTATAAGAGTTGGGATTCTAACCTAGGCTCTTTGGATAACAAATCTCACATTTTTCACAGTATCTTAAATACTTCAGCATACTGCTAAATGGGACAGCTAGGTGGCCCTGTGGAAAGAGTGCCAAATCTGGAGTCAGGAAGATTCATCTTCATGAGTTCACATCTGGCCTCAGACCCTTACTAGGTGTGTGACCCTGGGCAAGTCACTTAATCCCATTTACCTCTGTTTTCTTATCTGTAAAATGATCTGGAGAAGGAAATGTCAAAACACTGTAGTATATTTGTGAAGACAACCCCATATGGGTTCACAGAGTGGGATAGAACTGAAAATGACTGAACAACAACAACAAAAAATGCAGTCAAATCCAAATATGCTGTTGTGATCCAGAAGGCTCAACCAACTGATTGAAAGTAAGAACCAGAACAGTCCTTCAAGTTATGGTGAAAGCTAAAGTAATGATATGTTAGATCTCTGGACAAGCAGATGCATTGTACAGGACTTGGGGAAAAGCGTACCATCGAGCTACTGCCCTTCTTTCATGACCTCAAAATATTCAAATGATTCCAAACTTATTTCTTACCTTCTTTCTGCTCTACCTTGAATATGGTGGCAACCATGTCAGAGGACAATTAAGGAAGGAAAAAAGAGAGAATGAACAAACTACGGGAAGTGAATAGTAACCTAATGCTTTAAGCATTTTTTCATTCCATAAGTGCTATTAAGAAGACTGAGACTGGTCTTAAATGCTGACTTCCCTTAATGGAGAAAGTATGAAATTACAAAATAACCAATCTAATCACACCTTAATCTTGTTAAATTGAAACACTGTAATCTACATTCAAATTTCACGTATGGTCAATCTTGCAAGTGCTATGCGTAGGAGCCAGTGCACTTGCTGGAATATTAAATAGGTAGTCTTTCATAAATCTCCAAAGTCCATGCAGCTCTTTATGTGAGAGGTTCCCCAGGGAAGGAAAAAAATAAGGTAACAAAACAGCACAACTTTGGAAAAAGTTTTATTTTTAAAACATTCAGTGCCAGCTACTGATGAACTTGCTCCTCATGAACAATTCTATCATAAAGAAACCAGGGTGTGTTTCAGATGAAGGTGGAAATAATCTGATGAGAAAACAGGTTTTTGTAGCACATTTCCAAGGAACAGTGCAATCTGTTAACAAAAGTGATTATCCACACATACATGTGTACCTATATGTATGTATGTATGTAATTTTTTCCAGCATGGGCTCCATGTGCACATAGATTGAGCAGTTCTCTTGCTTTTATGGGTCTCCTTTGATCAGTGGAACAAGGAATGTCAGCGCATATTTTTATTTGGAGTAGGTCCATGAAGGCAAAAGGAAAAGGGGACAGCAGAGGATAAGATGGATAAATAGTATCATGGAAACAAGGAGCATGATCTCAGACTTAGAGAAATGGTAGAAGACAGAAGGGCCTGGCATGCTACAATCCAAGGGGGCCCCCAAAATTGAACACAACTGAGTGGCTGAACAATTACGAAGGCTCACTGAACAGACCCTTCTATGTACAGTCATCTGAAAATAGTAAAGTCACAAGTCAGTCTTGCAAGATACTTCATGTATATATGCTCTGGGTCAGCCATCGTACTTGACTTGGAAAGGACTTTAATGATCATCTATTCAAACCCTTCTGTGTTATTCATGATGCAGTAGAAAGAATACTGAATTTGGAGATAGGGGACTATTAAGTTAGAGAAAAAGAGATCAGATCTCTGCTCTACCACCCATCTGTGGGACCTCAGGCAAATCCTCTTCACACCTCAGTTTTCTCATCTGTAAATGAAAGGACTAAATGATTTCTAAGGTCCTTTCCAGCTCTAAATTTATGATTCTGTAATTAAAGAATGTCATATAGGGAGGCCACTGAAATTGATTCTGAATTTGTCAGGCACAAGTCTTTGAAATGATTATGGATTTCTTTCTGGTATAATGGAAATTTACTTTAAATCCACATATTCTTTACCAGATGAAAAATCTTTCCTCAAATTAAAAGCTCACAAATCTTGATTTCATCCAAGGGGTTAATTATCAGTTTATGTATTATCCAGGAGCTTATTTCTCCCCTTGCTTTCTTTTTCCCTTCCACTGCTTGCCATTTTACTGCTTTTTAGCCTCTTCCCCAGAGAGTGGCTACAGTTAATTTTAAATCTTTTTTTTTTCTTTCTTTCCTCCTTGGGAGTGTCTGTTCATAGTAGCCATAGGCTATACCCTACACCAGAGAAATTAAAGAGAAGATTTGGCTATTTCAATCATTCAGTCACCCTCTTGCTACTCAGCAATTCGCTTGCCTCTAGCATATTTGGCTGTATCTAAAATAAAACAAACCTATTTTGGAAGTTTCAGTGGAGACAGCCACTGAAGGCAAGTTCTCTAGAGATTTGGAGGCAAAGCAAGACAAGTCAGAGGTATAGCCTACAAATTTACAGAGAAAGTTGTTCATAGCACACCCCTCCAGGATGGATTTTCAGATTGCCACCAAGTTATTCAGTACTTCCCCCAAGTGTGCAGTTACCACCATTTGCAAATGTATGGGCACACTGATTTGCTTCTTGCCCACCCTTTTCAACTCAGAAAGCTATGATAGCAGGACTGTCCTGTATAAATCAATCATGTTGTTCTGTGCCCCCCCCCCAAAATCTATTCCTTCTTTTAATTTTACTATTTGTGTCAATGGAGTACCCATTCTTCTGCATTTGAAATTTGTTATCTTTTATTCTTCTCTCATGTTTCACATGACCACTTAACAAGTTCTGCTGTTCAAATTCCTCTTCTCTGTTTCTGCCTCATGAGTAGATGACACCTGATTTTGGTAACTGTCTCCAACGAAATCTCCACTTGTCTACTTCTCTCCCTCCATGGCCAGGTCTCCCCAAACATTCTTCTTACCAATTCCAAGCTTCAAGCAATCAACTAATCACTAGATATTTATTAATCACCTTCTGTGTGCCAGGTTCTGTCCTAGAATCTGGGGATGCAAATACAAAGTATAAAACAATCCCTAGTTAAAAGGAACTTACGTTCTAATGGGAGGAAACAAGTGCCTATGTAAGTACACACAAAATAAACATAAATTAAATACATACAAATATATTAAGAGAAGTTAAAGACAAAGAAAAAAACAGTAGAAGTCGAAGGGATTAAAACAGGCTTTAGGGAGATGATATTGTTTGAGCTATCTCACCATTATCTTCTGAAAATCTTTCAGTGGGTTTCTAATGCCTGTAAAGCATGGTGTCTGCTCCTTTGGTTCTAGGTTAAAGACGAGCAACAAAATGACTGCCTTCTTCCCCTCTAGCTTTGGATCATGGACACTAAGGGGATGAAGCACTGGAGTTGTCATCAGCGGACCTAGGGTATGATTCTAGCTCTAATATGTGTGACTTTCAGCAAATAGCATGACCTCTTTCGTTCCTGGTTTCCTTATCAGTACAATGAAGAGGTCGGATCAGAACATTTTAAGAAAGGATCTTTGGTCCCTTTCCATTCTAAGTCCTATAAACTGACTTCTCTCAATATATACTAAACTCCAATAAAACTGGATAATTCATTAAGCGTCATTCATGCTCTGAAATTGTCTACCTCTGGGCTTTGTACCTATCGGTAAATTAACTAGCATTTATTAAGTGCCCACTATCTTTCATTCATGGATTCAGCACAGTATTGAATTATTTCATTTGTTACTAAAATGTTGGATTTTTTAAAAGGGGCAAATTCTTTTTTGTGTGTGTGTGTTTGGGTTTTGTTTTGTAGAGTATATCCACGGTACTTTATTTGTTATTGACTGGCTTTGCTGTTGATGCCTGCTCACGAATATGTTGTGAAATTTATATAAAATTATAATTATTAAGAATTAAAATTTTTTGAAACAAATGCCTGCATTGTGCTAAGAGTTGGGGCTAAAAACAAAAAACTGAAAACACCCCGCAACAAAACAAAAAAATCCTACCAAACTTCCTCTTTCATCTTTCCCATTATTATAAATTTGTTTCCTTATTCTATTATTCTTCTATCTAAAATACTACTTTTTCCATTAAGTACTTCTTGACTCCATCAGTTAGAATCTTTTTTTTAATCTTTACATTTATTTATTTAAGTTTTCAACATTCATTTACAAAAAATTTTTGGGTTCCAAATTTTCTCCCCATTTCTCCCCTCCCCCCACCCCAAAATGCTAAGCATTCTAATTATCCCTATCACCAATCTGCCCTCCCTTCTAGCATCCCTCCCTTCCCTTATCCCCATCTTCTCTTTTGTCCTGTAGGGCAAGATAAATTTCTGTACCCCATTACCTGTATTTCTTATTTCCTAGTTGCAAGAACAATACTCAACAGTTTTTCCTAAAATTTTGAGTTCCAGCTTCTCTACATCCCTCACTCCCTCCCCACCCATTCCCTTTGGGAAGGCAAGCAATTCAATATAGGCCATATCTGTGAAGTTTTGCAAATGACTTCCATAATAGTCGTGTTGTGTAAGACTAACTATATTTCCCTCCATCCTGTCCTGCCCCCCATTTATTCTATTCTCTCTTTTGATCCTATGTCTCCTCAAGACTGTTGACTTCTAATTGCTCCCTCCTCCCATTGCCATCCCTTCCATCATCCCCCCCACCCTGCTTATCCCCTTCTCTCCCACTTTCCTTTATTGTAAGATAGGTTTTCATACCAAAATGAGTGTGCATTTTATTCCTTCCTTTAGTTGAATGTGATGAGAGTAAGCTTCATGTTTTTTCTCTCACCTCCCTACTTTGTCCCTCCTCTGAAAAGTCATTTACTTGCCTCTTTTATGAGAGATAATTTTCCCCCTTCCATTTCTCCCTTTCTCCTCCCAATATATTTCTCTCTCTCCACTTAATTTCATTTTTTTAAGATAGGATCCCATCCTATTCTATTCACCCTGTGCTCTCTGTGTGTGTGTATGTGTGTGTGTGTGTGTGTGTGTGTGTGTGTGTGTGTGTAATCCCACCAACTACCCAGATACTGAAAAAAGTTTTCAAGAGTTACAAATATTGTCTTTCCATGTAGGAATGTAAACAGTTCAACTTTTGTAAGTCCCTTATGACTTCTCTTTGCTGTTTACCTTTTCATGCTTCTCTTGATTCTTGTGTTTGAAAGTCAAATTTTCTTTTCAGCACTGGTCTTTTCATCAAGAATGCTTGAAAGTCCTCTATTTCATTGAAAGACAATTTTTCCCCTGAAGTATTATACTCAGTTTTGCTGGGTAGATGATTCTTGGTTTTAGTCCTAGTTCCTTTGACTTCTGGAATATCATATTCCATGCCCTTCAATCCCTTAATGTAGAAGCTGCTAGATCTTGTGTTATCCTGATTGTATTTCCACAATACTTGAATTGTTTCTTTCTAGCTGCTTGCAATATTTTCTCCTTGACCTGGGAACTCTGGAATTGGCCACAGAGTTCCTAGGAGTTTCTCTTTCTGGATCTCTTTCAGGAGGTGATCAGTGGATTCTTTCTATATGTATTTTGCCCCCTGGTTCTGGAATCTCAGGGCAGTTTTCCTTGATAATTTCATGAAAGATGATGTCTAGGCTCTTTTTTTGATCATGGCTTTCAGGTAGTCCCATAATTTTTAAATTGTCTCTCCTGGATCTATTTTCCAGGTCAGTTGTTTTTCCAATGAGATATTTCACATGATCTTCCGTTTTTTCATTCTTTTGGTTTTGTTTTGTGATTTCTTGGTTTCTCAAAGAGTCATTAGCCTCCATCTGTTCCATTCTAATTTTTAAAGAACATTTTCTTCAATGAGCTTTTGAACCTCCTTTTCCATTTGGCTAATTCTGCTTTTGAAAGCATTCTTCTCCTCATTGGCTTTTTGAACCTCTTTTTCCAATTGAGTTAGCCTATTTTTAAAGGTGTTATTTTCTTCAGCATTTTTTGGGTCTCCTTTAGCAAGGCGTTGACCCGCTTTTCATGCTTTTCTTGCATGTCTCTCATTTCTCTTCCCAGTTTTTCCTCCACCTCTCTTAGTTGATTTTCAAAATCCTTTTGGAGCTCTTCAATGGCCTGAGCCCATTTATTTTGGATGTTTGGGATACAGAAGCCTTGACTTTTATGTCTTTCCCTGATGGTAAGCAGAACAATGCTTAGTTCTTCCTCATCTGAAAGGATGGGAGAAGATATCTGTTCACCAAGAAAGTAACCTTCTATAGTCTTATTTTTTTTCCCTTTTTTGGGCATTTTCCCAACCAGTTACTTGAGTTTTGGGTCCTTTGTCAAGAGTAGGGTATACTCTACGAATCTGTAATATCTCAGTTCCTCCAAGGTGGCACAATCTAGCGTGTACACTGATCTGGAAGCAGGAAGGGTTTTTGTGTCCAGAATCTTAGCAGTTACCTCTCCACAGCCACTTGGCATCCAGTTCCACCAAGTCAGTGCTGGGGGCTGATTTTCAGATAAGCTGGAAGGGCAGGGCCACCATTCAGTGTGAGACAAAGAACAGCTCCCCCAGGGCCTCCTCACAGGGCGGAGGCAAGACTCAGTTCCTCAGTGCCCCCAGGAGTTTAACAATCCAACAATGTATGTGGGCTGATGTAGGGGCCTCTGCGGGCTGCTGCCTAAAGCAGGAGCTATGGGAAGGGCCTTCTCCCTTCTGGACAGCTGAAAAAATCCCGTCACTGACCTTTGGTGCCTGTGGGATGAGGGATCTGAGGACCAGCCACTGCGACTGGAGATTCCGCCTCCGAGGTGTCCTCCTCCTAGAGTCTCATCGCGCGTGCAGCTAAGGCTAGGCTGGGCTCCACACTCTGCTCCACGTCGGGTGCAACCAACATTTCCCATGGGTCTTTCAGGTCACCCTGGGCTGGAAATATCCTCCACTCTGTTGTTCTCCACTTCTGGTGCTCCAAAATTTGTTGAGAGTCCCTCTCTACAGGTATTTTATGGGCTGTGTGAGGAGACCCTGCATATGTGTGTCTTTCTACTGTGCTATCTTGGCTCTGCCTCCCCATCAGTTAGAATCTTGCTAATATACTGAGTAGGTATTATTTTATGGTCTTTGTTGTTGCTTCAATTATGTCTGACTCCTTGTGATCCTGTGGACCATAACACTCCAAGTACTGTCCATGAGGTTTTCTTGGCAAAGATACTGGAGTGGTTTGCCATTTCCTTCTCCGATGTATTAAGGCAAACAGGTTAAAATGACTTGCCGAGGATCACAGAGCTTGTAAGTATCTAGATTTGAAGTCAGATCTAGAGCTTTATCCATCTAGCTACTTCTATTTTATGGTATTCTCCTTACCCCCACACACACACACTCCACTTCATACACACACCCTCCACCAAAAAAACAAAAAGGCAGTGTGGTTCAGATGAGAGTGCTGGATTGAAATTAGCATAGAAGTGGGTTTAATTCCACCTTTACACTTACTGTTCATGTAACCACTTAACATCCCTGAGCTTTGCTTTGGTCATTTTCCAAATAGACAGAATGATTGCTATAGTATCTGTCACTCAAGGTGAAAGAATCAAAGAAGATATTGTATGTTAAATCACTTTTTAAAACAGGGACTGTGGATTGGGTTTGTGCCTGTGATATCATTTATATGCAGAACTCTCAGTGAGGAAACTCTTTCTACCAACACAGATCAATAACTCTTCTGCAGCTTATAGTGTTAGAAGGTTGCAGAGGGGGGGGGGGGGGAATGAAAAATCAAGTGACTTGTCCCAGGGTCACACCAACAATATATTTCAGAAGTGGGTTTTAGAAGGGACTTGCCCAGGGCCACACAGTTAGTGTCTGAGGCAGGATTTGAACTCAAGTCTTCCTGACTCCAGCACTCTATCCACCAAGTCACCTGCCTGCTTCAGTAGGTCCACCTTGACTTCAAGGCTGACTTCTCATCATCCACACCAGAGGTCTCAGAGTCAAACATGACCTGATCCTTCTCCTTCTTCTTATCCCCCCACTCCTCAATATTGGGGCCACAACACTCTGGAGGCTTGCCTGAACTAGATTAAAAGGCAATTGAGAAATATTTAACAGAATAAATAAAAATATAATAGAACATAGATAATGTTAATATGTGGTTTTCTAAGTCAGTATGCAGCCAGCAGGGATCTTTATTGTGGTTTAGTGCCCCCATTTCTAGCTGAGTTTGACACTATTGTTCTACATCATCTTAAACTGTATAAATGTTAGCTATTATTATTATTTGTATATGTGTCATATCCCCTCCTTAGACTTCATATTCTGAGAGGGCAGGAAACACACATTATCTAAACTGTGTATCTTAGAGTACCTGCCATAATGCTCTGCTAAAAGCAGGCACCAATAAATGTTTGTTGGATTATTAAACTGAATTTGAATCCAAAATATTTTTATTCTGTGTAGCATCATACAATGCATAGGGCTTAGGAGTACAAGTCCAGTGCTCTTGTCCTAGCTCTGGTGTTAATGAGCTCTTTGAATTTAGTCAAGCTCTTCTCAGGACTTTATATGAAGAGGTTGGAGTAAATGAGCTCTGAGCTGTAAGCTCTAGCTCCAGTGTTCAGTGTTTTAATAAGATGCTTGGGAATGTAGATGAGTGCACTGTGAATCCATGCTCTGCATTGTTGTCAAAATAAACATTCTGAGCTATCAGACTCACATCACTCTCCTGCTCAATAAATAAACAAACAAAATAAATGAGCAAATAAGCAAATAAGTAGATGAAAAATAAAAAAAAAACCCACACCCCAGAACCAAACAGAAACTTGAGTAGCTCACTATTATCCCTAAGACAAAATACATACTCAGTCAGACATACAAAGGTATCTAACCTACTTTTCCAACCTTATATGTTAAGTATTACTTTCTGTCATGCAAGTTGAACAACTGGATTGTCTCCTGTACTTGACCTTCCAAATCCTGCCACTATTCATTTCCACAAACCTTTCCCAGAAATGCCAGAATTGCACTCCTGCCTCTCAAAATCCATTTCTTATTTCAAAACCCAACTAAGATAACAATGTCTCTATGATCCTCCCATTGGTCAAACTCTTTCCCTCTTCAAAGGACCATTTACATAGTTACGTACTTATTGAGTCCCTATAGTAGAATGGTAAGCCATGTGAGGGCAAACACTATTTCCCTTTCCTTTGTTATCTCCTGTGTTTTACACATATTAGGGATTTGACAAATGCTTACTGAATTAAATTTAATTGAACTGAACTAGAAGAGTTATGCCGACTTTTTTGATTGAAAGAATGTTTTTAAATATTCTTAGCATCGTACTTAATAGTTCAAATATCCTATCCTGTTATTTGTGAGCTTAGAAAAATTAACTTAATTTACTATAAGCACATTTTAATTGTTTAGAATTATAGGGTAAGCACTCCAGAAAGAATAATTCCATTCAGATTTGAATCAAATCCGTTTTAAAGAAAGGCTTTATTAACTGATAATTAATTTGAGGACAAAATACTATTCTTCCTGTTTAGTAAATTAATATTAACATTCTGTCATAAAACTGGGATTTTGATTTAATTTGTGGACTTCAGGGAGAAGAACATACTTGTGGTATTTTTGATGGCATTTGAATGTCTACTCTTTGGGTAGACAGACAGACTGACTCATTAGTATAGTCTAAAATTAGCTCTGTCCATCCATGCTTTGCTTGTTAGCAAGTCATGAATACTCTGATAATTGGCCTCCTATTAGTTGTCATACTTACCCCTGCAAAAAAAAATACCTCAGAGAATTTGTGAATCATGACCTAAAGATCTGCTCTCTATGAAGATTTAGTGTCATGAAAATTTCAATTATTCATGAAAGCAAAATATGTAGTTTTGTGTTGTTCTCGTATTTTCATGTGGAAACTTAAGATGGAAAGAGCACTTAAAATTTATTTACAGTGCATGTGAGTTGGGAAGGATCTCTTGAATGTTATTTCTTTGAATCAGTATTTTCTTATGATTAAAAGCATTGCAATGTATTTGATGAAAAGTCTAGAAATGTTTCATAACTGTTGTTTGAGAGAGATCTACAATTAAAATTTTAGTTAGAATTTGGTAAACTTGAGGTATAATCATCACCACACTAAAAAAATACCCAAGAACTCAGTGGCATCCCATCTTGGGATGCAGTGGAAAGAGTAGTTAATTTGAATCAGAGGACCTGGTTGTGAATCCCAACTGCCACTTATTCCCTTGTTTTACCTTGGGCAAGGCATTTAAGCTTTCTTTACTTCAGTTTCCACATCTGTAAGATGCAGTAGTTGGATTGGATGGCCTCTAAGTTTCCTTCAAGCTGTCCACTTGTGATCTTTCTGGAGCTCATTGGATACAGAATTAGGAAGGGCCTTAGAGCAAGGAACAGTAAAAGATGGTTATAATTCTTGGTCCTGGGGAGCATGAGCTTGGAGGATCTTTTGAGCTCAAGAGTTCTGAGCTACAATAGGCTAGACTATTCAAACTGAGCATACAAAGTTCAGAATCAATATGGTGAGTTACCAAATTTTCTCAGATGAGGTGATCCAGCCAGAGTTGGAGCTGGTCAGAGTTCCTGTCCTGATCAGCAATGGGATTGGGCCCAACAGCAGTCCTAGAACTTCCAATCTGGGTGAGATAGGGAGATCCAGTCTTTAAAACAAAAGTAAAAAAGCCTTAGAGAGTGTCTCATGGCATGCCTTCATTTTACAGATGAAGAAACTGAGGGCTAGAGCAGCAAAGTGGCAGGTCACAGATGTAGTAAAGCAGAGCCAATGTGAAAGCCAACCTAGCTTTCACATTTATTGGAATTTCAGATTTATTGCTCTTCATTCCATACATCATGGCTCTAACAAGCTGTCCCTCTATTTGTCTGTCGAGGCTACACTTCTCTAAAAAAAAATAATAAATTAAAGGGATTTTGAACCACAGCATGACTATTCTCAGATCAATGGACATCTATGTTTAAAGCATAAGTTTTTGTTTTAGAGATCATTGTGTTCAAGATCCTCATTTCAGAGAGTAAGAAACCAAGGCCAACAGAGATAAGAATTGTATTTGATCAGACAAAGCGCAAGTAGGAAAGCCAGGATTTGAACCCAACTCCTCTGTCTCAGGAAATTTCTGATATGCAGAGCTTAAGAGATTTTTTAAAAATGATTTAGAGATGTTTTAATAGGAATTCTACAAATTATTATATTGACTAATGGCAGTCAAGCAGTTGAACTGCAACTTTTTAAAAATCTCAGTCCTGATATTCTCACATTCCTAGAGATTTCTCTGGTTATTTCTAGGGACTATGGTAAAATTCTAGTAACAAATGAATTTAAATTCACTTGAGAAATCTGCATGTTGCATATACATTTCTTTTAGGATAAGAGCAAGGTGTAAAATTCAAAGGATAATGTTAGTTTGTCACCTACAAAAAAGTTGGGAATCTCTGCTTTAGATTAACACCTTGAACAAGTGGGAGGAAATAGGTAGTAATTGCAGACTGAGGGCAGCTGAGCATGTGGGTGCTTTGGGTATTTACTCATCAGACCAGACTGTAGCACGCTTAATCAGGGAAAATCAATCTGCCTGTTTTTTAGTGGAGGTATAAACAGTCTGACGGTGAAAGTTTTATAGGTGTTAGGAAAAATCTTAAACCAACCCAGAAGTTAGTTGTAGCTGTATTCTCCTTAGTTTATGTTGATGTTCTCCACTGTCTATACCTAGCCCTGAGCAAGGGAAAAATATAATTTGTCTAAAAATCAGTTATATCACTCTTCTGAACAGAGACATTGTCAGTGATTCCCAGCTGCATAAAGAATACAGACCAGAGGCCTTACGTTGACATCTGAGGCTTTTGCCCACAATCTCACACAGTTTTGCTTCTTTTCTCTAACGTTATTTCCCAGATTACTCCTACTTGAATCCTTTATTGGAGCCCATCTAATCTACTTATCACTCCCTAAAAATGCTTGATTCCCTTCTTTCTGCTTATAGACATATTGACCATCCTTTAAGACCTAGCTGAAATTTTTCTTCCATAAAACCTTCCCACTCCCATAAAACCAACCCCTGCAGTGATCTCTTCAAAGGAATTCATAGTACCTATTATATACACCACTATCTTTTCTTCTACTGTTTCATGTCCTTATACATTGTCTCTCCAAGTCTTAATGCATCTTGGGCTAGGACTACTTCTTATAAGTGTGTCTCAGGCAGTATCTTGCAAAGACCCTTGCACTTAGGATCATAGATCTAAAGCTGGAAATTATAAATCTCAGAGGCTATCTCATCTGACCCCTTCTAGCTACAGATTAGGAAACTGAGGCCTCCACAGGTTAAATGGACTTGGTGAGGGTTCCACAGGAAGTAACTGTCAGAGGTGGGATGTGAAGCTGGATCCTCTGACTGCTGAAGTAGTACTATTTCCCCTGTCCCACATTGCAGGTATTTGGTAAATATTTGTGAATATCCTTCACTTCGATTTGACAGTTATGCCTGTTGCTTAGCAATCAAGTGCTTTACCAGTAATAAATACCTTAGTGTTTGGGAATGAAAGGTGTGAGAGGCAACCTATAGCAGTGGATGGAGTTCTGGCATTAGGGTCAGAAGACTGGACTTCAGGACCTGGTTCTTTCACTCACAGGAGATGTGTTATAGGTTCATGGATTAAGAATTCAGGAGTTCTTAATTAAGAACTAGGTGTTTTCACTTTCATCTAGCCTAACTCCCTTATATGAAGGGGGCAGCTTGGTAGAGCTGTAAAGTCAGGAAGATCTGAGTTCAAATTCAACTTACTAGCTCTGTGATTCTGGGTAAATCAGGTAACCTCTTTGCCTCAGTTTCCTCATCAGTAAAACAGGAAATGGCAAACCACTCCAGCATCTTTGCCACAAAAACCACAAATGGGGTCACAAAGATTTAAACACAGTTAAAACAATTGAGTAGCAACTTACGCAAACGTTTAGAACACTAAATCTGGAGAGGTTAAAGCCTTATCTTGAGGTCATGCTAACTGCCCCTGCTGGGACTTGAACCTGATTACAAACCCAGTGTTCTCTTCTGATGAACTACATTGCCTCACTTGGAAAAATTATCTAATCTCTATAATCCTTATTTTCCTCATCTGTAAAACAGGAGTTATCATAGTTGTACTACTTTCTTCACAAAGTTTATGTGAGTATTAAATAAATTGCTGTAAGCTAAGAACTTGTGTGCATAAGTGGCTCTCTGAATGCCAGTTACATCCCTCCCTCACTCAAAACAAAGTCAAGTGCAAGTCATGTCATCATTTCTCTAATGGCGTGGTCTTCTTTGGCAACAAAGGACGAACACAAGCAATTATGCCAATATGAACAGAGGTGTTATAATGCTAGGGAATATCATTGGTTTTGTAGCTATAAGTTGTTGTGGTTACTTCAGCTCTGTCATGTTTGAACTCTTTGTAACCCCATTTGGGATTTTCTTTTTTTTTTTTTGGCAAAGACACTGGAGTGGTTTGACATTTCCTTATTTGACAGATGAGGAAACTGAGACAAACAAGAGTTAAGTGGCTTGCCCAGGTCACACAGCTAGGTCAGATTTTATCTCTGGTCTTTCTGACTCCAGGCTTGGTACTCTATCCACCGTGCCACCAATCTGGGTTCAAATCCTCTGTCTGCCACCTGTGTGAACTTGGCTCATCTCTCTGGACTTTAGTTTCCTTTTCTGTAAAATTGGCGCAAGGGTAGGACTAGAAGTCTTCTAAGCTTTCTTCCTTCCATTTTCATCTCTGAAGTTCTATGAAATTACAATGGGAAGATTATGCTAAATTTGTTGAAAATATGAATGTTTCTAGTGGCTATCATAAAGCTATGTTTTATGGAAATAAATCTCAGGAATGATTTGCATCATCCATTTGCCCCTCTGCTCTGCACCATGGCGACTAGGTTGATGAGCAGGGAGAGAGAGAGACTGGAGAATGCTTTATTCCATGCGCCTGCACCACAGTTGTCTTTTCCCAGACTGATAACTCAAAAGCAAAGGAGGCTTGTCGCTGTGATTTAGCTTTCATCAAGTGCCTAGCACAATACCTTGCACATAAGGGCATTCATCACCATGTCATTAAAAAAACATATACCAGGCCCTTGCTTGAGCATCACCTCCGTGCTGGCAACCATGCATTGTTAATAAGGCTTTGTTTCTGCTCTTTAGGACCTTGTGGTTTACAACAAACAACCTTGACTCCAACACTCACACTCACACATAGGTGTGTGTGTGTGTGTGTGTGTGTGTGTATGTGTTCAAAACAAAATACTATGTAGTCAGCCATGCAAATATCAACTGGGAGGAGCTTATGTTATACTACTTACATAAAACCTGATTTTTCTTCTTCTTAGGCAAGAGGATAAGCTCTCATAAAGATGTGTCAGGATGCCTTAGGAGTACTTTTATGAGGCTAGAGAAATATCTTTCCCTTAATCTCTCTCCTGGAACAGAATGTAAATTGCTGTTGCCGTATATCATCATTTATTACATGGCTGATAATTCTCAGAAAGTGAGGTGTTACAGGCATGACTTTAGCATAACATAATAGCAACATTTTTTGTATTCCTTTGTTCAAACATTAGCCATGCATTTTTATCTATCTAAATAGGTGACAACTCAGGGGAAAGGAATGTTTCCTGGGTCTTTTTTGGGGTATGTATGGAGTAGGTGGAGGAGTTAGGTCAAACAGTGGTGTCTTTTCATTTCTCATAGTAGGCATTCAATATATGCCTGCTGAATTAAGAATTTATTTTACATTATTGATTCTTATAGCATAGGTTCTTAGAGTTAGAAGGAATCTAGCACAAGTCTTCAATTTACAGATGAGGCATATATCAGGGTCCCACCTAGTTAGGGGCAAAGTCAGGATCTGAAAGGTTCTCTGACTCTAAATCCAGCACTCATTTCACCCCCTTGTCTCATAGGATCCTGCTAGTTTACCTTAACAAGTATAGTTACTTATGGTATTGTATAGGCCAGCAGTTTGGTTTTGGTAACTGAGGCTCAGGAGATGAAAAAGCCTTTTAAGAAACTACCTAGTACACCGTAATACAGATATGAATTTTCCCCTTCTTACTTTGATATTGCTACCTTCATAAACATTAAGTTTCTGCTTTCTTTCTCTCTACTTTACCAGGATAGGTGGGCAGAATACTGATGAAGCATTACCCATTCCACTTTGGGGAGCTTGCACTGGAATAAGTATTTTGGTTTGTATGTGGGGGCACGGGCAGGGGGTCGTAGGTTAGCTTGGTTACTTGGGTGAATAATTGGAGGACTCCTCTAGGTACTGAATTATCTAACATAGTTCATGATGTCTTTGTAAAACTGAACAAACTTTGGACACTACAGGAACTGAAGATGATTATTATGACCAGGAGCATGTCTGAGCTTTGGTTTTTTTTTCTGTGTACATCATACATGTCTGCTGAAGTTAATGAAGGAAAAGTGAAGACTTGCTATTTATCATTTTAATACAGTTTTGAGTTTCCCAAGAGAGAATTTCTCGTTTGTCTCAAGGTGATTTTTTTGTGTGTGGTGTACTTAAGTTGTCCGAATGATAAATAGTGCCCTAGGTAAGTTGCAGGCTGTATATGTAAGAAAAAGTAATATTGCATTTGAAAGTTTTCAGATAAAGTAGAATCCAATTTTGCTTTGAAAAGCTATGATGAATGTTAACCACTTTTGGGCTGAAATTCATTTCAAACTTATCTTAATGTTTTGTAATGATCCAAACATATACTTTTTTAAAAAATTAAAGTATGTAATAATCCTGAAATATTTTCTTATTACCAGTGTTTTAGGAAGAGGCTCATTCTTGATTTACTCTTTCCCCCCTTGAAATACAAACACCACCAAGTGTACAGTATGTGAACTCTCCTCCTTAGCTATCTTCTTAAATAGATCTCTGAGGCAAACAAAGTACTTTGGTTTCTTGACAATGAAATAATACCTATGTAATTCAAAGAGACCTAATTAGAAACACATACTAAATGCAAAAAGTCTAAACATCCTCAGAAAATGATGACCATTAAGGTATTAAGGAGATTGTGCTTGTTCTTATTCATTTTTTCCAATGACATACTCAGTCGTTTGAAACAAGAACCATTTCAGACCCATTTGGTTCCTGGTATTGATCATAGATCTGGGTTCCTTTCTATCATTTTGACACATACTAGGCTAGTGGTTCTTTCAACTGAATTAATGAATGAAAAACAGTCAGTAAGGGCTTATTGTGAGCCAAGTATTGTACTAAGAGCTGAGGAAACAAATAGGAAGAGAGATAGTCAGTGATGTCAAGTAGTTCACTCTTTGACTGGGGAAAATAACACAAAGAGTTCAACTATAGGGAGTGTGGCATTAGGTTGATCATATGACAGCACCTGTGTGTCCAGAAGGCATAGAAACAGGGCAGATGGCAAGTAAAATCAAAACAGATGTTGTACAATGCACATAACTAATTGGGGTGGGATGATGTTTTTTAAACCCAGTGTGTCATGGGCATTATATTAATTTTGTTTTAAAAGCTTTAGTCGGCCATTTTAAAAAAATAATGCATGCCTGTATCTTGGTAGTATGTAACTATTCAAAATACAATTAAACATATTAAATATAACAGAAGATTACCATTGTTGTTCAGTCATGTCTGACCCTTCATGACCTCAACTGAAGTTTTCTTGGCAAATATAATAATTTTATAGATTGGGAAATTGAGGAAAAAGGTTAAAATGACTTGCCAAGGTGACATAGCTGGTGTTTGAGGCTATATTTGAACTCGTGAAGATGAGTCCTCCTGATTTTCAGCACAGTTCTCTGTCCACGGTGCCACTTATATGCCTTCTTAAAATGTTTTGTGCTTATAATTTTGTTTTGATATGCCAGAATGAACCACAAATTGATTTGAATGAACCTCTTAATGCAATTTAATGGTATACTAAATGTAGTTAAATCAGAAAATTCTTTCAGAAAGTTTCTCAGAACAAAGAGATGCAAAATTCTGGGTAAGGAGAGTAAAACAGACTTTCAGTTAATTATTGAAACTAGACACATAACCCATTTTGGTTTTATAGTTAATCTTCACCAACAACTTGTAGGAGAATTTGGTTCCCTTTGTGTTTAAAGACAAAGTCAGGCAAGAAGGTCATTATTATGAATTGTGTAAAGACCCATGATGTAACTACATAGAATGCAACTAGCAGTATTAATTACACCACAATACTTTAGAAAGTAAATTGGAGAGCAGGGGTCAGGCTATTCATGTGTGCTGTGTTGAAGTATCTTGCATAGCATAGCACTGATACATTTACTTTCTTACATTTTGAGGTGAAAGTTACCCTAAAGGTCATCTGCCATCTCCTTCTGTTCCTCCTCTACCTTTTTCTTTTTTTAAGAAATTAGAAAATTAAGAGGAGAGAGGTTAAATGACTCATATTAGGTCATACAGGCAAAAAGTAGTAGAGCTGAAACTTGAATCCAGGACCTTTGGCACCATATCCAAAGGAATTTCCCATTTGTACTGTACTATGCTGCCTCTCAAAATTAATTTTTCCATCTCCTAATTATAAGTCTATCTATAACTTTTTAAAATTTACCTTTTTGGAATCTTACTCCTGATTTTGGTGGAAGGGATTCTAGTTTATCCCATTATATATAATGGTAGCTCTTAGTTTCAGATCTGTTATTTGTCATTTTAAGAAAAGTGCCATTTGTTCCCATGTTTTATAGTGTTTTAAAAAGAGTTATTATTAATTTCCTTTTTTAAATCACCATAATTTCTCCAAGCAATCCTCTGCTTTCCTTTCCCAGACGGTATCCTATATAACAAACTATTGTTAGAGACAAACAGATGAAAAGAAGAGGAAAATAGAATAAAAGTCTGAAAATGTGCTTGATGCACAATATTTGTAGACCTCCCATTTCTATAAAGAGATGAGGTATATATGTCTTCTCATATTTTCTTTGGAGCCATACTGTTCTTCATAAATTTGCAGTATTCATTTGAGGTTTTGGGTTTTCCTCTCCTTGGTAGAATATTGTTGGTTTGCATTGTTCTAATCATTGACTCTGCTGACTTCACTCTGTATCAGCTCATGTAAATCTCTTTTTGTGTTTTGCTTCTCTGTATCCATCATTTGTCATTTCTTACAGCATAATAATATCCCATTACTTTCTTGCACTACACTCTCTTTATCCATTTCCCAAACTGATAGTTTTTTCCAGTCCTTTGCTAGAATAAAGCCAGCTTTTATAGTGTATATAGGGATTTTCTTCTTAGCAATGGCCTTTTTCAAGTGTAAGCTTAGTAATGGAATTTCTGGCTCATGGGGTATAGATATTTTAATTGTTCTATTTGTATAGTTACAGATTGCTTTTCAAAAGTGTCATACTGATGCGCAGCTTCATCTGTAATACACTAGTGTACCTATCTTTGCACAGATCCTCCAACATTGATTATTCCCATCTTGTGTCATCTTTGCCAATTTCCAGGATGCAAAGTGAAACCTCAGTATTGTTTTGATTTGTGTTTCACTTGTTCTTCTTTTGTATTGTTTCTTTTGGATTGTTATTGATAATAGTTTGCCATTCTTCTTCTAGAAATTATTTGGTCATATCCTTTGACTGCTCATCCATTGTTGAAAATGCCTCTGAAATAAAAAAAAAAAGTACTTTAGTGACATTTAACTCTAATGTTTATGATTTTAATCTTAGCCATAATGAATACTGTTCATATTCTCATTGAACTACATATGAACATAGTGATGTTGTAGTACTGAGAATTATGCAATACTAAAATCTCAGAGGAATCTAGGTTTCAGGTGATGCAAAAAAAGCAAAGGAACTATTTCTGATTGGCATAAGTAGATGCTACCATATTGCCTCTTTGCAAGTAGTTTAAAATATATCTTTGTTAATTTTATTTTTGTTTTAGTTATCAACAAGCATTCTTTTTTCTCTACACTATCGCCAGCACCGTTGTCCACAGGGAAAAAGAAAAGAGAAAGAAAAACCTTGTTACAAATACGCATATAGTACCCATACGGGTTATGTCAAATGCCATGTGTCTTATTCTGCATATTAGTCTGTAACCTCTCAGTCAGGAAGTAGTAGCATCCTTCATCATTGATCCTTGTGTTGGGGTACTAGAAAAATGTGTTTACCTGTTTTGAGAAGGGATAATGGAGGATCATTAGAATTAGAGTACTATGGGTTTTCAATGTTTGGTAATGACTTTAAATATGAAGTGAAAGGTTCTATGGAACCAGAAAGGAAGTTGAAGATACAAAAATAGCTTGCTCACAAGGGGAGTTATAGAAGAAAAAAAAACTTTATTAACTTTGTCAGGGTAGCAGTCAGGTATTTTTAATTAAATTAAAATCTCAGTGCACTTATTAGAAAAAAGTACACTAGATCCTCATTGTTCCTTTTGAGAAAAATTCAGTGATTGAGAACATCCCCCTCACATTGTGTATGCTAGTACTATTAATACTAAAGAGAATTAGGCAATTCTATGAGTAGATCTTACAGCATTTAGAACTATATACTTGTAACTTTGTGATTACAGTTATAAATTAAAAGGTATAAAAATTTAATTTGGAAGAAAATTTTATAATATTCTTCCAGCCCATCTGGTAACCAAGTGGGAAAAGTAATTAAAGGCTGCATTCCTGAAATGTACACAGTTTCTTTCCTTTAAAAAAAATTACAAGTAGCAAGTTGATAGTGGTAAAGGAGGTAAACTTAGGAACTCCTTGGTAATGCAGAAGTTCTGGGATAATACCTTGAAGAAGGCCTGGACCCATAGAATGACTTAGGGCCTTTTACATTTGCCTTAAAATTTTAAATCTCTCTCTCTTAAGGTGTCTATATTTTCCTTTAGCTTTATTGAAGCAACTCAAGAACAAGGTGGAAGAAGTGATTTTCACATCTTCTCCAGGTCTGCTTAGTCTATTACTATGTTTTAGCGCACTTTCCCAGTGGGTAAGTATGGAGTGTTAGTGCAGACAACAGAGTTAAGCCAGAATGTCCTGCAGAGATTCACTATCACAAAGGGTAATGCTACTTTATCGATCCCTTCCATACTGTCTCCCACGGTTGTGTTAAGTCTGTGGCGAGTACAACCTTTACACGACAAGATCTGGAGATATGACTTACTTTCTAACTTGAATGCTGACGAAAAAAATGGATAAAAGTGTATTTTGTAGGCATGGTGTACTGTTGGCATTTCGGAGCGTAAATGATAAAAAAAAAAATCAAAGTATCTCAGTAGAGAAAAAGTCACATTGAGGCATGCACATACAAGTATAGAATACAGTCATTTCTTCATTTAAAATACAGCCAGTTACATGATATTGAAGACTCAGTACTATTTCTAATACATCAGCTCTCTGGTTACTTTTGGACAAGACAGCACAGTCAGCACAATTTTTAAAGACTTTATGCTTAGTCTGTGTCACTATGAACAGAGACACTTGTGCTAAAGACATTAACAGCAGTTCAGTAACAATTAAATTGAGACAAAGAGATTGATTTCCCCAGAAGTCTTGATGATTTATGAGCTATGGCACTTCTGATGCTTTTCTGCTTAATAAAAAGATTGTACTATCAAGGGGTTAAAAGAAACACATTTGCTAAGAGCTTCATGGGGACCTATTTTTAATTGGTGCTGTCCTCATCCTTCTAAGAATAATGGGGAAAAGCTTATACTTCACTGCTTGCATGATTTTTGATTTTACCTTTGTTTGTTACAATGCAGAATTATGGAAAAAAATTGGCTGTGAGGTACCTCTCTTTTCATCAAGTATGTACTAATGGGAAGAGAGAGAAGCAAGAGACTGATTTATTTTTACTTTTAATCAAGTCCAATAATTATTGTATTGTGGTTACTGCTTTGAGCATTACATTTTCAATAAGTAATTTATCAGTTGTACTCTGTTAATCTCCTTGGCCAAAAAAAAAAAAGTTGCTCTGGGATTTGTACAGACTGAAGCTATCTTCCCTTTTTGTAAACAAAGACCAACTAATGTCATAGGTTTCCTGAGGTTGCTATGAATTTTGCGTTAGACACTTACATCTAATATTGTAGCTGGTGCAATTTGTACCCAATCCATTTAGATTATCTGCATGGGATTTAATGAAATAGATGGAGACAAAACTCATGGTTAAGATGAGTCCTTAGAGCCGTAATGTTCTGGCAAGAATATTAAAACCAACAGCTAGACTTTCCCAAGTTCAAAGGAACATAGTTTTAGAGCAGGAAGGTACTTCAGAGTCTATAGAGTATGACCTCCTCCATTTTCTAAATGGGGGAACTGAAGCACCAACATATTGTGTGACATTTCTAGTGTCTGTGGTGAGATCTGAATTTTGCTTAATGATGAGTAAGCTCAGGCAAGTTTGATGTGACTGAAAAGATTTAAGTTCAGTTTCAGCAAAGGAAAGTGTCTGCTGTTCAAAGATCAGCCAGTCCGAGGGGGTTGAGGCTCATCACCAGTAGGTTTGATACTAAAGTAAAGAATTCCTTGGCCATAGCAACTTATACTTCAGTATTTATGAAAGGATAATTTCATCAGCATGGTTGCTGCCTCCATCGACATAGACTACAATGCGGTCATAACTTAGTAGGTGGTCTCTGTGAATTGTCCTGGTTGAAAAGTTTACCATCCTGTAGTCAACTTGGTGTCAAGCATCTCCAAACTCAGCTAAACTGGGCCTCAATAAACACATACACTTTGATCCCCAACACATGGCACACCATAGAGAAATTGATATTTTTTCAAGCTAGAGAACCGTAACATGTATTTTTTCTTCAAATTTTAGTCCTATTAAACAAACATAAATTCCATTAACATAACCTCATTTACAAGGCCAGTGAGTAGGACAACTTTAAGTTAGTGGAAAGGGCACAGGATTTAGAGTCTAAAGATCTGGAGCCATATTCCTAATCTATTATTCATTCTCTGTGAAACCTTGGGAAACTCACCATATCTTTGGAGTTTTCTTCTTTGTAAAATGATGTTGATACCTGTCTACTCTACCATACAAGGCTCTTCTCAGGATCACTGAGAAAAGTTATGAAATGTGCTTTCTACTACATAAAGCTAACCAGTATAATTACAAAATATCACCCAAATATTATACTAACAAAGTAATATTTTGACTAATTTTAGGAGTTTTTAAAAAATTTTTTCCACACATTTTGTCATCCTATCTCAGTCATTTCTGGTAGGACAAACTGCAAATCTTTGCCCCTTTCAGATTGAATCATCCTTTGGAACAGAGAAAAATAGTAAAAGAAAAATATGTACAGAAACAAAATAAGAAGCTCTACAATATTCTGCCATAGTAGTTTCCCATTTCATTGGTGTGAGGATAAAGAGATATTTATCTGTTCTCCAGAAGCATCACAGATTTGTCAGTTATTTAGAGTTTATCTTACCTTCAATAATCTTCACATTTACACTGCTGTATTAATTTCATATAATGTTATTTTAGATCTGTTTATAAAATCTGTATCAATTTATGAAAATCTACCTGTATTTTTCTGAATTTCTTATATTTGTTATTATTAACAATACAATAATATTCCATTTTGTTCACATATGATAGTCTTATCTTGGGCACCCACTTTGCTTCAAGTTATTTGGTATCACCAGAATCATGAAATCACTGAAGATTTTGGTCTATGGTAGAACTTTATTCTGTTTTTTGTTTCCTTGGGGTCATTCCCTGAGTAATGAGATGACTATGTCAAAGGATAGCGCCAATTTGATCACCCTTATTTTTTCAACTCGAAGTTGATATCTAGAATAGTTGAAATAAATCCATGGCTACACCAATAGTATATTAAAATGCTTTTGTTCCCAGGACCTTCCAACATATTGTTGAAAGGGGTTTTTTGTTTGTTTGTTTGTTTTTTTGGAGGGTTTGCCATTTTGCCAGAGGGTGACTTGAAACTTCAAAGTGGTTTTAATTTATATAAGGAACATGTTTTTAAATGGCCATTTGTAATTTTCAGTATGTCTTTTGAAAATCATACATATTGTTTGAATATTCAGCTATTGAGGAATAGTTCTTAGTTTTGGAAAGAATAGGAACCAGGCTTATAATTTCATTGGCAAAGGGAATTCCCAGATGAGGAAACACTCTCCTCCATGCAGGTCCGCACATTTTCTGCAGCTTAGAGGGTTTTACTTAGAGAGTTTCCTAGAGCAGGATGAGGATAAGTGACTTTCTCAGAAACTCATTGAGGACATCTCAGAAAGGGGATTAAAATCCAAATTTTACTGACTCTGAAACTAACACTCTATTTGCTATGATAGGCTACCTCTCTTCATCTTATCTATTTGTGTAAGTCTCATATCTATTTTTAGATCTCTGTCTTTCATCAGTATATAGGTATCTATCTATCTATCTATATCTATATAGATATATAGATATAGATATCTATATCTATATCGACATAGATATAGATATAGATATATTAGGGCTAGGTGGCGTGGTGGATAGTGCCAGGAGTGGAGGCAGGAGGAACAGGATACAGATCCAATCTCAGGCACTTGCTAGCTCTGGGCAAGTCACTTAACCCTTTTGTTTTAGTTTCCTCATCGGTATGTGGAAATAAGCTGGAGAAGGAAATGGCAAACCACTCTAGTGTCTGTATCAAGAAAATTTCAAATAGGACCACAGTTAGGCACAACTGAAACAACTGAACATCAACACAACAACATATATTATAGGAATAGTAATTTTGAAATTGTATTTGAAATTCATAGTATAAATTCATAGCATATCTCATTAAATATAAATTATTAATTTATCCATTTAAAATGAATTCTAGCTAATACAGAATAGTTTTCAGACTTAAACCTTAAAACATGCATCTCCCTTATATCTCCTCCACCTTTGCCATCACCCCATTCAAAGCCCACTAATCCACATCTTCTTTAGACTCTGCTTTTCTTTCCCTTCTGCCTCTTTCCTGCCTCAGGCAGAGAGAGTTGAGCATTATTTACACAATTTAAAGAAGGTTTCATTTAAAGGACCATTACAGCATTTTTGACTGTGATTCACAGTAAATCATCACTCATTGTAGACTATTTTACATCTTGGATTCACATGTGTGATTAAAAGTGCTAGTGCCGAAGGTCAGGCATGAAGAGTAATGCTGTTTTGATGATATATTCAGCTTCATGTAAATGAGATTTATATTGGCCCTGACTCTATCTCTTGCTTGATATATGGCCTTCAGTGAGTCATTTAATCACCCTACCTCATTTTCCCCATGTGCAAATAAAAGAGGTGCAATGCTTGTCGTTAAAGCAGATGTTCACATAGAAGTTCTTTTAGGAGTACTTTTTATTAACACCATAACAATTTAATAAAATTTGAGTGAATGTCTCTGTGTCATCCAACTAGTTAGCTCAGTAACTTACTTCAATAGCCTTTTGAAGATAACTTTAGTTTCTGATTATTTTGAAGCATGCATTTGGGTGGCTCACATCCATACACTGTGGTAGCAAGCTGGCTGCCTTCTAAAATCAACACTCCAAAACGTGAATCTGAAGGGGAAAAAAGGATCCTTATTTAGATATTTTAAAACACATTTATCATGAGAAGGAAACCACATTGCCATTGGTTCTGAAGTACACATCTAACATTTACGCTTCCAAGATTTTTCTATAGTTTATGTTCTTAAAAGTAAAAAAAAGTCCTTATAATTTTCATATTCTGCCCAGTAGCACATCACTTTGAACCTCCATATCCAGACAAGTATGTTTTAGATGGAAACTTACTGTTGTTCTCTCATCACTGTGTATACTCAACTGGCTATGGAGTACAGCATACTTAATGTTTTCAAGAGGAATTATACTTATCCCTACCCTCAAAGAAGACATCCATTGAGAACACCTGAGAAAATGAATTTTTGGTTCTGATCGTACTATAGGACTACAAAGCGAGGTGGTGAAATCAAGGTGGCTAATGTTATGAAGCAGAGCAGGAAATTTCCCTTTGAGTGTATTTTCCTGATTGTAATAACTGAGGCATTCTTTTTTTTTCCTCTTCTGGCTAAATGATCTAGTAAGTAGCTGCGTACTTACAGATCAGCTTTAATTGGAAGCTAGAAAAGTACAAAGAAAAATAATAATACAATTTAATTAATGATCAATATGTTAACACTTTATTTTTATTTTGATAAGGGAATGGTGGTTGATCAGGGAACACCTCAGTTGTACTCTCAGAAAAGTAGCAGAATAGTTCAGTTACAGTGATATGAGATCATTACAAATTTGAAATTATTTGAAATCAATGCTACATCAATCCCCAGAATATGGCATGGCTTTCCAAGTGAGATCTAAAACCACACACACACACACACACACACACACACACACACACACACACACACACACAAACACATTACCCTGATACTCAGCATAGAAAATAAAAAAAGCAAATGGATAAAGAATGCCTCCAGCCCAGACTAAGGCATACAATTAGATGGGGAATGCAATGAGTTAGTCCATTAGTACAAATCTCATAGACAGGCACCGCATTTGGACAATGAGCTGGGCCCAGAATTGAATAGAAGGAAAAACAAAGAAGGCTGGATTGTATTTGGAAAATTTTATAGTCGTTTCAGTGATTCCAATTTGTTCCCTGATACCAAAACCCATTGTTTTAACATGCAGATCCTTCCAGGGATGGTATATAGTTTCAAATCATGGTTTAATGCTATCTCTAAAGGATCAATATTGAGAGTCACCTGAAGGACAGTAGAGAGATGATTGTTGGTATAAGCATGCTAAAGCATACAACGAATGATGACTTGTTCATAGGATATGTTACCAAAGGTTGTATCCTGGATGGGCAAGATGAGAGGAGTAGTGTTGACCACATAGCAAAGGAGCGGGACCACCAACAGATATCCCAAGTTGTCCTTAGTAGAATGTGCAGCTGTTATAGGAAGTCTTCTGGAATGCTGAGTAGATTTTCTGTGTAGTATCTAGAGAAGAGCATGGATGAGCCAGGATGAGAAGGCAGCGATAAGTGGTGATTCTAATCACTGGAGGCAGTACTTATATAAATGAATCCACTGTATATAAATTAATTCCACTGTAAATTGAAATCAGTACACATAGGTAGCTAGGTAGCACAATGGATAGAGTGCTAAATCTGGAGGATCTGAATTGAAATCCAACCTCAGATGCTTCTTTACTAAGTGACCTTGGCTAGGTCACTTAGCTTCTGTTTGCTTTAGTTTCCTCAACTTTAAATTGCAAATAGCAGGTGCTTAAAAAACACTTATTTCCTTTTTCATATTTTAGACATTATTTAAATATATCCAGGCAAACATTGTCTTTCTGTCTATCTATCTATCTATCTATCTATCTATCTATCTATCTATCTATCAATATCTGATATATTTGTGTATATATGTATGTATATGTGTGTATGTGTCTGATTTTTCAGTGTCTTGATTAATTTTATAAATGTTTTCCCCTCTTTTTTGTTCTTTGTTATAAAGGATGACTTTCTAAAAGACAGATTGGAGAAGGTTGGTGATGTAAAAACAAAAAAATTGCATTAAAATATATTACGAATAAGAAATATATACATGATATATAAGAAATATGTATATATATGGTGGAATGTGTATATATATATGTATATATATGTATATATATATACACACAGAGTATATGTATATGTATGTGTACCTGTGTTTTTATATGCATATACATAGACCTATATACATACATACTACAGTGTGGCTTCTAAAGGAGTTCGTACTACTTGGGCTGACTCCTCACCAGACACCCTTTTTGTTTCTCCTCATGACCCCTGCATTCTGTTTCTGCTAGCCTTCAAGTCACACATACCCATTAATTAGACTCACTGTTTCTGGCTTACTCACTGTAGGAACAAGGACAGAGCTGTGACTTCCTTTCTTATGGTAGACTGGTTGCTGTCATTCTGTTCCATTGCTGCAGACTGGCGCCCCAACTCTAGCTAGGCAGGGGGACAAAAGCATGGAAAGGAGGATGAGAGTGAGAAAGAAAAAGTCAAAATCTGTCTTAATTTACATAAAAACAAAACAAAAAAAAAACAACTGAGAAGCAACACCTCCCAGCATTCATCCATCTGATAATATTGAGCTGTATGTGTGTGCATGTGTGTGTTTTTGGGGGTAGGGGGCAATCAGGGCTAAGTGATTTGCCTAAAATCACATGGGTGCTCTCTTTCCACGTGCCAAGCAACTGCCCCTTGTTGATATATTGATAATGTAATCTTCAGATAGAGAGGAAAACTTGAGATGATGTGAGACTGATAAGGGAATATTAAAATAAGAAAGTGGCAATAATTGGCAAATCTGGCAATAATAAGTTAATTACTGTGTGTATGTGTAAAACATACATATAAACCATTGTGATATGTCATGTTTCGTAATGGATAGAGAGGTGACCTCCAATTCAGGAAGACCTGGGTTCAAGTTCAACCTGTGCCATCATGTGGCCATGTGACCTTGAGCAAGTCATTTAACCACTCAATGACCAAGACGACTCTCACAGAATATAAGTTACAGATATGGAAAC
This sequence comes from Notamacropus eugenii, assembly GCF_028372415.1. Classification (NCBI taxonomy): domain Eukaryota; kingdom Metazoa; phylum Chordata; class Mammalia; order Diprotodontia; family Macropodidae; genus Notamacropus; species Notamacropus eugenii. The sequence continues at coordinate 398,224,058 of NC_092872.1, forward strand.
ATGCTGAAGCCCATTTTGTCTTTTACAAATATTAGAAAATAAATACTTCTCTGGCTGAAGTCCTTTCTAGAGTTACCTTAACAAAACTTAAAAAAAAAGTTTAAAACCTAAAGTTTTCTTAAACTTCTTGGAAATCAGTGTTGTGAACTAAATCTTTCCCCCCCTTACCAAAGGACTAAATACTTTGAGAAAAGTGGACAAATGTTCAGGGGAGAAATTTGTTTTCCTTGAGTGCAGAGTCAGAGTAGTGACCTAGCAGGGGCAGCAGGTCCTTCTGCTTAAAAGCAGGACCCCATTTCTCCATGATTTGACCCAATCAGGGTAATCATCAGAATATGGAGAACGAAGAAGTCTTTGATTACTTTAGTTAATGGAAGCAACTCGAGCTCTCCTTTGACCAAGTGGAAAGGAGAATCCTTAGAAGGAGTAGTAAAAGAGAGACTGAATGGCTTTAGGAAAATGAGCCACTGCAGTATGTGATCATCATTTCAATTTACTATTGTTTCAATGCTGTTACCTAAAGTTTTGTCTTTGTTTTAAAATACTATCAATTATAACTCCAACATGGCTTGTGTGAGAGATTTTTAAAGACGTGGAGAAACTGTGTCTATCTTTGGATCTCTAAGCAGAAATGCCTAGAATTGGAAAAAATAAAATAGTTTCTGGCAAGTTTGTCCTTAAAACAGGGTTCTTTGACAAAGAAAAGGTGCCAACCTTCACTACTAGAGTAAATTTCCTTTCCTGGGAGTTCCCCATACCGATGAAATCTCCATGCTGATGCTAAGAAACTCTAAGATCAAATACAGAATCTTTAGGTGTTCAAAAGTCCTTTAAAACCTCCACAACCTAACCCTCTTCTACTTTTCCAAACTTCTTATACTTTACCACTCCTGCACCCCCAAACACCCACCCACCCACACACACACACACCCCACCCCCCACACACCAACATCATTGGATCCAATGACACTACCCTCCTTGCTGTTCCATAAATAAGACATTCTAGCTATTGGCTCCAGGTATTTTCTCTGTCATGCCCAGCCTCCTGACTTCTCTGGCTTCTGTCAAGTCGCAGCTATAACCCTACCTTCTATAGGAAGCTTTTTACAATTCCTCTTAATTCTAATGCCTTTTCTTCTGTTTCCTATTATCCTGCATGTAGTGTGTGTGTATATATGTGTATGTGTGTTTATGTGTGTGTATGTGAGTGTGTGTGTGTGTAATTTGTTTACTTGTGGTCTCCCCCATTAGATTGTGAGCTCTTAGAGGAAACAAACAGGTTTTTTGGGTGGTTTTGAGATTTTTTGCCTTTCTTTATATCCCCAAATTTAGAACAGTGCCTGGCATTTAGTAGCCATTTAGTAAATGCTTACTGACTGACCTGTCCTCTGAACATTCTAAGCCACTGGCTCTTTACTGAAAGAGATCCTTTTCAGTTCCACCAAGCTCACATGCAGGCCCTGGTAGCATACACCACCATCCTTCTCCCTTCCTGCACTTTAACTAACTCTGGATGTCACGTCCAAAAAGAACTGGTTAGCTTGTGAAGAAACTGTGATTTGGTGGAGTTTCTGCCCCAGCTGTCTGAAAAGATCCTCTACTGATACATTTGATTCAAAATCACCTGTTGAAACCTTTCAATATCAATGGGTTAATCAGATATAAAAAACACAGTAGGTTATTTCTTTGAAGTTCATGTGACTTCAAGGCAAAGAAATTACTTGCTGTCACACCTCTCCTTCAACTGTGACATAGCCAAAGGTGAAGTAATTTAAAGTTATGGAGGTACTAACTAGGACTAGTTATGTGATTAGCCTGCTCTAGCTTGAAAATATGAGATCTGAGGGAGATACCTTTGCTTTCACATGTATATACATATACATTTATAGACACACAAATATTCATATTTGTATACATATGTCCGTGTGTGTACACACACAGACACACACATATCTTTCCTCTTCCTCTCTTCTCTTCCCCCTATTTATCTATCCATCTATGTCATCTATGTCATCTATGTCATCCATGGATGACTTGATAACTTAGTTATGTCTACTTAAATTTTTACCCGAGGTAAAAGCAGTTGAGGTGAGCAGGTAACAGCGACAAGATAGTAGAGGATGGTGAGGTAAAGGTGTGCCCCAAAAGCCAGTCCAACCCTAAGTGTGGTGGCTTCCTACCCAGGAAGAAGTGTGCCTAGGGAATCCATTATGGAAATTGATGGAGAATGAGATAAACAAAATGGTAACATCATAGGGAAGCACCAACTTGGATTAAAGCCCTGGTCACCTTGCCCCTTTCTATAACCTTGAGCAGTGGTCATAGTCGAAGTATGTAAAATCTGATGATGTTCCAGTCATGTGTTATTTCTGTCCCTTACCAGACACTAGCTTATTTTAAAGGATCCTCTACAGGGTGCTCTTAATCTAACAAATGTACTTTCACTGATACCCACCAAAAGAATACACATATGAGAAAGGAAGAAGTATCATTTATTAATGTATGGGCAGACCAAATGGCAACTAATCCCTTGAAAATCCCATATTAATGGATCACAACAACAACAAAGACTGCATTTTATAGGGCTTTGAAATTTGGGAATTACTTCACACACATTATGTCATTTGATCTGCATTTAGATTCATCTTGAAAATAAGACATAAAGATTAATCACAAACTTCTATGCCTTTCATGCTACTTTCAGAACTTTTGTTGCTCCATTTGATGGGTTTTGTTATAATGTCCAGGTTCTTACCTTGTTCTGTGTGCATGCTGCTATATGTGTGTGTCACGCACACACACACACAGAGTCACTACAGTAACTCTGGAGAATTTTCCTTTAGTGGTAATAGTGCTAATTCTGTTTTAGGGAATAGGACCAAACTGAATGAACTGAGGTTGGCCTTTTTCTATGAAATATATAATGGAGAAGGAATAGAGGAAATGGGCCAGAATGTTCCTTTTATGATTACAAGTTCAATCAAGCCTTTTAGAGATTAACTTGGTTTTTTTCTGTGAATATCAATTTTTCAGCCTATTTCAAGAAGAGTCTTTGCATTTATTTGGTTGCATGGAAGCATTTCAAATGAGAGAGCAAAAGGGAGAGAACTGAGGCAGAGGAAAAAGTGGGGAAGAATATGAGTCAATAAGTAATTTCCTGGGATAACAAATACCCAGGGTTATTGATATGGCATTTTTCCATATTAAAACAGACACCTTTGTATTTTGGATACCCAGACTCAAATACTAGTTGAGAAAAGGGGGAAATAGTGAAGACAATGGTTTCCAGTGTAACCTAACTGGAAAAAAACAAACCAAAAACCCAGCTACTTCATTCTGCATTCAGCATTCCCTTCAGGAAGACTGGCAGAGGCAAAACAAGTCAGGTGTTATAACAAAATGAAGTTGTGAAAATGGGGTCGCTATTAGAGCGTGCCTGAAGGAATTTAGATATTTTCCCTTTGGGAGACCAAATCTGGAACTGGCCCTTGGGAAAATATGTACTTGGCTTCTCTGTCATTCATAGTAAGAGTATGGGTCTTCATAGGACAACATACTGAATGTGGAGCAGAGAGATGCATCCCAACTAGGAAAATAATCAGACTGAAAAAGAAAAAATAAGAAAAAGGAATTCCAAAATGCTGATCTGTTCCTTGTCTGGTACTGTGACAAAGCCACAAAATTAAACAGACTAGGTTGAATAAAATGTACAGTCTTCTGAGGGCGGAAGGTACGAGATATGCATAAGTGAAAAGATAATTTCAACTTATTTTATTTTTAACTGCAAAAAAGCTTGCTAGTACATTTATCATACACTGAGCTTGTTATTTAAAGGAGTCCTTCCAAAAGGAGTCTTGAGGTGAATTATTTTGTAAGGAAAATTTTGTTTTATTTTGTAACTAGCTTATTAACTGTGCTATCAATTTGTTTTTGTATAAGAGATTTTCCTAAAGTAGGGCAGGTCTGTACTATGAATTATATTCATTTTTTAAAAATAACTTTATTTTATTAAATATTTCCCAATTATATGTAAAAATTTTAATAACCACTTTTTTAAAATTTTGCGTTCCAATTTCTCTCCTTCCTCCCATCTCCTTTACCTTGAGAAGGCAAGCAATTTCATTTTGGTTATGTATGCGAGGTCATGGAAAACGTATTTTGATATTAACCATGTTGCAAAATAAAACACAAAACAAATCAGATGATAAAAATAAAGTAAAATTAAAGTATGCCTCAATCTATATTCAGAGTTCATCAGTTCTGTCTCTGGCAGGTGGATATACTTTTTCAGCATGCGTGCTTTGAAATTGTCTTGGATCATTGTCTTGATCAGAGTAGCTAAGTCTTTCACAGTTGTTCATCCTTATGATATTTCTACTAATGTGTACAATGTTCTCCTGGTTCTGCTCACTTCACTTTGCATCAATTCATATTAGTCTTCCCAGGTTTTTTCTGAAATCATACTGTTCTACATTTCTCATAACACCATAGTATTCCATGACAATCACATACCACAACTTGCTTAATCATTCCCCAATTGATGGGCTTCCCTCAATTTCCAATTCTTTGCCACCACAAAAATGAGCTGCTATAAATATTTTTGTACAATAGATCCTTTTCCCTTTTCTTTGATCCCTTCACAATACAGATCTATTGCTGGCATTGATGGATCAAAGGGTAGGCAGAATTTTACAACCCTTTGGGTGTAGTTTGAAATTATTTTCCAGAGTAGTTGTACTAGTTCCCAACTCCAACAATAGTACATTAGTGTCCCAATTTTTCTACATCCCCTCTAGTATTTGTCTTTTTTTCTGTCATGTTACCCAATTTGATAGATGTGAGGTGGTATCTGAGAGTTGTTTGAATTTGCATTTCTCTACTCAGTACTGATCGAGAGCATTTTTTCATGTGACTATTGATAGCTTTGATTTCTTCATCTGAAAACTGCCTCTTTATATACGTTGACTATTTTTCAACCAGGGAATGGCTCTTATTTTTGTAAATTTGATCCAGTTTTCTCTCTATATTTGACAAATGAGGCCTTTATTGGAGAAGCTTGCTGCAAAAATTTTTTCCCAATTCCCCATTTTCCTTCTGATTTTAACTTCATTAGTGGTGTTTGTGCAAAAGCTTTTTAATTTCATCTAATCAGAAGTGTTTATTTTACTTCCCATGATCACTTTTATCTCTTGTTTGGATATAAACTCTCCATTATCCATAGATCTGACAGGTACATTTTTATGTGCTCCCTTAATTTACTTGTGATATGACTCTTTATGTCTAAATCATTTATTGGGTTTGACCTGATCTTGGTATATGGTGTGACATGTTAGTCTATGACAAATTTAGGTCAAATTTCTTTCCAGTTTTCCCAGAAATCTTTGTCACATGGTGAATTCTTGCCCCCAAACCTTGGTTCTTTGGATTTATAGAACAGTACATTACAGTGGTCATTTACTACTACATACTGTGTACTCAATCTATTCTACTGATCCACCAATTAGACAATAAAAATAATACATTTCTTAAATATTTCTCAACCAGTACCAGATTGTTTTGAAGATTATCATTTTGTAAAATAACTTGAAATCTTGTACTGCTGAGATAGCTTCCTTTCTATTTTTTCTTCATTGATTGTCCTCATATTTTTATTGTTCTTCCCAGTGAATTTTGTAATTAATTTTTCTAGCTCTATTAAAAAATTGTTTGGTAGTTTTGATTGGTATAACATTAAGTAAATTCATTAGGCAGAATTGTCATTTTTATTATACTGACCTGGCCTACTTTGAGCAATTAATATTTTCTTGGTTGTTTAGATCCATATTTATATGAAAAATGTTTTGTAGCTATGTTCAATTTGGGGTTTATCTTGGCAGGTAGACTCACAAGTGTTTTGTACTGTTTGCAGCTATTTTAAATAAAAATTCTCTTTCTATCTCTTGTTGCTGCCTTTTGTTGGTAGTATGTTGAAATGCCAGTGATTTATGTGGGTTTATTTTATAACTTGAAACTCTGCTGAAGTTGTTGTTTCAGTTAGCTTTTTAGTTGATTCTCTAGGGTTCTCTAAGTATACCGTCATATCATCTGGAAAGAGTTCCCTGTCATCATAATAGATTTCTATGGTCAGGCTCTTTTGTTGTTGTTTGCTCATTCTTCCACCCTATATCTTAATTTGGAACATTATGTTAATGCTGGGCTGTGTTCCCAGTATAGGCAGGGTAGAAAGGGGAGCTCTGTTTCAAGCTTTAGACTTCTGTGCTGTGGTTTTCAGAGCTAGTTCTGGGGCTTTGGAATTTTTCAGTGCTTCCAAGGTGATATGATGTGGTGAGAGTTCTGATCACAGGTCTCGGGATTTACACTCTGTTCCTTACCCAAGAAGACCCCCTTATCCCTTAGGTATTGCAATCAACACTACTTCTCAGGGCCTCTCCTTTCTCGGGACTAGAAATGATACTGTTCCTCAGGGTCATAATCCCTTGGGGCCAGAAATGTTCCTGCCTCTCAGGGTTTCCTCTCCATCTTGATTGAAAGTATTCCTCTCTGCCACTCAACTGTGAACCCAAAGTGTACATAGACAATAGAGTTGCCAAACAGGATCTGGTTTTGTGTCCTGTGTTAGCAAAGGGATACCCTGTAATCTCTTTCTGACCAGTTGCCTGGTCCCTTACCATCTCTGGTTTTAGAGCTCCCAAAGCTATTCCTGCCTCTGTCACCACCACATGATCCTACCACTGGTGTTTCATCCATGTGGTCAGTAAGCTAGCCTCCAGCCTCATGTCACAAATCTTGTTTTCTGATTTCCTATGTTGTCTTTAGCTAGATGAATGTCTTACCCTGACCTTTTATTGGTTCTGGCACTCCAGAATTCAATTTGAGCTGTTATTTTAAAGTAGTTTAGAGGAGAATGTTGGGAGAGCTCTGCTGAGTGCTTCCCTACTCCACCATCTTGCATATTCATTGTTTTTTAAACACTTTGTACAAATTGGAAAGAATTACCAGAGTACTGACTACAACTACTGAGTAGTTTAATGTTTTGTGCCTTAAGTACCCTGATGTTGGAAAAAAAAGACATTTCTCAGGGATTATATGAAGGATGCCTGGTGTCAGTTAAGAGCTTTATTCGCTTTAAATAGCAGCAGTGATATGGAGTATAAGCTCCTCAAGGATAGGGATCGTTTCCCTTTTGTCTTTGTATTTCCTGTGCTTGACAATAAATGTGTGTTGATTGATTGGTCCTAATATGTAATTTGTCTACATTATCTTATTTAAGCCTGTGAAGGAGATGCTATTGTTAATTACATTTTACAGATATGAAAATTAAGGCATTGAAAAGTTAAATGTGACCTGTGGTCACAAGGCTAGAGAAGAGTAGCCATGGGTGTATTTGAATCTAGACCTTCAAGACTCTAGATCCAATACTGTATCCCTTACACTAGGCCATAATTAGTGATCCATGTCTAATGAAGAGTGATGATCAAAGTGATTCTCAATGAAGCTGGTCCTCAAAGTACAGCCTCCTCAGCAAATCACAATGATTAACAGCACTGAGCATAATAACACTCCCACACAAGACTGCTTTGGGGAAGAAGTTTCTGGAGTGTTGCCAGATGTATTTGGTGAGAATTTTTTCTTGTAGTTGAGAAGCTAAAACATCTGGGATGTAAAATTTTTGACATTTTAGCTAAAATATAATTTGCCTATTTCTTGATTCTAGACTTTGTCTGGCAAATGTTGGAATGTAAGGAATGCCACCACCACCTCCCATTAAACTAAAATAAGATAATTAAAGTCTAAATTTACCGTCCTATATCTTGAATGGTTTCTATGTTGAATTTTAAGGTGAATGGCTAGTCCAGATAATTTTAGATTTATGACTATTTTATACTCATCCCTACTAAAATATTCTTCCTCCTTATCACCTGATAATTTGAACTGCAAACTCTGTATCTATGGGTCTCACGCATGGCTAATGTGTTCTCCTGCAAAGCTTCAAGCTGCTAGAGATAGCCTTATAGACTCAGGGCTGGAAAGGATGTGAGAGGCCAATCCCTTCATTTTATACATGAGGAAACTGAGACCCAGAGGGATTAAGGGACTTTTCCAGGGTCACACAGGTAAGATAAGCAGGGGTGAGAGTTGAAATGAAGTACTCTGATTCCAAACTGAACATTTTCCCTACTGTACCATCCTGCCTCTCTTAAAAAAATAAATTTATTGGTAGCTTTTCTATTTAGATTGCCTAAATTTCCACCGTATCCCTATCACACTCCTTTCCCCTCTCCCTCTCCCCCCCATCCTCACACTGCCTTTTTTTATTTCAGAATTTACTTCCTCTTTTTCTAAAGGTATTTCCTGAGGAAGAGAGAGGGAAAAAGATAGTTGCAGCTCTTAATTTTTCAAAAAGATAAAATCTATCAGACTTTGAATAGATTCACTGTGAGATTTAACTTTTGAGACTGTTTCACTCTTTTGCCTGGCAGAGGGAGGGGCTCTGGTGTTTTATAGGCAGTGTGGAAGACTTGTTATTAGAGTGTTATGGAAACCAGGTGTTAGAACTGATTAGTCACTAATCTGCCATCTCTGGGAGCTTGGCTCCAATCTTCCCTTCATCAGAAGCATTCTGTTGCGTTAATTTATTCATCCCAGCTCTAAGAACCTTGTCAGATCAACATGGTGGTCTCCGCTGAGTCCCTAATGCACTATAGCCCAGATCACAAACCCACTATATGACACATAATTCAGGATAATTGGCAGCCAGTGCTCAAACAGGCCTGTGATTAAATGGGTATGGAGATTGAAATAGCCTCCCACCTATTAGAAGGTAGTCTCACTAGGCCAATGCTGCTCTACATTGGTGCTTAATGTTGGACAGCTTCATATTACTTTCATGGGCTTTATGGAATCTGTGATTGATGAAGATAGCACTTCTTTCTCCTCTTAATATTTTACCTTTCAAAATATTAAATGAGTCACTTAACTTTATATTTCCATTTTTAGACTCCATCTTAGCTCTTCATTATTGTATCTTAATGAGCACTGGAGTTATTGGAAACCCTCTTAACTACAAAGGGAAAAAATACACTGTCTTTCTTTTTATGTTTTAGTTACAATTACCTAACATTAGACAGCTGTTTACAGTGTCAAAGAGAAAGCACTTTGAAGTTTTTGATACTCAGTAGCAAATGTGACCAGTTCTATAATTTGAAACTGTCGTGGTAATGAAAATTTGAAGTGCAGCCCCAAGAAACTGTTTAGATAGTGGTGACGGCTGTATTGCCACTCACTCAAAACATTATTTCTGACCATTCTGGAGAGCTCTCAGTGGAGTCTCCTGTTTTATTAGACTCCTGGTTTTTTTGTTCTTATTGATGGTGTTTAAAACTTCCCAATTTCTCTTTAGGTGGATTGCTATAAATGCAAACTCACATTTTCTTATTTGGGGAAAAGGTATGACTTCGAATGGTCTTTTGTTGGATATTACCACCTCTTGAAAGCCTGTTCCTTCCCACACTCCTATGAGCCAAGTTCTTGCATAGAAATGAAAAGTTGAAGCTCCTAAGCAAATGATAGAAGAAATAATTCTTACTAAGACCCATATTTATAGCAAACTTCTAAATGTGAATGAGCAGGATTAATAAGGGAGCCTGATGGTATAGAAAAAGAGTAATGATTCTGGAGTCAAAAAGCCAGAGTTCAAATCCTGTCTCTGAAATTCACTACCTTTGTGACCCTGAGTAGGTAAACCAAGCTTCAGTTTCCCTATCTGTAAAATGAAAGGGTTGGATTGATGACCTTTAAGTTCCCCTCCAACTCCAGATTTGTGATCTTTTAATCCTATAAAATCATGCATCATAGTCATAGAATGTTAGAGGACTTCAAAGATCTTCTTGACCAGTCCCGTCACTTTAAAGACAAATTAAAACCTAGAAAAAAAATGAAATATTCAAGGTTACAGACAGCCGTGTAGTGGCAGAACTCCCATCTCCTGATTCCCAGTCCAAAGTCTTCTCCATTATATCTCCCTCCTCAAAGGAGCAATAAAGGGATTCTCCCTGTCTTTCCTGTTTGCTTGGTCTCTTGCTGTGAGTACTCTAAAGACTTAATGTGTTAACTGTGTTTTGAAATGTAGGGGATAAACCCTTTGGCCTATGAGTCAGAATCTTTACAATCTTTATAGACTACATAAGGGAAGATCACAATTAGAAAAGAGTGTGGAGAGATATGGAGGGAATGGGGAAAGAAGAAGAGGATAGAAAGCATTCAGTTGCAATATTTCCTTGATCTTGAGGGAGTAGGTAAAGAAGTAAAGGGTCATAGATTGCCACATGTTCTTGCTCTCTCCATCTTTGTGTAGAAATACGATACGAGTGATGGACAGTTGTTAAAGAACATGCAAACATCTACACTGGACGCTGGAATTTCTAGTGCCCGTACACACTACACAATGTGGTCTCAAAGGGGAGAATGGTGGTCGATTTTGTAGTGTTGCTTAGGCTGGGGGTAGGGAAGGAAGGGGATAAACATAATGTGTTTTGTTCACCAGAAAGTGTCATTCCAGTGTCAGTTACAATTTCTCTTAAATCCATTAAGACTACTACACTGTAGCTCTAGTCAGAAAGACAGACATCATTATACACATTTGTTCCTGACACCTTGGGGTACATTTTCAGCTTGGTACCCCTGGGAAATCACTGTAGGTGTGCAATTCCTACTGCTGTTAAATGGAGGTGTGAATCTGATTCCCTGTTTACAACAAAGAAAACTTTTTCCATTTGTATCTACTTTTAAAGTAGGCAGAAGATAACTTTGTTTTCTCAAGCTTTTCAGTTTGCTTAAGTGGGTCCTCCAAGTTCTCGCCTTTGTACCCAGCCTGGGGAATCTTTCTTCCATACAGTTTATATCAGCCAGAACAAGAAATAAATCCATTCCTCTCCACATAGATGTCCTCTATTTTCACATACAAATTCCATTAACCTTAGCCAGAGCCATAGGCCTAGTAGGAGAGAATGGGGGATTGTTGTTTTTAACTCTTAATGTTCAGGTACTTACAGTTGCTTATCAGTAGTGAAATCAATCTTGTATTTAGGCTTTGTCTTGTTTTTCACAAAAGATGCATGGAAAATGGTACCTACAAATCACTACATTGTAATCCCTGCTGGTCACATTGCCTGGCAGTTTCATTAAGGCTAAATCCCCAACAAAGTTGCTCAAAATGAACTGTGCCATATGATAAACTAGTGCCAGATTTTCTTTTCTGTTCCTTATTGTGTGATAAATTTCCAATTCTTCATAATTCTACCTCCATAACATATCTTACATCTGTCCCCTCCTGTCACTTTGCTCATTTTGTTTTCTACTATTATCTTTCCCATTCTCTTCACTCTAGGAAAACTGGCCTTCTAGCTGTTTCTCATATATAATATTCTGTCTCTCTCCTCCTCCATATCTTTGCCCAAGAGGCCTCCATATCCAAAGTGAACTTTTTCATTCCTGTCTTTTACAATCAAAGAATCATTCATGCTCTACCTCCTATTTGAGACCTTTCCTGTTTCACACAGCTCTTTACGTGTAGTTTGTATTTACTCACGTGTTTGTATTTGATTATTTGTGCTTAGGTGTTCATATATCATTTCCCCCATTAGATTATAAGCTCTCTGAGGGGAGGGGGTGTCTTTTGCCTTTCTTTGTATCTCCAGCTCTTAGAACAGCGCCTGATATATAGTAGGTTCTTAATAAACATTTACTGACTGAATATATGTGTATGATATATCACCAGTAAAATTCAAGAGCCTTACACATAGGGACTATTTGATTTTTGTCTCTATGCCCCATGTACCTAGCTTAGTGCTTTACATGGATGAAGAAAGTGCTGAACAAATATTTTGGAACTGAACTGAATTACCTTCACTGGTGGCTTCCTGAGAGGAAGAAAGGAAAAGAGGTTTCTCCTCTTCGGCTTGGTGAAGCTATCTGCACCTTGCTGCAGTTGAGCAAAATATCCCATTTCCAAAGACTTGGAAACCATCCAAACTATTGTGTTCTAGCAATTAATTAGTAAAGTATATTAGATTCATGTGATTCATAATAGCTCAGCTCAACATAAATAATGGAAAATGACACAAAGCAAAAATGATTTCCTTCATCAGAGGCTTCTGATTTTCTTCCTAGTACTATATAACCCTCTTTAAGCATGATTTCCACTAATGAATACACAGGATAGCCTCTGATTTTTAAATGTACATTAAAGCTCATCTAATGCAAAATTAACCTATCTTTGTTGCAGGAGCTGTAGACTATTAAGGTAGCATGCCAAAGTACAGATTTATGAATTTGGAAGAGATTTCTACGTCGGCCACCTGTGACTTCATGAAAGATATTTCCTTTGTCTTGAAAGGGAGAAAGAATGTAGGATAGAACTGTGTGCAGTTCCTGAAGATTAAAAAAAACTATTTCTGTTAGCTGTTTGGTTCTTGGTTAAACCTAACAGTATTACTGGGCCAATGAGGCACTGAAAATAATAATACAAGTAAGGCTGGATGTAGAGTGCAAGGTGGGGGGGAGTATCCCACGCTACATAGAGACATACAGGGAGCTGTCCTTTCTGTTTCTGGCTGACCACCGGTGCCAGCTAAGCTCTTGGATGCTTTGGCAATGATAATTCCCCTTTTTGCTTTCATCAGGCAATAAGTGTGACACAGCATTGAGTCATATGTGGCCTGAATCAGCTTCTGTCATCCACACAGTGTCCAAGAGCTAAACTAGAACCTGTAGCTAAATGGGAGAAGTCTTCTTGATTCCAGAGGGAAGGAAGGGCATTTTGATCAATCTTCTCTTTGAGGGAGGGGCTCCAAAGGGCACTCATACACACAGTAGCCAAAAGGATAAAAAAATGGAGCCCAAATGAGAGAAGGTCACTTGACCCCTTTAAAGATTCATTGAGACATCTAATCTAACTGCTCAGTGGCCAGTAAGATTATTTCCTCATCTCAGAGGCCTTCAATGCTTAGTGCACATAGCAGGGATCAGATAGGAAACCTCCAAAGCACCAAAGTGCCAAATTTGCATGAAGACTAGGTGAGAATGAGAAAGGACAGTTTTGCTGTACCCGCAATTATAAATCAGAAATAAATTCAGTTCATCTTCATAACCAGTTGCAGCTAGGTCCTGAATAGTGAGTGAGGTGGTGGCATTATTCTGATTAGAACTGCATATTTCCATTGAGCTGGAACTAATTAGCATATTTTTCATAATTATAACTTCAAATAGTGCTAATTCAAATGCATGAGACCAGGATTCATTATCCACACTAATCTGGATCTAGCTATACTAGAAAAAGATGTGTACTCAGTCCCCAGCTCTGATACTTGTATTGTATGGCTAAGACAAGTCATTCTCCAAATGGGCCCTTTGGGTCTCATTTTCCTCTTCTGTAAAAGGGATTTGGATTCAAACATCTTTAAAATCCCTTCTGGCTTGAGATCCTATGACCTTAATAATAGTTATTCATTATTAAGTATCTTCTTGGTTCTTTAGAGAATACAAGATGAGATTATGTGAATTTTCAACCTATACAAACTGATCGGTCCATGAAGTTTTAAAAAATATCAGAATGAATAGCAAAAAGCAACCATTGAAGTCAGGCTGGGAGTACTGTTGGGTGAGACTGAGGAAGAGATAGATGTCAATTGACAGCAAGGTTCTATATATTTGGTTACCAAATGATGTGACTTCAAAATATTTTCTTCCGTGCCGACCCCATTATTCTGTTGGCTTTGCCTGAAATTCTCATATTGGTGTCATCTTTGAGTCATGCCCTTAAAAGTCCTAATTTAAAAACAAGGGACACAGTGGTGGAAAAAGGATCAGAGGAGGATCACAGTTCAAATCACACTTTGGCTGGTTGTTACCAGCGTGACCTTGGATTAGTCATTTGTTGGGCCACTCTCTGGACCTCATTGTCTGTTCTAAAATAAGGTTGAACTAGAATGACTTCTAAAGCTCTTCCCAGCTCTGTAATCCTACAAACATCATCTGAGATAAATGACAAGTCACTATCAGACAAATTAATTGATAAGATTAGCTTCCCAGTCACTTAGGAAGGCCCTGAGGGATTAATACATAACCCACTCTAACAGTTTCTGGTTTCTGGTGGATTTGAAAATTTTTTCAATAATTCTGTTTCATTGTAATTGGTTTCATTTGTAATCCTTCATATTTTATTTTATACACTTAAAAACATTATTGTAAGAAGGTATTCATACACTCCATCATACTGCCAAAAGCGTCCATGACACAAAATGATGATGATGAAGATGACAGTTAATATTTATACAGAACTCTTTAAGGTTTGTAGGGTTTTTACATTTGATTTTTCACAACCCTGGAAATTGGTACTTTTATCATCCCTGTTTCATAGATGCAGAAACTGAAGCACAAAAAATGACTTGTCCAGGGTCACACAGCCATTAAGTGTCTGAAAGAAGATTCAAACTCAGGTTTTCCTAACTCCAAGACCAATGGTGTATTCAGCGCATCACCACCATCCCAGGCTAATAGTTCAAAACAAAACAAAACAAAAACTTTCCTTAGTCCCCACCATGCCCACAAGCTATTCTCTTATATCTCTTCCCTTTCTCAGCCAAACTCTAGAAAAAAAAAAAAAGGTTGTCTATCCTTACTTCCTTCACTTTCCCCCGCTTTCAATCCTTCTTCAACTTTTTCACTGGGGCTTCCAATCTCATCCCTCAACTAAAACTACTTTCCACTAAAGTTGCAAGCAAATCTCAACTCCAAAATCTGATGCTCTTTTCTCAGTCCTCATCCTTTTCAACACATTTGCTGCATTTGACTCTGGTAACCACCTTCTTTCCTTTGAATGCCCTTCTCTGGGCTTTGATGACCCTTCTCTCTTCTGGTCAATGCCTCCTAGCTGTCTGACCACTCCTTTTCAGTCTCCTTTTCTGATTCATCACCCACATCATTTCCTTTCACTATGGGTATTCCTTTATTCTCTCCTCCCCAAGGCTATCCTTTCATCTTCTTTTACTCTCTCGGGGATTTCATCATTTCCCTTGGGTTTAATTATATCTGATAAGGATATTCAGATTATTCTTTCCAAACCAGTCTCTCCTGAACTTCATTCTTAAATCACCAAATGCTTATTAGACATTTCAAATTGGGCATTCTAGAAATTTCTCAAACTCAACACATCCAAGATAGTGCTAATTATTGCCCATAAACCATATTCTCTTCTAGACTTCCCTTTTTCTTTCAAAGGTACCACCATCCTTCCAGTCTCCCAGGTTTCTAACCCTATGTCACCCTTGACCCCTCATTTTCTTTATATTGAGTGAGGAGAGACTTGATGCGAAGAGTTAGGAGGTCATGGAAATAATCAAGGCAAGAGGTAATGAGGAACTGAAATAAGGTCCTAGCTTTGTGTGTTGAGTGAAGGTGAGGGGGTATGAAAGTTGTTGTGGAGGTAGAATAAGCTCGATTTGGCAAATGATTTTTAAGTATATGTGTGTGTGTCTTTATACACATATGTATACAGAAAATCTTTCTACACATGTATATGTATATACATATACATTTTAATATGTATACCTTTCCATATGTATATATTATACCTATCCTTATCATAAATATGTGTATGTACATATGCACATGTATATGATAAGGAAAAATTGTATATATATATATAAAGGAGAGATTTTATGTATGTGCATGTACACATATACAGACATACATACACACACATATACATACATAAATATACACACACAGTCATGGTCTTTTCTGTCTCTACAGCATCTTTTTTATTCCTTAACCTTCTCACTACTCACCCAGCCACCACCTTAGTTCAGGTCCTCATTACCTCTTGCCTAGGTTATTGCAATGGCCTCCTAATTAATCTCTTTGCCTCAAGTCTCTCCTCACTTTGTCCATTCTCTACACTGCTGTCCCTCCTCTCCAAGCCCCCAGATGGCCCAGATACACCAGCCCTGGAGATCATCATGGGATCATTTGGTAGGAAGTGTTAAACACTAAATACTTATTTGCTGCAACTGTTGCCATCTTCTTGTAATCCCCTGGGATTGAATTTGACCCAAGTCTTCCTCAGTGACTATCTCTCACTTCCCCCTCTTTTCACTCTGCTCCCTGGAATACTCTTCTGTTGTTACCAAATTCTCTTTCATCTCTTCCACTCACTTTTCTTCCTTGCTGAGATCTGGCTTTCTCCTCAAGATGCCACATCTCTTGGTACTCTCTCCAGACTTGGCTACTCCTTTTTGTTTATTTGTTTTATAGGATATTTTATTTTCCCCAGTTAAATATAAATAAAATTTTTAATATTCAATAAAAAGATTTTTTTTATTTTCAAATTTTCTCTCTCCCTCTTATCTCCCCTCCCAAACAGTAAGCAACTTGATATAGGTTTTTATATATATATATACATATAAAACATTTCCGTATTAGTCATGTTGTGAAAGAAACAGACCAAGAGAATAAAAAGCATGAAAAAATAAAGTGAAAAATAGCATACTTCAATCTGCATTTAGACTCCCATCAGTTCTTTCTCAGGATGTGAGTATTGGCTCTTCCTTTTGTCACACTTTCTGACACTGATGGCCAGTAAGAAGAGTTGGTATACTCTTTACTCTGTATTACCACTTTCAGACCCTCCCTCTCAGCAACCATTTCTCTTCTTTTAAAGTTCATTTCATCTGGCTCAGATTCAACTTGCTATTTTTTTGTGGTTACTGAAGTCAGTCTCCCTCCTCTCCAGATAAGATTGGTATTTGGATGACAGTCTCCACCTTCTTAACCTTGGTATCCTTCAAACACCCTGACCTCAGTTCCTTAGCCCCCTCAGGTCCCAGGCACACTGTCTCTAGTTCATTTCAGTTAGGCACAGGAGTAGTCATACTGAGGAGCTGGTGAGATGAATGAAAAGCCTGAGAGACAGAGTTTCTGGGTAATTAATCAATTTATTAATTAGACTAACTGATGATCAGTGCATTGATGGTCAGTGGTTTCTCTCAGTAATCAAATGAAACCAGGAAGATCACTGACTGCTTAGATACCTTTAGAAAAGGAGATGCCCTAACAGGTTAAAATCAACCCTGATTGGTGAATAATTAATGGAAGAGGTGGACATCTGAATGAAAAGTCTTCAACTCTTCCTTCTGAGAATGTGATTTGATCATGAGATTCAGCTGCCTCCAGTAATTGGGACAAAGGAATCCATCTCTCTCCAGACCTCTCTAGCAGGTTTTTCTTTTTTTATAAACTGAGTTACCCTAGACCAGGGCTTCTTAAACATTTTCCACTTGCCACCCCTTCAACACTTCTTAAACTGTGGGTTGTGAGCCATAAGGGGTTGTGACCCAATTTAAGAAGGGTTGCCCTAGACCACAATTTGGGGGGGAAGGGAGAGCTGCAAGGATTTATATCTACTTTCTAAGGGCAAGAATATAAGTAGATTAGATTCTATTTATACTCTAAACAAAACATCTTATAGTTTGGTGAAGTCCAGTCCAAGATGGTAGAGCATGTACTGGAAGGATTAGGGCAATCTTATATCAATCTCATCTATCAGCCTTGTCCTTCAGAGGCTGGCTGCATGATCTACAGGGACTGGTCCCTGAATGAAGAAATGGAAAGAAAAAAATCTCAATCTTAATTTGATAATTGGTCATTAATACAGTAGAAAAATAATCACTTCTTTCACTGGTAATGCAAAGCCAAAAGTGAAAGAGTTACTGCCCTCAAGGAATTTATAGTGCAGCCAGGGGAGAAAACATATACATTTGTATATATATGCAGAATAGAAATAAAATAGATATCCAGTCATTTTGGGGGAGGAGAATGTGGAATTTTGCAGGATCATGAAAACCCCCATTTAGAAAGTTGTGCTCTGAAACTTGAAGGAAACTAGGGAAACTAGGTGAAGAGGCAGCAATCCAGACAGTGATTAGCTAAGTTAAAATCAAGAAGACTGAAGATGAAATGTAGTATATGTAGTTCTGTGTCATTGTCTTTCATTCGCAAAGAGGACCATCACATCAGGTAGAGGATAACCAAATAACCGAAAAAATAAATTTAAAAAATAATAAGTAGTGCTTGAGCAAGGACCTATTGTTATCCAATCAATGAGATCCAGAGTGCATTGGGTTTAAGGCTTGGTCCTTGAGAAAGAAATCTAGCAAGTGAACCCCAAGTAAACTAGGTAAGTTTTGACCATCAAAACTTACCATCCATTGGGCAGAACACCTTCAGGTAAGGGGAGAGGAGAGGAGTTGCCCAACTGAAACTGGCCAACTGGGTCCCCATTCGAGCAGCTCCCAACTACTCACAGGTTGTGGTTTGTCCTTATTCTCAAAGAGGACCATGCCATCAGGCAGATGATGACATGATTTGCAGTGGAATTGGATTTGCGTGAAGTAAGGCTTTTCAAAGTCACCAGCCTCACTTTCTCCTCCAGAGCCATCTGGGTCCAGTGGCCAGATATAGATCAAGAGGCTTGGAGATGACCCAGGTTACAGTGGGAGACCTTGGCTTTTTTTTTTTTTTATGAGGAATACAATGAAGGACTTTTGGGATGAAGTATAATAACATATGAAAGGAAATAATGTGTAATAAGCTCAAAAGATAAGCCAGAATGAGATTGGAAGGCCTCAAAATACCAAACAAAGGAATTTATATTTAATCCTAAAGATTAAGACAGGGAACCATTGGAGTTTATTTAGTGAGAGAATGGTATGGTCAGACCTGTACTTTAGGAAAATAACTGGCAGCTGTGTAAAGGATAGATTACAGCAGGGTGAGACCTGAGGCTGGGACACTAATTAGGCACCTACTACACTAGCGAGGTAAGAGGTGATAAAGGCCTGAGGAAAGGTGAAGGCCTGAATGAATGGAGAGGAGACTTACAAGAGAGCTTTTATGGAGGCAGAAATGACAAGACTTAGTAACTCATTAGATATGGTGGGTAAGTGAGAATGAAGAGTTAAGGAGGAACTTAAGGCTGGTGGTGGTGCCCTTGACAGTAACAGGGAAGTTTGGAAGAGTGGTACGTTTGCAGCAAAAGAAATTGAGTTTTGTTTTGGACATATTGAATTTGAGATACCTGTAGGATATCGGGTTCAAAAGATCCACTGGACAGTTTATGATAGTCTGTAAAATGCACTTGCCCTTCTTAGTTTATAATAGGATATTTGAAGAATGAGTGAAATCTATTCCCCTTAATGCTACTTTTCACTGAAACCAATGAACTTAATAATACTCAGTGTAATAATGATGATAATAATAGCTAACATATAACAGCTTTGCAAAGTGTCATGTGTGTGTTATCTCATTTAATCCTCACAATAATCCTGTGACAAAGGTTGTATTAGCATTCCCAGTTTACAGATGAGAAAATTAAGACTGGCGGAGGTCAAGTGACTTTCCCAGTCACAGCTTGGTGGTATCTATAGAAGGATTCAAACTCAAATATTCCTGACTCCAAGTTAAAGTTTCTATCCACTGTGTCACCTAGAACCTTACCTTACAGCCTGAAAGTGAGCTTAATTCTTTCTGGTGCAGACCCCTCATTTTATTGATGGGAAAAATGCTGCCCAGGGAAGTTAAATGACTTGTCCAGAATCCTACAGCCCATTAATGCTAGAGCTGACTGACTTCCAGGCCAATGGTCTTCGAACTATAATTTCCTTTTAAAGTAATTTCCTATTATCAAAGGAAGTGAAAGGGGCAAAAGGGAAATAGTTGGGAAACATTATAACATGTCATGTACATCATTACCCAAGCAGTATTACTCCCCAAATTCCAAAAGGAGGAAAGAGATGCACAGGCAGCTTATGGTCCCAGCTGTTTCATTGATCATACGCCACTAGTCTTGTAGCACACATAGTTGAATTGCTTTTCCCTGAGGGAACCGATGTCTCCAGGTGTGCTAATAATAAAATTAATAGCTTAGAGAAACTGCTTGCTGCAGCAACAGTGGCAAGAGAAAGGGAGGATCGATTTCAGTGTTTAACTGTCCTAATTCCACAGTGTATACCCTCCTCAGCCCCCCGTGAGCCACGCTCAGTCTCACAGTTAATCAATAGATCCCTGATTTAAAACAAAGAACCAGTTTCAAGATTAGAAGTCTTTGTGAATAAAAAGATGTATGGTAAAACTGTCAGAACCCTTCAGTTCCTATCTCAACATAGCAACGAGGAAGGCAGTAGCTATCTGATATGAAAGAAACTAGCCATACTCAATGGTATCCTATTCCACCTGTAAATAGCACTAATAAAATAGTTAGGTGCTGTGAGTGCCGATGGCATAATATAATCAGGAATTTATTGAGTCACATAGTGTTTTCTAGGGCTGTGAACATGATGTGAATATTTTCAGTAGCAAAGGAGGTAATATGTTCCTGGTCTAATTGACTTGTGATCTAGCTCAATGTCTAGTTTCTTGTAACTAGCATCTTCATTTTCCCCAGGGGCACAGATCAACTTTACCATCAATTTCCTAGCCTCAGTTGATGTCACCACTGTCCCTCTAGTTCCCAAAGTACAGGACTTTAAATGTATTTCAATTCATTGTTTTTCTCCTTTCTCCTCATTAACAGTCATCAAATCCACCCCAAACTTACTTTCATCTGCTTTAAAAGATCCCTCCTTTCATTATCTCCTCTTTCACTAATTCAGCCTACTTTCTTCTCCTCCAGATTCCTTCCTCTAGTTTCACCTCTCCCTCTTAAACTCTTTCACTTCCTTCCATAGACAAAGTCAGGTGCCACTCCCTATGTGAGGTGTACCCTCATCACCTCAGTTAAAGCATACTCTTTCTCCCAATGGTACTTTGTGATTACTGGTGCATGTGTTGAATGGAAGGTACTTGAGAGCCTTAACTATTGAGACTTTCATTAAATGTTTGTTAAATTGAATGGAATTATATACCCTTGCCATCTTCCACACTAGTCTGTCTGCTTGTGCTAGGCTAGGCAAAGTGCTTTTTGGAATTCACAACTCATCTCAAAATTGTTTGCCTTTTAGAGAAAGTATTGAGAAGATAGCCACTTGGTTTTGGCATGTTTTTCAACTGTCAGCTAGCTCCTACTTTCCCAATAAGTAAATAAATTTACTCAATCATATATAATTTGAATTCCTATGAGGTACAGACTGATTATCCTTTGTTTTGTCTACTTAGTACCTAACAAACTGATAAAATATTTGTTTAGAAGACTGTAAAAATATCCGCTTTTACTTGCCATTGTTAAGTAAATGTTTAGAATGGATTGAATATTGATTTCATTTGTTTTACCTAACAATAATGATAACTGACAATTGTGTATATTTTTTAAACCCTCACAGAGGCTTAGTGTAAGTGGAACTATTTTACCTGGTTTTTATAGCTGTAGAAACAGTCTGATACACTAAATGACTTAACCAAGCTAGTAAAGTCTGAGTACAGCCCAGATTTAAACCAAGTTTTTGTGACTGCCACTCCCTTGCTGTTTTCATTATGTCACACTATCTCTCACTGTGCGTTCTTCTATAGCTCTCAGTCAAATTCAGTCAGTCAGGTAGTATTTATTAAATATCTGCTATGTGCCAGGCATTGTGTCAAGCACTGGGATTATTGTAGCTATTTGTCATTTATTCTCAAAGAGGATCATGGCATAAAGAAGGTGATGCCATGACTTGCAAATGAATTGGATTTAAGTGACCTGGCTGTGCAAAGTCTCCAGCCTCACTTTCTCCCCTGGAACTGGGTTACAAAGAAAGACAAAAGATAGTCCCTGCTCCAAAGCAGTTTATCATCTAATAGAGGAAGCAATTGGAACTTAAAAACGACTATGATTTAAAGCCTATATACAGGATAAATTGGAGACAATCATATAGGAAAGGCAGTAGCATTAAGAGGGATTGAGAAAGGCTTTTTTTGCCAAAGGTGGCACTTTGGTTAATACCTGAATCTGGGAGGCAGGAATAAGGAGGAACAGAGGTCCAGGTAGGGGGAACTGCAATTGAAAACCCTAGGGGGAATATATAAGGCATAAAAGACTGAAAGGTAGGAAGGGGTCAGGTTATAGAGAGCTTTAGAAGCCAAACAGCACTACCTCTGGGAAATGAGGAATCATCAGCCTTGGTCTGGAGTTGACTGTTTGGGTTACTTCATTGTAAGTATTTACTATAATCATTTACTATAGGGTTACTCTAGGGC
Source organism: Notamacropus eugenii (assembly GCF_028372415.1). Lineage (NCBI taxonomy): Eukaryota > Metazoa > Chordata > Mammalia > Diprotodontia > Macropodidae > Notamacropus > Notamacropus eugenii. The sequence continues at coordinate 398,246,282 of NC_092872.1, forward strand.
TAGAATAACCCTGAGAACCTAGTTGGCATTTTTATTCACACAAGGTTCACCTTTTGCTTCATATGTGATAAGAATACCTAAGAAGAAGGAGAATCTTTACTTTAAGTCACAGATAGTAAAACAGAGTGGCTTATTCATTTTCCCCCTGCATGAATCCCCCAAAGGCAAAGCACTTAATTTGGAAACCAGAAACTGGCATTAAGTTGAGTTTTTCATATTTATTTTTTACAGTGGCAGTGGGAGTTGATTCTCAGTGTGGGCTCTCTTCCACTCGTTATCCTGGCATGAAGAGTGTTCTGTGTTAGCTCATCTGAATGAAGCCCTTTTATTTTTGGCCGCCCTCTTTATTGCATTAACTTCTGCTGCTTTCTGTTACCGTTTGTTTGTGGGTGCTGCAGTGCTGTGCCAATGTGCATGCTACAATAGGTGATAAGCAGGGTGGGCAGAGGAAAACTACCAGCTAATTCTCCTCAAAGAAGCCTATTTTCTCTTTGGAGCTCATGATATTGTCTTTGAAGTCTTGCAGAGTTAACCCTTAAAATGACAAGTAAATCAGATTCTGTTGTTAGGGCTTTGTTTTTCCACTATGATTGATGCACTTTTAAATGCATGATCATCTACTGAGGCACACTAATCTGTTGCCTACAAAGGAATATAATGGGAGGACTACACAGAGGCAGGAGAAAGAACACTTGATTTGCAGCTGGACCATTTGGTTTTCAATCTTGGAAATATTGGGAGTGTTCTGAGATTTCCTTTTCAAGCCTTTTCTACTGTTTTCTGTTCCAATGGATTTTCTCCTTTCTCTTAAGATTATGTTTCATGCTTAGAGGTCTTGGGACTTGCCTTCATTCACTCTGCTTTACTTATTTATTCTTATTGTTTTACTTTATTTATTTATCTGTTTATCTATCTATTTACTTGCCTATTTAGCTATCTCTATTTATTTGTTTTGGTTTCTAGTAGAAATTGGACCTGTTTTTTACTAAGTGGTATCCTGTAATATACTTTGGGCCTGGAATTTCATTACATGAAATTGTCAGATTCCGTAAACTAAATGCCCTACTTTAATAATGGTGTCGTGGAAATTCTATACTGTGAATGTACTTAAAAGAAGGGGCACATGAGTTGCTGCAGCCAAAGCTTTCTTCTCCTGGTGGCTGATTTTCTGGAGAGAGGAACATCTTTGAAATTAGGTAGGCTGGGTACCTTCACAAAGATTGGTAGCACCTGCCAGAACTTGGCTATCACAGGCATAGCAGACGGGTTGAGGGTGGTTCTAAGGTCACTTCCATGTTACCCTTAAGCATTTGAAGAGATCTTTAGGTGAAGAAAACAACATTTTATTACCTTTAAGAGGTAAGATCAGGTCAATGATGAAGAAAATGAAAGCCCCAACAACAATTACCTTGGTTTTACATTCCAAGAAATAATAGTGAACAGAAAGTAGTCATACCTAAGGGTTAGGATTCATAAATGCTGGGTATAATGCTGAAGTTCATGCATTTTTTAAGAAACTAATTTGAGCAAATGGTTATTTCAGTTATGATTTTGTCATTTTGTTCAATGGCCACTAGCTTAGTATGTTGGAATGACTAAGAGCTCTATTGGATGGGAAGAATACCTTCTGATTAAATCAGATGTGATTTTTTTTCCTTCTGATGTTTCAGCCAAACAGTTTATAAATGTACCCCGTGTCTGATCATATTTTGGTTAGTGATTGGCTTTAAGGGCTTTTTGTTTAAAGATTGGTATTCACTATTTTCGTGATTAAGCTCTTTGATGATTAGTCTCCTTTTGGTCTGAACTTTTATAATGAATGATGTGTGGTGCTTTGTGGAACTTCCTGATTGGCTGACTGATGAAACTGAGCTCTGATGCAATATTGGTTCTCTATTGACTCCTTGCAGTAATCACTACGTTCTATGGTTCCATTTCTATCTTCCGGGAATCATTCCTTTTAGTGTTTATATGATCATTAAGAAGGAACTAATTTCTTTGATTTCCATTTGCTATTTTTTTTTTTTTGCTATCATTTTCTTCTCTTGTATTTCTTTAACTCGTGTCCTGGTTCAACTTGACTCAGGGATATATTCCCTGAATATATCATGCATTTTCCTGATAACTTGACTTTGCTCATGACATTGCCTCAAACTGAACTTCCTTCTTTCCTCCCTCTCTCCCTTCCTTCCTTCCTTTCTTCTTTCCTTCCACTTTTAAAAATGCAACCCATAATCCAAGGTCAGGTTCAAATGCCACCTTTTCCAGGAAACCTATTTGATCCCTTACTCTAGCCTTTTCTTTGAAATTTCCAAAGCACTTTATACCTTACTTGTGCACTTACTACATCCTGTATCAGCCTTTTGACTGAGTCTAGGTTTTATAGAACAAATACCCTTTTTTAAAAGGGTATTTGTTCTTTGAAATTTGGATTCAGTCAAAAGGCTTCACCTGAGGACCTAGAAGGTCACATGTGGCCTAGAGGCCACAGGTTCCACACCTCAGCCTTATATATTTTATGAACCTCTTTTCTCTACTAGATTATAAGCTGTTGTAGGGGAGGGAGGGAGTTTTATTAACATTAGTTTAGTAGTTTCTTGCAACTTTGTGAGCAATCTTTTCTTAATATCATTATTAAGTACTTCTAATCCATGTGCCTAAGGCAAACCACTAGGGTCTCCACTCAAGTTTCCAGGGATGGAAATTTCTTGAGTTTGACCTCTTCCCACTTCAGTCTCCAGTGTTTCCAAACTATGGAAGAATAAACACAGAAGTTTAGTAGTTTATAATTAGCCTCTTATCTCTCCACATAGCAGGAGCCAAGGATCATCTCAGTTACTCACAGCAAGGTGGCAATATAGAACTTGAAGTGTAATGAAAGATGCTTAGATGATTTTTTTTTAACATAACTGTTAGGCAAATTCAACTTTAGACTCTCTCTAAATCTCCAATAAGATCACCATAATTTCAACCTGGTAGGACTTCAAATATCCTCATTGGCTCTACCCCTCCCTCTTCCAACTGGCAATTTCCCTTGTCTTATTTGGATTCAGCTGTTATTGAAGGATCACTTTGATTTCATATCAGGGTGAAAAGTAAGGGCAGTTTACTTTAAATGGCAAACATTGTGATGCCAAGGAGATAACTCTTCATCAAGTACTTCCAATACAATGTCCCAAGCAAGTTCCCTCAGAGATGAAAGGTTAAGAGTTCAATCTGTCTCTTACATCTGTCTTTGGCTGATTCCAAGATGTGGAAGAATAAGCAGAAAAGTTGGGTAGCTTACAATTAACACCTCTATTTCACCTTCTTGCAAGAGCAATGGATTTTTTTCAGCCCCAAATGACTTGAGTCACATAACAGAACTTGAAGTGTAATGCAGAAAGTTTAAATGACCCTTTTAAGCATAACTACTAGGCAAACATGGCCCTGGGATTGACTCAATCTGATGCTTCATCCATGATCACAGGAACTTCTCCACACTCTGTCCCCCAACTCATCTCTTCCTGGAAAATGGGAGCAAAACCTTATGACTTGAAACTTTCCCCACAGAGTCTTTGGAAAGACTTCCAGAGAGTCTGGGAAGGTGGATCAAGTCAATAAATCATCAAGTATTTCATAACCATTTACTATATTCCCGGCGCTGTGTTAAGTGCTGGGGATGCAAAGACAAGCAAAAAGAAAGACAGTCCCTACTCCCAAAGAGCTTACGTTTCAGTGAGGGAAACAACAGACAAAGAGATGAACATCAGAATTTGTTAAGGAGGTTTGGGGGCTGGGACAAGTGGAAGAGTTGGGAAAGGTACCCATGGGAGATACCTGTGAGGAGATGGTGGTGAAAAGTCAAGTCTGGAATAAAAAATGGTGAATAAGACCCTGCTTCACAAGTTGAGGCCCGAGAAGACATAAGTAGTAATAGTCTTCTAGGACTGCATGGTCATTAACCTTCTCATCCCTCTCTTTTCTTCTCTGCTCCTAAAACTTGATATTCCCTCTTGTACCACTTAAACCTCACCAACAAGTTCAAGTAGTACTGAGACCTTACAGGAAGTGTCCTTGCATTTGCAGTCATTTGGGGGAGATATCATCCAGGGACATCCAACCAGTCACGCTCCTTATATTTGTATCCATGCCAAGGTTTGGCATAATAATATTTTGTACATTATAGACTTTTGATAAATGTTCATTGAATGGGTGCAATTCCATGACTGTCAGATATGAATAATAGATTTATCTAGAAGCACGAAAGAAACTTCTGCCAGTGATTTCTAGTAGGAAACAACTTTTTTATGAATTTGTATTTTGATAATCTGAAAAAGGAATTTGCTAATTGTTTGATCTCTTAATAAATTGATTAGGTCTATAGACTCTTAAAGCTGAATATAAAAAAGCTAGTCAATTATTGAGGAAACAGGTCATCCAGTGGGTAGGTAAAGGCAGCTCAGTGTCTAATCCAGGAAGACCAGGGTTCAAGTTCGACATCTGACAGATATTGAGTGTGTGACTCTGGCCAAGGTACTTAAGCTTTCAATACTTTAGGCTAGAGGTATCAAACACTGCATGGCCCAAAGCCCTCAACACTCTCAAATTCAGTCTGTATCAGATTAAAATGTAATGGAGAAATATTTACCAAAAAGAATAAAAATACAATAGAACAGAGATACGTTAGTATGTGGTTTTCCAAGTCAACGTACCTCCGCAAGAATCTGTATGTACATGACTAGTGTGGAAATATGTTTAATATGATTGTATATGTATAGCCTATATCAGATTGTATGCTGTCTTGGGAATGGGGGAGAAAATGGGGGAGAATTTAGAACTCAAAATCCTATAAAAGTGAATGTTGAAGACTAAGAGGAAAAGTTTTTTAATCCTTATGTTTAGTGGCCCTGTTTCTGTTTGAGTTTGAAACCACTGCTCTGGACAACTCTCTAGGATAGATAATTGATAGAAATAGTTTCCTCATACAAGTTTCCTACACCAGAAGTCTGGTCTTCTTCCATAGGATGGCTGGATGGATGGAAAGAAGGAAGGAAACAAATACTTACTGTTTACTGTGTACCAGCCATTGTACTAAGCGCTTTTCAGATATTTAATCTTCACAACAACCCAGGGAGGGAATGCTAATATCTCCATTTTAAAGTTAAAGAAACTGAGCCAGATAGATTCTAAGTGACTTGCTCAGGGTCACACAGCTGACGGAATCCAGATTTAAATTCAGATCTTTTGACTCCAGGTCAAGTACTCTATCCACTGTGCTATGGTAAAACCAAATGTTCTCACAGTACAGTCTGTGGACCACTTGGATATTCCTGAGACCTTTTAAAGGGGTTAGTGGGGTTAAATCTATTTTTGTAATAATAATAATATTATTAAAATGTTTAAATTTGTAATATGATAAATGTTGATAGAAATAACACACAAACAAAAGATTTTTGGCCCCCTCAGTTTTTAAGAATGTAAGGAAGTATTGAAACAAAAAAAAAAATTTTGCTAACTGCTAATTGCTAGAGAACATAGAGGAAATCCCAGACAATAAAGAAGTGACAAACCTAGGACGACTTCTTGCATCCTCCCCACACAGCTGACTAGAATTTCCCTAGCAATAAATGTAATTCAACACCTATGGAATGCCAAAAAACAGCAGCTTATTATCACTCTAGGTTTTGTTCTGGAGGATGTAATCAGCAGAATTTTCCTGTGTGCATTTAAAAAGTGGGGTTGAAGGAGATGGTCTATAAAACAGAATCTTAAATCCGAAAGCCTGTTACATAGTGGGACCTATATAAATGTTTGTTGCTGCTAGAGGTGATGATGAGGTCATAACTAACGAAAGAAAGCAATTGGTTCTAGTGTTAAAGAAGTGGAAAACAATAAGAAGTAATGACCTGAAACTAGGGGGAAATAGGGAAAAATAGAAATTAGATAATGGAAAATAAAATTAATAGTAGGGTCAATTAGACAACAGAGTAATTTCCCAAGGAAAGTAATTGAAGCAGTGTCATCTAAGCTGCTCAAATGAGCAGAGATAAATCAGTGAGAAGATTAATATGGATAAATCAGTGTGGGAAGAGGTGGCCTAAGGGCCACAGATACTGCATGGAGCTTGATAGTTAAGTTTGCCAGGAACAGTTGGACTAAGTATACACATCTTGGAGCAGTTGCCAGAAGCTTGTGAACCCCAAGTGGGTTAATGAAAGCTACGTATTTTCCAAGTACTCTTGCATAGAGCTGCCCTCCCTAAATGTGGGATTCAGAGAGTCCATATTTCCAGCACAGAATATGGTCACTGACCTAATGCATTCTTCTTTCTTATTTTGAAAACATTAAATGAGATGGGAAAGAGTAATCTCTCAGAAAAAAAACCCAACTTGTCTGAAATAACACTCCTAATCAGAATAACTGGTGTAGGTTTTATTCCTGTTTTGTCCCCTTTGCTTATAGAGTTGCAGTTACAAATTTGGCCTCTAGAGTTTAAAATAAGTATTACATTTTCACAGTACTCTCAGAAATCTTTGAATGCCAATCTGGCCTGTGAAATATGCAGTAAAAAAGGAGGAGGAGGGCGAGGAGAAGTTTACTATATTGTTATATATCATATACATATTATATATGTGTTATTATTTATATATACAGTTGTTAATATCATCTCATCCTGTTTCTAACTCAGGTACATATTCTCTAACAAGCCTCTCATACAAAGAACTAATGGTAACCAAAGTTTTGACTGGATTCTTTCTTGAAAAAGACTAACTGGATGGGATTGTGTTTATGAATTCTCTTTTTAGTGTCCTGACTTGATTTTTAATGGGCTAAAGGTTCATGAACATATTTTTATTAAAATGGCTGATAACTTAATCATCTCCATTCAGATCATAGACTCATGGGATCTAGGGCATAAAGATGTCATCTAATCCAGCCCCCTCATTTTACAGATGACAAAATGGATTTGCCCAAGGTCACATAGCCAGCAGGTGATAGAGACAAGATTTAAACACATTTCCTTTTGACTCCAGAGTCAGTGCTTTTCCCAAAGACTCCTAGTAAAAGAAACATGGAAGACCAGTTCTATGAATAGGGATTGTATTACTTTTTTTCCACTCAATTTTTAGAATCTCAAATCTCATATAATTTCAGCATGGTATAGTGATTAGAAGAATCTGGATATAGGAATATAGGAAACTAGAATCAGTAACATCTGCCTCAGAAACTAAGGTAGTTAAAAGTGGTATGATTTTAAACAACACATTTTACTTGTGTGACCTCAACATTCCTATCTGCAAAATGAATGAAATGTGCCAGCCTGACAATTGAGAGAAATTGAGAGATTTCCATCAGTTGGAGAATGGATGCATGCATCAAAAAAGACAGTGTATACAAAACAGTTTACAAACATTAAAGCAACTTTCAAACGGGAGTTGTTGTCCTCTTCCTCATTTCTCCTTCCCTTTTCCTTTCTCCTCCTTTTCCTCCTCCTCATTCTTTCTTTTTTTCTTCTCCTCTTTTCTTCTCCTTTTTCTTCCCTTCCTTCTCCTCCTAAAATCACTGCTTTTTAAAAGTTCATTAAAAGTATTAGGATATGAATACCTTTTTTCAGTAGGTTCTACAAACACTCCCTCAGTCCAACTACAGTACCAGTTAGGAAAGCTTCACCTCATTTTGTTCCCATATGATTTTGATATTTTCTGCTAGGCTTTTGTGTTTTAAAAACTGTTTTTCCATGTACGTGGAGATTATGCGTATTTGGTGTATATCAATATTGGATTCAGGCAATTTGGGGAAGAGTTTGGTGTATGATAATGGTCAGATTCCAATACAATTGATTGGTTGAGATTCCAGGATATTTTAAGTGTTTATTTGTAGTGTAGATATTTGTCATCTGTCAATTCATGAAACAAAGCAGGGTTCTGATGTATAATTCTAGCTTGCATGTTTTACCTAATATTCAGTGGGTGATTTTTTTTTTAACAATCTGCAGTGATATGTTGCTCAATTCCTATGGTTTCCCTGCACAATTTGCATTTCTCAGTGAGCCTGGGTCCCTTAATGATAACCCTTTTCTAATTTCTGGTGGTAGTGACCTAATTATAAATTACCATCATGATTCCCTCTTTTGACAAATAAATATGGTTGACTCAGGTATTTGTTACATACTTCTTTGTCAACATATTGTTTACTGAGGCCATGTGAATGTTGCTTCAGTGGACCTTTGGGTTCCATTCTTAGGTATAATAAACGTAAAGATTGTCTGACTCCAATTTTAGTGTACTCTCTACTAGGAAGTAAGATTCACAGATATTTGTGCTGATAAATGAGAGACTAAGCATGGCCTAAAATTAAACCAGATCTTTGAGGAAGAACACTTAAATTGAGTCACTTGAACATAAATAAAATGTATGTATTTGGCAAATGCCTTTATTACTACAGCATTTACTTAAAACTCCTACGCTTACCATTTATTGTCAACTACTAGCCCTAACTAGAGCTTCTTTAAGGGTTTTTATTTTAAAAGAAAATTTGAAGTTGAATTAACATTATTTAGGCCAATTTAACCTCTTTTCATTTTATTGAGACTAATGTAGGCTAATAGAGGTTAATAGGAGCCTTTGTGGCTTCACCATGCCTGAGTTGATCTGTTGTTCTTATGGGATTAAGTCTGCCTGCATGCAACCCTACTGATCTCTGAAAGGGTGTTGAACCTTGTCGACATTTACCTTAAAATAGCATGGCATTGCTCTTGCTTTTTGGAAACCATTTCATTTTGCAGCAGTCAAAAATAACATTAGATTAATGTGTTACTCTTTCTGAGGGTTATATCCATTGGGTAGATGTGGGGTTCCTAATCATTTTTCTATCATGGACCCCCTTTGGCAGTCTGATGAAGCCTATGGACTCCTCAGAAGAATGTTGTTAAATGAAATAAACTCATGGACATGTATAACCTGTGTAAATTGCTTGCCATGTCAAGGAGAGGGAAGGGAAGGGAGAGAATTTGGAATACAAGATTAAAAAAAACCTAATGTTAAAAAATTGTTTTCACATATAATTGGGAAAAATAAAATATTAAGACAAATGAATAGGATTACAAAGGAAACCAATTATATTGAAATAATTACCCAGAATTTTTTTTAAAAGTAGACCTCAGGTAAAGAACTCCATTTCTATTATAGCACATAGTGCAATACTTTTTGAATTAAGTATTTCATTAAGGTTGTTGTTGGTACTTTCCAAATATCTATTTACCATTCTTTGCAAAGCTGAAATTCCTTGCTATTCATATATTGACCTCTGGCCACCACCAGATAATGCTGGACCTCTTTGTCTGTTCTTTTCCCTGAAGCCTTCCTTAAGACTCTAGTTTACAGGAAAAAAAACACCTTTTATTTTGCTTTTAAATTTTTAAAAGTTTTATTGGTACTTTTTTTTGTCACAGTGATTTCCAGATACATCTTTCTCAACTACCCATCCAAAACTGGTAAACCTGTCCTTGGAACAAATAAAAATAGTTCCGCCAAACCAACCCAATGACTTTGTTTGGCAACATATAACATATCTAATATTTCCTACCCAAAACCACCTGTTTCTCTAATGAACACAGAGAGGTAAATTTCATTGTCTCTTCTCTGGGACCAAGATTGGTCATTACAATTCTACATGCTTTGACTTTGTTTTAATGTATGTTTTGTTTTCATTATCATAATCATTACGAATATTATTCTGGATTGTATATTTCATTCATCATCAGTTCACAGAAATTTTCTTATTGTATAATCTATTATTAACTACATAACTGTTTGATGATGTATCTCTACCTAACTAAATTACAACCTCCAGGAGGGCAGGAACCATATCCAATACTACTTTGTATCCCTTTTCAGAACCCAAAATCTTACACATGCTCTAAGATACATGTGCCAGGTCTGAGTGTTACATATACACAGAACTTCCTAGAAATATTTTTGGAATGAATGAAGGATTCTAATAAAATTTATTTCCATTAGAACATCAGTCTGGTCTTTAAGAAATGAAGTTTCATTTTCATTTAACATTCACACCTTGAGCTGAAAAGATGTTAATCTTCTGTGTTCTATTGTTAAAACTCCAATCCATACTCCCTTCCACTTGCCACTAGGTCTAATCACTTTGGCTTTGGTGTGCAGTAATTCTTGTATTTTGTTCTGTCCAGGCTTCCAACTCTGCCCACCTCCACTCAAGCTTTTCAGTTATGTTTTTTTCTTATGATTCTCCCTTTCTTCAGCCAGCTTCCCAAGACTTTCTGACAACTCTCACCAACTGCTGTATTCAACTTGAAACTACAACTCATTCCCTAGGGTTGTATTATAATTGGGAAACTATACTGTTTCAACTAATAAGCCAAATTAAATGTGATAGTATGTAATATTGTATTGAGCTAAACCTTGACTGCATAACTCCATGAATGTGTTGATAAGGAAAATTGATAAGCAGTTTTTAATAAGTAATTATATAGATGATATTATAATAATTTAAATGAATATGTTAATTTAAAATTCATTTAGGTGGAGGTTTTTCAGTGAAAGAACTCATGCTAGTGATATGTTTCATATTGCATATATTTATTTTCTCTCATGCTATATGGGATAATACTTAGTTTGGGAACATTTAAGGATGGTTCTTTGTCCTTTCCCATTATGGTTTCCAAATAAGAAATGCTTTTGATTTCTAGGACCAGAATTATACACATCTCCAAATATAATATATTTGAGTGAATAATAGGAGCTCTGAATACCTAGTATAGCGCTAATCATCCTTCAGACAGTAAAAAAAAATCAATTAATCAATACTCATTGAATGACAATGTGGGCATCGCACTGATTAGTGATGATGACCATAAGATTGTTCATTTTGCTTCCCTCTATAATCAGTGCATTGAATTCCTAAGAATACAACCCTAGCTCTGTAGCTAACACAATTGGTGCATATTTTCTTGATGCAACTCAAAAATGGGGAATCTTTCAGAAACAGAATAAAACTCTCCTATTTTTGCCCAGCGTTTGCATCATGTTTGACTGCCAGTCATAATTGATCTTTACATGGAAAGGAACATTACCTCTATCTTTTAGGTTGTTTGGGAAGGCAGCGTCTTCTGAAGCAGCATAGCTGAAAGTGTTTCTATGAAAAGCTTTCGTGGAAGTCTAGACCTGAGTTTCTGTACCAGAGAATGAGATTCTCCCTTCACCCTCCCAGAGTAGCATAGCCATTCTCAGAGTCCCCGTTCATTAGCAGTCACGGTTTTCATTGTACTCAGCAAAACAGTCACAGAAAATGAATGTGCTGCACAGATGGGCTCATAGAAAATCTTCTTGATGTATTCTAGAAATTTACAGCTAAAAGGCTTTGAAGAGATGAAGATATTGTATCCCTGATTAAAATGAGGTGTGGCATGATGCTGTGGGTTACTACGTTTCTTACCACTGAAGGTAGAGTATGACAGCTTGCTGTGAATGACTTTACTACTGATAGAATCCTAGATGTAGAGCTGGATGAGATTTTGGTATGTTCTAGTTCAACCTTCTAATTTTGGAGGTAAGGAGACTGAGACTTAGGTGAAGCTACATATTTAAGTACTAATTCAGTTCAGTTTTAATAAGTATTTATTGGATTTCTACCATATACCAGGCACTGGATGGGTAGCTAGATAGAGCACTGGACCTGGAGTCAGGAAGACCTGAGTTCAAATTTGGCCTCAGACACTTGCTGTGCAATTCTGGGCAAGTCATTTAACCCCATTTGTCTCAGTTTCCTCAAGTGGAAAATAAGCTGGAGAAGGAAATGGCAAGCCACTCTAGTATCTTTGCCAAGAAAAACTCAAATGGGTTCATGAAATGTTGAGCATGACTGAAAAACAACTGAACAACAATAGCCATGCATGTATCTCCCCAGTGCCTCCCAGTTTTATCTTCCATAGGCTAGACAATTCCAATTCCCTCAACTAATCCATAACATAATTTGCATTCCTCTGACTTTTCTGGTGATCCTTCTCTTGGAACATACCCTTCAAGTTTATCCATGTATGTCCTAAAATGTAGTCCTTGTGGAGTCTGGTCAGGGTGGAGTACAATGGGACTGTTATGTTTTTCCTTCTGAGTAACAGGCCTTTCTTATAAAGTGATAGATGGATAGATAGACAGACAGTCAGGCAAGCAGACAGACAGACAGACAGCTTACTTTTTGGTATTGTTGTTCTTTCCATTTATGTTGTGCATATTATTTTATAGCTCTTCTTACTTCACTTTGTATCAGTTCACACAAATCGTTACATGTTTCTCTGCATTCATCACGTTTGTCATTTCTTACAGCCCACTTGCAATACATTGCATTCATATAGGACAATTTCTTTAGATAGTCCCTAATCACACATCATTCTTTTTTTTTTAAAAAAAAAGCTATCATTTTTCTTCATAAGAATTGCTTCATTAGAATTTCAATCTGAGGCTTTCCCTTTTCATTTCAGGCTGATTTGCTCATAGAATTTTTGGTCATGAGATTGTACCTTTAATTCCCAGTATGCATGTCTAACTTCAACTAGTTTTCATTGCCATCATGAATTTTTAGATGAAACTAAGCATTTTCTCTCTTCAGTTTTTATCATTTCTGCTTCAGTCACCAAGTCTCTGCTATTCTCCTGCTCTTATTTATCTTTTATCTTTCTTTCTAATAAGGTATAGTTTATCCTTCCTTAGCCATATGCTTAGTCTAGACCTCATACTTCAAATTCTCAAAGAGTAAAACTTGCTTTTTTTACATAAGGTTGTTTATTTCACCTTGCTTGTTATATATCTTTCATGTAATTTTATGTATCTATCTGAAGTCATGAGTTTTAACATTGAGTCTTTTCTTGGAAATTGTCTTCTGTTGATTACTTGTCCTCAATAACGATGCTTGTCTTCTGCTTTACCTGGTATTCTCTGTGGTATCTGACTTGGCAGATATAGATATCTTTTCTATCTCTTCCCTTCTCTTTTAAATTTAAAGCCCTCATTAAGTGCACTCCAGTCCTCATCAAGAACTTGTCTTTTACTATAAATTGTAGTACAATAATTAAAACCTCACTTTTAAATACCTTAGCCAGCTGATCATTTCCCTAAATCCTTGAGTTTCTTGCCCAGAACTTTTCATGTCATTATAACAAGCCACTCCTTCTATGAATGACGACATCTAGTTTTCAGGATTTATAAAGCTCAGGGAATTCTCCATCAAGTCCCGGATACATATATATCCCAGGAACAATTGGGGAAAAAAGAAAACCTTTCTATTATTCCTTTCTGGTCAACAAATGGTTCTGTCAGTATCCCTGAGTAGAAAACTCTCAATGCCCATGCTCATGACCTTTCTGTGCAGCTTATATCAGAGCACAAGGAGCTACTTTTTCTTCAGAAGGACTCTTTATATCATGAATTCTTAATCTGGAGTACACAGATCCCTAATGGGTCCATGGATAGATTTCAGATGGCCTGCCAATTTGATTTAAATTACTTTTTTGATTATTGTGTTTCACTAGAGTTAGTTTCCTTTGTAATCCTATCTATTTTATTTTATAGATTTGAAAATAGGACTCTGAGAACAGTCATGACCTCCAAAGGGGTCAATATTACAAAAAAAGTTAAGAATCTCTGATCTATAGGAAGAATCTCTTACCTGTTATATACCTCTAGTAGTTTTGTGGCTCTTTGGTAGCTTACCCATGTAACATTCTTCCAGTAGCTAGTCTCCTGAGACATGTTAGGATTCTCTTCTTTTTCATTGTTTTTCTTTTCTTCTATCTCAAATAAAACTGGGCATTATTTTATGTAACTTTGCTGAAGACTTTGAACAAGTCAGCAAATCAACAGTTTATTAAGTGCATACTATATGTCAGATGGTATGCTAAGCACTGGGCATACAAAGTACAGCAAAATGTATTCCTTGCTTTCATGGGGCTCATAGTCTATTGTGGGACACAGCATGCCAACAACTCTGTATAAAACAGAAACATACAAGGTAAATTAGAGATCATCGTAGAGGGAAGGCTCTATCATTATGGGTGGTTGGGAAAAGCTTGTTGTAAAAGTAAGATTTTAGATAAGCCTTGAGGGGAACCAGGGAAAGCAGGCAGCAAATATTAGGAAGTAAAAACAAAATCCAGACAAGAGGGGCAGCAAGTGAAAATGTACAGAATTAGTCACTGGAGTGTTTTGTAAAAGGAACACTAAAGAGGTGCCAGTAGATTGTAGAAGAGAAAGGTGAAAGAAAATTGGTGTTAGATTGGAGGGGAGTAAAGTTTAAGAAGACTATCATTGTCAGGAATATGAGACATTGATGTTAGATGGTTGCTAACTCTTGTCAGAGTGATATGTTAAGCACTGTTAATACCCAGCATTAAGGAGAAGGGAAACAATAAAATTAAGAAATGACAATCAGAACATGGAAATTTGCCAGCGACGAGCAAAAATACCTATGGTCTGAGAAACTGAAAGAGAGGAGAGGTACTAATTTGTACCTCCCGGGATGTATGTCAGGATACTGACATACAGCAGGAAAATAAATATATATTAGTTAATTGATCCTAGAGTCTGGAACAAGCTGCAGAACTGCTTTAAATTCTATACTATCCAACAGGTCACTCACAATTGTAGCTCTTTACTTATAAAATATTCTCACCTTAGTCTTTTTGGAAAAAAAATTTCTGTGAGAATATATTTCCAATTTTATGATGGAAGCAAATACGGAAAAAAGGCTTTGCTTTGCACAGCCAAAATTGTTAGATTATAAATATTTACCATTCCATAATTTGAGACAGGGGTCTTTCTCCATTAAAGGAGAATTCTTTCTTTGGGTATGAAGTTTAAATCACAGCTTTAAAGTGAGCAGGGATTTTCCAGAGGAAACTGAGCCCTAGAGAGAAGCAACCATATTAATTCTAAGTTCAAACCAAACAATGTTGCCTGTTTGAATCAGTTCCTTGGTGTTAGGGTAGAGTTTCGAAAAAGTTCCAATAATGATTGTAGCTTGAAGTATCCACAGAAAGTACCACCATTGCTCTCCCTTTCATAAAAAGTCAAGTTTTAGTTATATACACACATATATACATATATATATACATATGACATTCTATATCCATGTGTAGAATATCGTATCTGTTGTTTTTCTTCTCTGTTTTATTATTGAATGAGGAAAGGACTAATAGAATAGAAAATGTGCTTTAATATCATGTTAGAAGACTAATTCCTCTTTTTTCTTCCCTCATTTTATTTTAATGTCAAAGTCTCCAATAGTCTATTTTATCTTTAAAAACAAATAATATCTTATTCATATATTACTTGTGGAAAATCTATTTATGTCTAAAATATCCCCCTGGTTTTCTCTTCCTACCACTTATGGATCTTATTAGCTTATGGCAATAAACTTACTGGTGTCTTTGTAATTTCTCTCTGTTCAAGTCTGGCAGGTATATCACTGTCAGATTAATATTCTTAAGGCATTCCTTTTATCATATGCTCTTGTAGTTGGAAAGAATTGGAGCCATTAGAAGAGCATTGAATTTAGAATACGAGAGTTTGGAATTTTATTCCCAGCACTGCATTCATTCTTCAATCATCTGTGTGACCTTGGTCAAGTAATTTCACTTCTACAGGGTTCAGTTTCCTCTGAAAAATTCCTGCCCACTTTAAATCTATGATTTAGTTAAACTCTATATACAAAGCAAGAATTCTCATTTTGAAGTTCATTCTCCATTAATGGAGAAAGCAGAAGCAAAACAATAGTTGAAGAATTTTACTTTTTATCATATTAACATTATACTTGCTGCTCCAGGCAGAGGGCTTGCCCCTTCCTTATAGTTATTATTACTTTAAACCATCCCTAAAAAATCCCTTTTTCAGTCCTTATCATTTTTTTTGTTCAAGATTCAGCTCTGAGCTTTAGCCTCCCTCACGCTATTGTCATGTCACTCTCTTAAATTTGTCCTTGGTCCTCCCTTCATCTTTTTTACATGTCCTTTTAAAAGCTGAGCTTATAGAGTTCTCTAAGCTACATTGTTATCTTTAGATGCCACTCCTTTCTTATTGGAATCATTTATGAACATATAGTCAGAATTTCATTTTGAGAACCTTCCATACTGTTTGAACAATACTCCATTTTAGACTCTGACCTTGGAATACAAGACGCTTTTCTCGGTACTTTTGGAAATCTACTGCCTATATGTTTGTTATATGTGAACTATGCCTAGTATTGTTTTCTGATCATAGCAGCCCTGTAGTCCAACCCCTCCCTAAAGAAGAGTCTCATTTCCAATACCCCACGTTCTCCCAAGATTCCTTTAAGCCCTACATCCACAACATACCTTTTTTTGTGGGTTGGGATTATTTCAGGGTATCAGATCCCTTAATTCACGGAGTCTTGACCTGGGGTCCACAAACTTAGGTTGTTGTTTTTTTAAATAATTTGATATTTCAATATAAATGTTTGTTTTGTTTTATGCGTTTAGAGATATTATTTTGAGAAGGTGTCCCCAGGATTCACCAGGTTGCCAAGGGGAGGAGGGGCGGTGAACCATAGGACTAAAAAGCCTACTCAGTTCTATCATTATTCAAGTTATTTCCTCTAACTGCTGAAAAATAATTACAATAGCAAGTTGTGGGATACTCATTTTAGCAGCTTGAGACTTCCTACAATGTCTAAAGAGTTGAGTTCTCCCATCATTACTTTATCTTGCCTCTTTGCCTGTTCAGTAACCCCAGTTAGGTGAACTGTGGTATACACCCACAGTGACAAGAATGTCAACCAAGCAACTTTTTCCTGTTCTCATTGATATATCATACTTTCCCATTGCTGAATGACTGTTGCCTCAGTCAAATTGAGGCCTTCTAAAGACCATAGCTTTAAAAGGCCAAGGTCTTCCACCATATTTGGGCCCATCTCCAGTCTTCCTGATGTGTATCTGGCCCCTGGATCCAGATGACTCTGGAGGAAAAAGTGAGGCTGGTGACTTTGCATAGCCCTCCCTCACTTAAATCCAGTTCAGTTGCATGTCATGGCATAACATGATCTTGATCCTTGATCTCATGGTCCTCTTCGAGAATGAAGGACAAACAACATCTTTGTTTATGTCATCCCTTTTCAAATCCTAGGATGTTTGCACTGGTTAGTTCCTTATAGGTGTTCTCCCACCCTCATTTTATAGTTGAGAAGACTGAAGCCCTGAATGGTTAAATGACTTCCCTAAGGTCACAGAAATAGTAAATGGAAGAACTGAAATTATAACCTCATTTATTTACTTTATCCTCTATCATCAATGATCAAAACCCTTAATCTGTCCTTCAGAGCTGAGCTCTGTTACTTCTTTTGGAAACCACCTTTGACTACTGCAAATGGAAATGAATTTTTTTTCCTTCTCTGAATTCTCTTGAACTTAATACTTCTCACTGTAGATGACTTTGTATTTTAGGTATTTGTTTACATTCTCCTTCCTCAGTTAAAATATAAGATCCTTTGAGGTAAGAGTTTAGTAAATGTGTGCTCAACAAATGAATGAATGAATGAATGAACGAATGATATTTGAGTAATTAGGAGCCCTTCCGGGTAACTTTTCAGTCTTGGCTGGCCTGCTTCCTCCCTCCATTCTATGTGATAGCAAGATTACTGTCATTAATACACTAAAATACATTTATGATTTTACCACAAATAGGAAAGCATATCATGTTTTAACCAAGTTCTGCTTTTGGCTAGTTTGTTTTCAGAGTCACTTTAAAAAAAGCATATCACATGTGTATTTAGAATTATCCTATTTTGCTTACTCTTTGAAAAAAATAGACCTTCATACAGTAAAGGCTTTGTCATGACTTCTTAATGAGTTTCCATGAAGTAGAGTGTGAATCCATAATGTAGTTTAGCTTTTAATCATAATCTGTGATATGTCAAATTCATGTTTAGTAGAGTCACTGGCTTGAGTTACACATTCTGGTGAAATTCTTTAGAGTTTTAATTGCACCGCACTGCCATCTAGCATCAAGCAAACATATTTTTTCTCTAATAAAATATGTGCACGTGTGTGTGTTTGTGTGTGTGTGTATACTCACACATATTTCCCCAGTGATATTTCTTTGTACTTAAAGCAGTATTAAGGCGATCTCTACATAATCATTTTAAGAAACCTAGAGCATTTCAGTGAATATTTTAAACATGTTCTATACAATGCTGTTTACTTGGATACCCTGTGCTTGCCAGTGTGTAGTGCATTGATGTCAGTGAAGGAAAGGGTTGGGAAGATACACTTGAATAATCTGAAATGTCAGAGCTGCATATTCATGAGTTTAGGGTACCACTGTCCAGTCTGCCTTCTTACAGATTTCTCAGTAATGTGGTAACTAGTCATAGTATTTTAACCTCACTTAGAAAATGTTTTGCTTAACTATAAATCCCTTCATTCTGAATCCCCCAGGCCCAACTTCCCTTACCCCCAACCCCAACTCTTAGAGAGAACAATTAAATTCTGATGCTGTTTTCTGAGTGTACCTATCCTGGAAATTCTACCTTCAGGAATTACCCTGTAGAGTTTGAGAACATTAAGGCAGATACTTTCAATGGCAATTCAAGATGGTGATGACTTCCTTCCAAATGGCAGGATGTATGGATATACATATATATGTATGTATGGATGTAGATGTAGATGTATGTATGTATGCTTCCTCTGCCAACCTGCAAAGTTGGCAAGAGAGGTCTTGAAGAGAGGCAGAAAGTAGAAATTCATAGTCATATTCACTTAGATTAAGTGTGTCTATCTTCCGAAACAATGATGGCTGGTGACATCCTAGGAACCAATTCCCAATGCTCTACATGGTGGGTACTATAGGGACTTTTACAAAATACAGCAAAGCAAATCAATAGTATTTAAGAGGGGGGGAAACATCACAGTTAGATTGATGCTTTACATAATGAGCCCTTTATGAGATGTAATGCCAACTGTTAATCAATAGACATGCCAGAACTGCTTCCAATACAACCTTGTAGAGTTTTTTAAATTAATCCTTATTAAAAATATTGACTTGTTGTGACTTACTGGGGCTGCTGCTGGCACAGTTTTTCATCCTAATTAGGAGGTTAGGCTGCACTGCTTAGACTGCAGATAATAATGTAATGATTGTTGTCTTAAAACATGAGAATCAATATAAGATACTATCAAATTGTGTAGAGTGTCACAATTATGAAAATTACTCAGGATTTTAAAAGCCATTTACCAGATAATACTTCTTTCTTTTTTTTCTCTTTCTTTTTATCACTTTATACTATCCTCCATATTCCATAGATTAAGAGCCTAACTTTCTCATTTTATAGCTATAGAAACTGAGGCATAGGGGAGTTAAGTAACTTGCATTTATCTCTATAAGGGCAACTAGATGGTTCAATGAATAGAGCACCAGACCTAGTTTCAGGAGGACCCAGGTCCAAATCTATCCTCAGACACTTACTAACTCTGTGGTGCTGGACCTGTCACTTAACATTTTTTGCCTCAGTTTCTTCAGCTGTAAAAATGAGCTGGAAAAGAAAATGGCAAAGCACTTCACTGTCTTTGCCAAGAAAATCCCAAATGTAGTCATGAAGAGTTGGACATGACTAACTGACTAAGTAACAACAAAAATTATTTCTGTACTACTCTTATTCTTGGTTTGATTGGGAAAATGCTTTTTAAAAAAACCTGCTCTTTGCTACTTTTATAAGACTTTTCACGTGAGTTGTAGTTGTGAAAAAAAGAGGAGACAGTCTAAAGATGTTTACAACTGGTACTCCTAAAGACCATCTGAATTGCAGAGATCATAGATTATACTCGTGGAACGTAGGCAACCTTAGAGATCACCTATTCTATCCACTTTATTTTATATATAGAACATTAAGACCATAAAAGGGAAAAGACTTACCCAAGGTACTCTAGTCACTTGTTGCCATCACCATGATAGGAACCTTATATTTCAAAATTAACCGAGATACACTACATTAAAATGGGGAGGAGAGGATGTTTTTTCTTTTGACCTTGATTTTCACATTTCTGTGTCTCTTTGTTTAGATTTGAAATAAAAGCATTGTTATAGTTCGGATGTCAGCCTAAGCTGAAAATTCCAGGTGAAGATAGTCATTCAATCATCTCCATTCACTTTGGCACCAAAAATTGCTTCCCACAACCCACCATCTTTTCAGAATTATTGTTACCTATGAGAAGGAGGCGGGGTTGGGGCAAGAGGAGGAAGCCCCAGTGTTTAGCTTTGTTTGTGAATAAGGAAAAAAAAATGTTTTCCCTCTACAGCCCCTTTTGAGACAATTAGACATTAGCTTTTGTCAAATGCTAAATCATGAGTGAATTTAGTTTAAAGTATGTGAACCATGCACTCTTTGAAATTTGCCTGAAAAGGCTCATTATAAGACTAATGCTATGAAAAAGTGCTCCCTTTCAGATTAGGTAAAGCACCTGAATACTTTTCATAAGTGGCTGCACATCGTTTGAAAGCATTCTGGTATTGCCTAAAAAGCTTTCAAGGTACCTTTCAACTAGGAAATCTCACATTCAGCATATCCGTGGTTCTACAAGCCTTTCAATAATATTTAAATTGGTTAACTATATTTCTTTTATATCTGTTTTAATGCTTTTATTGATTTGAGGTAGATAAACTTGATTGTGCATGAAATCTTATTTTTCCAGACAAAAGAGATAGGATTTGAGCTTGTACAGAGGGGAAACCTTACCTCAATATTGGGCCAAGTCTTTAAATTATAAGTGTTTGCCCTAGGTTTAGTATTTAGTTCAGAAGTTTTGATCTATTCAGGCCCCTCCTTCAATTTCATCAGTGCTTTTAAGACAGGGAATGTGAAACAGACCTTATCCATTTTGGGAACAGTTGGATTGCCTAGTTCATCTCATTGCTTTAATGTTTAAAAATTAATTGGATTTCGGCAAATAATTATCAAAATAATACATTTACATTTCAGTTTTTAAAATTGAAAGGGTCCTTGGACATCATCTAATCTAACCCTCATTTTACAGATTGAGAAAGTGAGGCCCAAGATGGTTGTGACTTGTCACAGAGCATACAGGTAGTATGCTAGACATAGAATTTGAAACCAATCAGAACCAGTATTTTTTTTTTCAGTGTACCATGCTGCTTAATACATACAAACCACATATTTAAAGCTGGGAAGAACCTTGGATATTAGCTAGTCCAGTATCCTCATCCTATTAGTTTTTAGAGACTACCTTTCTCATGTGTGGATGAGAAAACTGAAGCCTGGAAGATTAAGACATGATTATGATACTTCAGAAATGGGTAGAAATTGAATTTATGTGAGGGGAATAGTACAACTTATAGGGAGCATGCAGGCATGATTGGATCAGCCATACTGGAGAAGCGTCAGTGTCACTCTTACTACCTGTGTGAATAAGGGCAAATTATTTCATATCTCTAGCCTTAAGTTTCTTCATTTGAAAAATATTTCAGGCTTATTATATTAAACTAGTGTTTAATATATTTAGCATCTGGGGCATAAAGATAAAAAGGCAGCAGTACCCACCTTCAAGTATTGTTAGGGCCTATCTACAACACATCTACAAAATGCAAAGTAGGTAAATTTTGTGGCTGGGAGGAAGAAGATAGCCTCATGTAGAAAGAGGTGCTTGAGTTGAAGTTCAAGGAAAGTTGGAGTTTTATTATGTCATGATCAACTATTACTGCCTTACCTCTTCTCAGTAATACAGTGATCCAAGACAATTCCAAGAAAGTCATGATGGAAAAAGCAATCCACATCCAGAGAAAGAACTGAGTCTGAATGCAGATTGAAGCTTACTATTTTCACTGTGGGTTTTTGTGTGTGTGTGTGACTTTCCCCTTTTGTTCTGTTTTTTTCTTTCACAACATGAATATTGTGGAAATATGTTTAAATGATTGCACATGTATAACCTATATCAGATTGCTTTCTGTCTTGTGGAGAGAGATGAGAGGGAGGGAAATAGGAGGGGAAGACAGAGGGAGAAAGAATTTGGAAAGAAATCTTATAAAAATGAATGTTGAAGACTGTCTTTACATGTAATGGGAAAAAAATAAAATGTTATATACCAAAAACAAAATAGAAAAAAAAGAAGTTCTAAGCTGTGAAGGTGTTTGAAGGAACACTTTTGAGGGCAGAGAAAATATCCTTTGCACAGGCAAATATGGGAGATGGAATGTCATGCAGGATGAGCAAAACGATGAATTTGGCCAGAACATAGAGAGTGTTAAGTAACATATGATAATACTCATAAGATTGCCAGAGTCCTATGAGATAACACATGCAAAGCACTTTATAAACCATAGAAGTGTCAGCTCTCATTATTATGTGGGGAAGTTGTGGCAAAAATTAGTTTGGGTCACCTTGAACAGCAAGCTTAGGAGCTTGGACTTTACCCTGTAGGCAATGGGAAATTGCTGAAGATTTTGAGCAGGGGAATTACTTGCTGCAAGTGTCATTTTATAAAGGTTAAAAGCTGGAAGCAGTGTGCAAGATGAATTAGAGGGAGGAAACATTGGAAGCAAAAAGACCAGTGAGGTAGTTGTTGTAGGAATCTAGGCAGGAGGGGCCAAAGGAAATGGCCCCCAGTTTGTCATGGACCATAGCAAAGCAAAGCATTGTGGGAATAGTATCCAAGATAAAAACCTCATCACTGAACAGTGCTCTTGGTTTCTAAAACAAGTTTGAAAAATGGTCACATCATCTCTTCTGTACTGCTTGAGGCTTCCCTTGCCACTTGTTAGGAGAAAGTTTGCAGCTATGGAGGCCATAGGGAACTGAAACTAGTCAGCTGAAGCAGCCATTTAAAAATTCTTATGCATAGACAGTGGAGAGGCAATCTATTGTAAGTGGAAAGGTCATTCCATTTAGAATTAGAAGGCTTGGTTTCAAATACAACATTTTCAAATCCCTACTTGTGTGACCTTGGAAAAGTCACTTGACTTCTCCAAACTCATCTTTTGATATGCTAGAAAAGAAGGTCTAGAGATATATTTCCATATATTAGGAAAGAAGAGTCTGGAGGTGACTTTCCCAAGGTCACATAAGTCTGTCTGTTTGTCTCTCTCTCTCTCTCTCTCTCTCTCTCTCTCTCTCTCTCTCTCTCTCTCTCTCTCTCTCTCTCTCTCTCTCTCTCTCTCTCTCTTTCTCTCTCTCTCTCCCTCTCTCCACACACACACACACACACACACACACACACACACACACACACACACACACACCTTAATAAGAGGGATTGGAATTAGTACGTTCTGTGATCCCTTCCAATTTATGATTCTGTGTTTAAAAATAAAATGAAATAAACAAAAACCTCAGGTGCCAAAGCAAAACTAATTAGCACCAGAATGAAAAGTTTCCCTCTGTATGCAATTCAGCTGATTATATATCTCCAGACATTTGCTTTAAATACTTGGATGTCTGCAAGATAGAGAAAATGAAACTTATTGGAATCAGTAGGATTTATTAAACAAATTTCACTTTTAGAGTGCCTTCTACTAAAGTAAGGAAGCAGTTTGGACCTCAAAATCTGTTTTGCACAATAAAGCAAATTCCAAATCTACATTTACTAATACTTAAAAATAAATGTTTTCCCTCAAACTTTTGCAGAACCCATTAACATCACATACTAATGACCTAATTAGCATTAAATGCCCATTCATTAGTTGCTTGATTAAATAAATGCTATCTGAATAAAGTGAACATAAGAATAACAATATGATTTCTATAAGCTGTGAAAAATACCTGGCCTATAAAAGAGTTTGAGTTTTTTGTTTTTGCCTAGACTACTGTAATATCATGGGGAAAATTTAGTAGGGTTTCCATTTGTTTCCCTGTACATTCATAAATAATCATTTTTGAACATTGACAATATATAAAGGCATATTAGGATAAACCTTGACATTACAATGGTCCTGTGTTCAAGAAGCTTATGATCTAGGGGG
The DNA here is from genome assembly GCF_028372415.1 of Notamacropus eugenii. Lineage (NCBI taxonomy): Eukaryota > Metazoa > Chordata > Mammalia > Diprotodontia > Macropodidae > Notamacropus > Notamacropus eugenii. The sequence goes on from NC_092872.1 coordinate 398,270,269, forward strand.
CTAAGTAGACAACTACATCAAAGGATTATTTGTATGAGGTTGTTACTACGAAGAGACCAATGAGTAACTAAAACAAGTTCCACGGAACACAGAGTTTTGTGAGGGTATAGATGACGTATAAATGGTAGAACTTGGGCAATTATTTTTTCAAAAAATTCTTTATAACCGTAACTGGTTAGGTTCTCCTTGTTTTCTCAGTTTTCACTTTTTAAAATAAAGTCTGTCCTTACATCTATAATTGTATAATGGAGGAAATATCATTTATAGCACCCTTTCTGCACCCTTTAAAAAATCTTTAGCTTCAGGCTACAAAAAATAAAAATTGCAGATGACCCAAAGGGTAATGGAAAGACAAATTATGGATATAAGTAGGCTGGAGCATATTGCCAAAAATGATTTGCATGTGAGAAATTGTGTAAGAGACATCAAGGACATATATAAGCAGAAAAGGGGGTAAGCCAGTCATATAGGAAAAATAATAATAATGCAATAAAGCAAATGTGCTTTCTTACACAAAGAGAAAAATAAATAGCACTTATTTTTTCATTATGTCAATAAAATGAAAGATAAGATGGAATATTTTTATATATTTAGCTGGTATGATAAACTATGCTTGATTCATTTCTTTTAAAGTCTAGCAAAAAATCACACTGATGGAAACATTTCAGGCACATGTTTTTCCAAAGGATTTCACAGTATTGAAATAGTGAACCTATATGACAACATAACATAGAGGAATATGATTTATGGGGGGATGTGAGGATTAACAAACAATTATGTCAGAGTGAAATGACGCTAAAGAAGTCCGTATGTTTTTCTAGGAGCAAGAATAAAAATCAACTAAAATACCCAGGAAATCCCAGATGCTTTCTATCTATCAAGCAAATAAAAAGCACTTGAAACGTGTTATGAAGGGACAGAAAAATGGCACTGCTCTTATTTTAGTACATTAGAAATAATGCTGGCAACTGGCTCACCAAAGTAGCTATTTATTCAATCCAGCCCAGGCTAAGGATAAAATACGTGAGTCTTTGTTAAGTTTTCAAGTAGAATTTTTTCCTCTCTTCCTTTAGCTTTGGTTCCTTGTTTTTCTTTTTTCCCCCAGCTAGGAAGGAAGCAAGTATTTCTTAAGCACCAACTATATATGTGTATGAGTATGTGTATGCTTATGTATGTATGTGTATATATGTATATGTATGGTATATTGCTATATATGTATATATATGTGTGTGTGTATATATACATATGCATATACATATATATACATATTCAGGTACTCTTTTAAGCACTTTACAAATAATATCTTGTTCTATCCTCACAACAACCCTGGGAGGTAGTTGCTATTATTATCACTATTTTATAGATGAGAAACTGAGGCAGACAGAGGTTAAGGGACTTAACTAGAGTCACACAACTAATAAGTGTCTGAGGCTAGTTTTGGACTCATGTCTTCCTGACACCAGGCTCAGCCCTCTATTATGCTAACTGTCCACCTCTCATTCGCTTCACTTTAGAGCTTTCAAGGCTGAGGAACTTAGTTCAAAACTGCAAAGTAGGCAATGAGTCATTTGAACTGGAAAATTTTGGAACTAAATCATGTTTTGCCCAAGATCATGTCTTTGTTTCTGTGTTGCTATTTTACAGAAATTATATGATATTTTCTTAGGCTTAATTTGGAGTGGCATGGACATAATGCAATAACAATTTACAAAATATTTTAAGGTTTACAAAGCACTTTCTATGCATGATCACATTCAGTAGTCAAAATATTTTACAAATGATGAAGGTAAGGCTAAGAACCCAGGGCTACCCAACAAGTAGTAATGCAATGGCTGTTTGAACTCCAAACAAATTCAGTGCTATTTCCACTGTCTGTGGTTCTTCGTGTTACACTGGATTATGTTCCACTCAGTATAGACATATACCATTCAGAAGTAATAAACAGGAATATGGCACTTTCCAGGAACCTGTACACATAAGGAAAAGAATATTAAAATGATAGTTCTGATTGTTCATGAGTGTTAACAGATCTGCACTGTCCTGAACAAGTGAATTTCCAAAAGTCTAGAGGCAAAGGAAATTGATTTTAGTCATTGACATGAGTGGAGCCCTTATAGTTTTCAAAATAGATTAGAATTTGTTGATTTGATAACATTCTTTGATTTAGAATAGGGAGCAAATGGATGACTAGCTGGAGTTTAAGATAGAATAAGATGACTGTCTATTCTTGGTGGAGTATAATACTAGCTGTTTTTAATAACACTTTAAGATTTTCAAACTTTTTTGGACGTATTATTTTTATTTCATCCTCACAAAACCCTTTGAAGTAGATGCAATCATAATTCCAATTTTGCAAGTGAGCAAAGTAAGACTTAGAGATAATAAGTGATGCACCCATCGTTGCATGGCTAGTATCTAACGTGTGATCTGAACTAGGGGCTTTCTTATGACCTTGTCCAAAATTTTAACAAATATGCCATGCTGCCTCCCATGGAAGGAATTAACTATGGGACTAGTCTGAGACAAAACTGCGAAATCAGAGAAGCTTTTTTAACTATTTTCTGTTTTAAAATCATTTCTGGTTCCCCAGTGATGAAGAATGTGACACCCCCCTCCCAGACATTGAAGAATGAGACACTCATTTTTGGATATGACCCTGATAGGAATTTGTTTTGCTTGATGATGCATATTTGTTACAGGGGATTTCTTTTTCTTTTTTCTTTTTTCTTCTTTCCTCCAGTGAGGAAAGAGGTAAGGGGGAAGAGAATGAATATTTTTTTAAATTAATAAAAAATAAAGTCATGAAGTTCTAAAGGTAACCTTAACAAAAGGTGGGAGAAAGTTGATGTATTTTATGCTCCCCAAGGGCGGGGGTGTTTTAGAAGAGGAACTAGGGAAGAAGACAATCTTTTACACAGAAATGATGGAATTCAAATATTCCTTGAGGAAAGCATTTGAGTCATAGACAGGGGCCACAAAAGAATTTACCTGGTGAAGAGGGGGCAGGATTGGGCATCCAGTTACTTCTGTAGATTGTTGTTCATTCTCAAAAAGGACCAAGGATAGCACAAGGGTGATGTCTTGACTTCCACGTGAATTGAATTTAAGTGAAGCAGAGCTGTGCAGCTTCATTACTGTAGCTATTATAGAAAGGACCATCATAGAGCAAGTTGAGGGAAGTGAGCTAAGGCAGAGAGAGCCAAGCAGGTGTAGTAAGTAAAGGAAGGCAAAGGACATAGTGTGGGATCTCAGAATCAGTAAGAATAACACTAATGAGCAGACGATGATGAAAATGAGGCTGAATTCTGAACCAAAGGCACAGACCACTGGTTCTCTGCTGTTTTTTGTTGGGGTTTTTTTTTGCCTCTAGTGTAGGATGCCCTGGGCCAATCCTGGTTGATTTTACTAAAGCTGTGTTAGAATTCTACAGATGAATCATGCTCTGATTGGAGAGTGAGATAGAAGTACTGAGATCCTTAAGAGACACTTGCAGGTACCAGTATTGAAAATATTTCAGGGCAGAAAGGCTTTCCAGAGTCCTGCAACTGTACTGAAACAAATAACCAATTCCTCTAGGTATGAGGCCACCCTGTATGTACATTTCATTGTATGATGGACTTTGATTAAGCATAACAAATGATTTCTGGAGACTGAAAATTTTTAAAAATGGAATTTGTTATGGAGGAAGAAGAGAAACTCCTTCCAAGGTTTAGAAAACACAATACCTTCCTGATTACCTTCCTCACAAATACCTAGACTCATAAATTAGGTATCATCCTTGACTTCTCACTCTCTCTCTCACCTCTTCCCCCTTCTCCAGTCATTGGCCAAGCCTATTATTTCCATTTTCATAAAAACTCTTGTTTTTCTCCTCTTCCTTTTCTCCTCTAACAATATAACAACCCTGATTCAGGTCCTTCTCACTCCATGTCTGGACCATTGCAATAGCTTGGCAGCTAAGTGATACAGTGGGAGAGAGCAGTGGACTTGGGTTTGAGTATATCTGAATTCAAATCCATCCTCACATACTTACTACTTGTATAACCTTGGACAGTTCTCTTAACTTCTTTCTGCCTCATTTTCCTCATCTGTCAAGTGGGGATAATAAAAGCACCCACTACCCAGCATTGTTGTGAGGACAAAATGAGATAATATTTGTAAAGTATTCTGCAAACCATAAATTGCTGTGTAAATACAAGTTATTGTTGTGACATAATGGATTGGCCACTCTACCTCAAGCCTCTCCCCACTCCACTATGTCCTTCATTCAGCTATTGAACTGATTTCCCTGAAACACAGGTCTGACCATATCACCCCCTATTCAGTAAATCCCAGTAGCTCCGTACTAACCCCAGGATCAAATATAAAATCCTCTGTTTGGCTTTGAAAGCTCATCATAAACTCCCCCTTTCCTGCCTTTCCTGTCTTCTTACATCTTACTCCCCTCATTTTGTGATCTAGTGACACAGGTCTCTTTGCTGTTCATCATATAATATACCTGCTATGTCTCCTGATGTATAGCATTTTCACTTGTTGTGGCCTAGGCCTGGAAAACTCTTGGCCTCCTAGCTACTCTGGCTTTTCTCATGAGTCAGCTAAAATTCCATCTTCTGAAGTTTTTTTCCAATTCTCCTTAATTCTAATGTGTCTTCCCTCTCTTGATTATTTCTGATTCATCCTGTATATAAGTTGTTTGTACATGGATATTTACAGGTCATCTCCTAGTGAGCTCTGTGGGGACTGTATCCTCAACCAAGTCCTGGCATATAGTAGGTACTTAATAAATACTCATTAACTGACTGAATGTGTCTGGAATACTTTGAACATTGTCTTTCCCAGAAGCATTGACTTCCAATCTTCTCAATCAGTCAACAAGCATTAATAAATACTATGTGCCAGGCATAATCCTTGGATTCTAGAGTGTACAAATGGACTCAGTGTGCTGTTCACAAGAACATTTGGCATCACATGTGCAAAGTAGTCTGCTGCTGTTTCATTTCAATTGTAGCTTAGCAGGGTTAGGAAGTTATCCTTTTCCACTCTCTGCACATCCAGGTACAAAAATAAGATTTAATTGAAATGGAAAGAAGTGGGAGCTGTGGGTAGATGACATCAATCAACAAGTAAGAAGCCTCTGATGATTTGAGCAGATACAAGACATTGGCAACCTCGTTTCTGTCAGACAGAGAAATTCTTAATGACAAATGACCATTTTGCTTCTCAATAGGGAAAACAAAGACAGTAGTTTCATTATAAACACAATATCCTTGTAAGAAATCCCCTACTGGGGGCTCTAACTGGAATGCATTATCTTGAGATTTATAAAAGGTGATAAAATAAGCCTTTTTTTCATCCTGTTGTAGTATTCTGCACAAAGTAATGTACATAGAATAGTGTGTACATAGAAATATGGCCATGTTTTTTGGAGAGCTCTAATTGGAGATGGGCAGATGCATCAATCAGGATCATTGGGATCTTGCTGTCAGTCAGTGTACATAATTATGCATGTCAGTCTTGCTGTCAGTTAATGTACATACTTATAATACATATTCATGCATCTGAAACCTTGTTACCCCCTGCTACAGCACACATTTTGGCTCTTCTCTGACTCAGTAGATGGCCTTCAAGAATTGCTATGACTTCAGAATTTAGCAACATGAAACCAACTTGGTGATGGACCTCTCTGAATTTGTCAGCCTGCTGGCCTTTGTTTAGAATTTTATATCCTTCTCAGTCTAGTTCCAACTCATGTGTCCTGTCTGATTTCACATTTTTCTCTTTTATGCCCTCTGTGTCCCAGGTAAGCTAGCCTACTTGATGCTCCTGTATAGACCATTCTATGCCTAGCTTTGCACAGACTTTCCTACATGGCTGGACTGCTCTCCTTCCCTGGCTTCACCTCTTCGCAGCCCTAGTTTCCTTTAGCTCAAGCTCTATATCATATATGAAGCCTTTGATTAGTTAGTATTTTCTAACCAAATTACACACACACATGTGTGTATATATGTATGTGTGTATATATGTATGTGTTTTCATATAATATGTATGTAATAAGTATGTAGACTATGTATATAGTATACAAATATATAGTATTTATTTATTTGTGTATATTTTGCTTTCTGCCAGTAGAATGTAAGCTTCTTGAGATCAGATTATCTTTGCCTTAGCCCTTACATAGCACAGTGACTCAGTTCTTTTAATTAAATACTTGTTGAACAGAATTGATACGCATTTCATCACTTAAAATCTTTCCAGATTGGTAGAACCTGCTAGAGTTTGTGGCATTACCTTCCCAAGAATCATCTCTATATCATAAACTGGCATCAGAGAATTTTAATAGATGTTGACCAGGAAGAAAATCAAAAAGTCCATGTTAAATCAGGAACTAGTTCTGGTTTCTTTTACTCATCAAAGAGATTTCCAGAGAAATATGGAAGGATTTTTAATGAACTTATCTAAAGTGAAGTGATCAGTATATGAAGAACAACTTACACTGGAGCAATAACATTGCAGAAGCAAACAAAGAATTTTGAAAGACTTAAGAGCTCTGATCTATACATTTCAGAGGACCATGATGAAAAGTTCTACCCACCACCTGACAGAGAGATGATAGACTAACTATGCAATAGGAGAAACATGGAAATGGATATGGACATTGTTGAAATTTGTTTTGCTTGGCTAGGCATATTTGTTGCAGGTTTTGTTTGTTTTCAGAATTGGGAAGAGGTAGGAAGGAGGAAAAATAAATGAATGTTTGTTTGTTGAAAAAAATTGAAGTTACGAAAATAAAGTTACCAAAGCAGGAGTTTCAAAGTCAGAGTGTGCAACAAATGGCTCTAAATGAATTTATTGTTTTATTTATCCTTTTTCCTACTCACTGCCCATGACCTTGGAAAAGTCACTTAACTTCCTCTAGACTTCACTTTCCCTCACTAGTAAAACTGGCAGAGCTTGTGCTTTCTTAGCATAACCTTTGAGAACTCAGGGTTATCTTCAAACCACCATGAGCCATTGGATGTAGTAGCACTCTAGTTGACTTCATAAATCAGAGGAACTTGTTATTTGCCTTCCTAATAGGCTTATGTTAACTGTCAGTTTTGGATCATTGGTTTTTGAATAGTCCTGAGTGATTTTTTTAAAATGTGGGTAAGACTGAACCTAGTTCAAATCATATTGAATACACACATACACATACACAAATGCAAATAACTGAACAACAAAACCTTTTTATAGCATTGATTTAAGAAGAGTATTCAATTTAGGGATGTCAATTTCCCCCAAATCATATTTCAGGAATTATTTTTTTCCTGGTGCTAATCCTTATTATTCTTTTCCCACAGTGTTATATTACAGCGTGGAGATAAACATATACATACACACAAACACACATATATCTATACACACATATTTTATGTAAAACCTGTTTTGTTCCTGAAAAGAATTGGTATTCATATAATTTGGAATTTTTTTCATTTTTACTGTTTGACTATTGTTCACCATTCTCTCTTCTGATTTCCCCTGCCCCTTAACTATTAGAATTCCCCAAGGTTCAGTTAGTGGCTCACTTGTCATCTCTTTTTACACTAATAACCTTCTAAGAACACATCTATGAATTCATCTGCTTTCACAGCTTCTACCACAAACTCTGTGCTGAAAAATCTAAAATCTGTACGTCCAGCTCCAGTTTCTCTCCAATTCTATTTCTTCAACTGTTCACCAGACATTTTCACTTGAATGTCACTTGATGTCATCTAAAATTCAATATGTCCCAAACTAAATATATCTCTTCTCCTAAGCCATTCTCCTTTATCAATTTCCCTGTTTCTATCTATGGTGAAAACTCCTACTCAAGACTTGTAGAATTGAATTGTTGAATGTTTCACTCTTCTTTATTTCATTTTCTATACTTAGTTGCCAACTCCTTTCTGTTCTTTATTCTCATAGTCTCTCTCATCTGTTCATTTCCCATCCTCTTCCTGCTTCTGTTCTAACTGTGATCCTCCCAGCTTGTTTCCTCACTTCTCCTAGTCTGTCCCACACTGCACCCTGATACCCTGCCTCAAGAATTCTTTGATCATTTTCCATTCCTGAACAAATACCACTCTATTGTTTATCAGATTGAATCTTTGAGGACAGATACATTCTCCTCTGCTCTTGAATTTCTAAATATTGATTCTGAGCTTTGCATTCAGCCTTTAGTCCCCTCTCCTCATCCCCCGAGCTTCAATCCCACATCACCAGTTTTCTCTGGGACATTTCAAAGTATGTGTCCTATATAGAGAGTCCAAACTCAAATGTCCAAAACAGAGTTCATTTTCTTTACCTCAAAGCCTAAACTTCTTTTAAACTTTTGAAGTTCTAAAAGCATCCCCATTTTGCCCCAGTGTATATAACCATGAGTTTATTCTTCACTCCACAAATCCATTCAGTTACCAAATCCTGCTGTTTTTGCCTCCACACTTACTCTTATCTGTCACCTTTTCTTACCTCACGTAGCTGCATCCTTACTTCAGGTCCTCATCTCCTCTTGCCTGTTATTGTAAAAACTCCTCTGTTTAGCTTTTAAAGTCTTTCACAGCCTTGTCCTAACCTATCTTTCCAGACTAATTCTACAGTTCTCCTTCTCTCACATTCAGCCATCTAGTTTAAAGTGACCTTCTATTCGAAATTTGCTATTTGGCTAGGAGTGGAAGGTGGAGTTACAAGACATGAGTCTTCTAAAGTCTTCCTGCTTCTCCTACCCTCATTTTCAACACAAATACAAAAGTTCTATTTCATTTATCTGTCATCCATTTGGTGATCATTAAATTGAATCTCTTGGTCTGAAATTTCTCCTTTCCTATGGGGCCAAAGGAACAGTTTTCCATGTATCTTGTTTCTCTTAATTTCCTAGGAGGTCAAGTAATACCGCTTGGTTCTTCTCACTTTCTCATGGCAGGCGCTGCTGAGCTTGGATGAAATATCATTTGGTATTAAATTTCCATCCTCTTTTCAGAAATAATTGAATATTATCATTTTAGGATTTTTGTTAAGGATTCTATCCTTATTAAATAGACATCTCTTAAAATGTTTTTACTGACCTAAGACTACTTCCCAATAGTCTATGTAATAATAGGTCTCTACTTTTACTAGGCATGTGTGTTCATAATTGAGCTAAGAATTTCCTCCATGGTCCATGTATCGGTAATTATCATTAAATCCCTCTCTCTGTCTATATGTGTGTGTGTGTGTGTGTGAGTATGTGTGTGAAAATTGTCTTTAATTCTTAGTATTCATCTTTCAGATGATCTTTGCCTAGAAGGTCCTGAAGATTGGCCCTAATATATTTGCAGGTGACAGTTCTTACAGCATTAGTAAAATAATTCTCCTTTTTGACATTATAACACAAATATATAATACAGTACAAATGATGTTTAATCTGGGCTATCTTTTTCTGGTAATTCTTCTGCCCCCACCTCCCACTTCCTGTATTGTTCTACTTCCCTGTTCTCCACCAAGAGGCAGTTCCTCATTCAGGGTCCCAGCTAAAGTTCCATCTCATTCATGGAAACTTCCTTGGCTATTCCAGCCAACATTAATCTTTCTCCTCTCTGAATTCCACAGCATTTATGGTCTGTACCACACAATTTAGCACATAATTATATACTGCCTCATATTCTCTAGTTGTTTCATATGTGTAAATCTGTTTTCCCCAACCCAATTGTAACTCCTCCAGGGAAGAGACTATGCCTTATTTCTTCTTCATTTCCTGTAATGCTTACTAAAATGCTAAATATATAATAATAACAATATGAGCTGACATTAATATAGCATTTTAAGAGTTTACAAAGACCTTTACATATATTCTCTCATTTGATCCTCAACAATTCTATGAAATAAATACAATGAATGATTATTATTCCTATTTTATAGATAAGGAAACAGCTTCAGAGAAATTAAGGGACTTTTCTTTTGATAATGTGGGATTAGGCTTGTCTAGTTTAATGTATAAATTACAGTAGTGATGTAGATATTAGCCCAGTGATTGACATGACCTCCAATCATGAAGCTTACTAATATGGAAGTGTTAGCTCTACTGCTGATTTGTTTCTATACGTCTCAGCTCCTCGGGTGACTAAAACATGGTGGCATCTGCCCCCAGTTCAGAAAATTTCTCTTCATTTTTACCATTGTCCTTTCAGCTGTCACAACTCAGTCATAGAACAAACATCATTGTAATAAACAAAACACTAAATCCCTCAAGTCAAAAAATTTAGCTTCTTCTCTTTTTTCTGATGCAGATTAGCTATATGACCTTGTCCTGTCACTTCAGTTTCTGAAAATGCAGATTTTTTTTTTGAAAACGGCTCAAGTTTACCTCCTTCAAATATGTTTTAAGCTGTTTGACTGGGAAAAGGAATGGGGTTGTGAAGAGAGGAATTAGGGACAGTTGAGTTCCCTCTTGCTTGCAAGAGATCTTCAAGGAGATCCTGAATAACTAAGTAGTTAAGTCAGGGACATCATGCCTGAAATATTCACTATTTTCCAAGGATTAGGTCGCATTTCTGAGTTCCTCTTCATCTCTAAGATTTTATAATTTTGTTTTGTAGAAAACCTTAATTAAATATTTGGGGCAGCTAGGTGGTGCAGTGGATAGAGCACCAGTGCAGGAGTCAGGAGGACCTGAGTTCAAATCTCACCTCAGACACTCGACACTCACTAGCTGTGTGACCTTGGCCAAGTCACTTAACCCCAATTGCCTCATACTGGGGCATCTCCAGTCATCCTGATGAATATCTGGTCACTGGACTCAGATGGCTCTGGAGGAGAAGTGAGGCTGGTGACCTGCACAGCCCTGCCTCAGTCAAAACAAAGTCAAATGCAAGTCATGTCATCATTTCTCTGATGGCATGGTCTTCTTCAGCAACAAAGGATGAACACACACAATTAAACATTTAATGTGAAGAAATCACTACTAGGACTTGGGGTTACAAAGACTAAAATGTGAAAGGTATTTCCCTCAAGGAGCTTACATTCTAATCAAGGGAAAACAATGAATACAAAATAACCTCAACTCTTACAGATCTGTGATCCTATCATTGTGAGCATTTCCTCTGTTGATGCAGATCCTGTGCAATTAGTCCATATGGTCCCATAAATTCATCAGAGGGGTTTCCCCCCAGTGTGTCAGGAGACCTTCCTCACTTTCTCTTGATATTGCAAAAATACCAGTGGAGCACACGAGTTGTCCGTTGCTTATTTCTCATTCTTACCATGTAACCAGTCAGTCTTCATTTTCAATCACACATTTATTTAATGTTATTCTTTTTTTTTTTTTGCTTCTGCTTTATAATTCTCTCATATTCATGTCTTGCAGCCTTAAGGCTACCAAGTACCCTATGGATGATACTCATTTTTAGTTCTTCAGAGACAGAAAAATAAATACAAGTTAATTTGAGGAGGGAGAGATCATGTAACTCACAGGGAAATAAAGAAGATCAGTGCAAGTTTTGTGGAGGAGAATATGCAGTTATGGTAGGATCGCAGAGCTTGCCCTCAGTTGTATTTAAGGTATCTTTCAGCTCTAAAATTCTTTAATTCTGAATCAGTGTTTCAGATCAAGTCAACCTATGCTTGATCCTACTCTCCCTTCTGAATCAATTTCCTTCCCCATTCTCCTAATATAGTTCCAATTCTGCCAGACTAAAGAAGAGAGCAAGTTGAAGGCCTTAACAAGGAATTATTAAACCTTCTTAATTTTAAAATTATTCTTTAGCAAAAAATCTTGTTTCCTTGTAAAAGAAAATTACTTTGTTTTGTTGTATGTTCTGTGTGTATGCATAATATATATGTATATGTATATATATACATATGTGTATACTGTATTTAAAATCACGTCTTAAAATATTCTGCAATAGAATGCTATTATTACAAAAATTTTAATGCGTTCCAGTTAGAATTATTTACAATGACTTTGAATAAACATTCCTAGTTATTGTGATTTTGATGTATATTTCTTTATTATTCTTGATTGTTTATTCAAGATTTTATTAAAACTATCTTGTTCACTCCTTATGACTATTATCCATTTCACTTTCACAGGAGAAGATAAAATGATAGTATTCAAATGTCAAAATATTTATAGATTGGGGGGGGGGGTTCTTTGAGTGATACTTTATGTGGCATAGTAGAGAAAGAGTGCTAGATTTGGAGTCTGAGAACTTGGACCCAAATCTCAGCACAGTCACTTGCTACTTGTGTGATGAGGATGTTACTGTGCTTCTCAGTTTCCTTATTTATGAAATGATGTGGTTGGAATTAATGACCTCAGAGGTCCTTTCCAGCTCTAAAATTTCTATCCTATGATCTGCATTTAGGGAAAAAAATTCTAATTATATAGCAGCACATTTAATATGTGCCCTCCTCCATTTTATATTAATTTCCATAAATGTGATGAGTATTATTTTAGAGATAGAATCTGAAGAGTCAAAAATATAGACATGTCAGCAAAGACTATGCAAACTGCAAGTAGATGCATAGACTAAATGTCCTCAGTCATTCAGGCCATGTATTCGCTTCAGGCAAAAGTGTGAAAATGTTGTTCACCTTTTTCCTGAAGGAGGATAAGATGAGGTGGGGACATAATACAAAGCGTTTTAGGAAACTTCTCCCCCCAAAAAATCTTTTGCATATGAAAGAAGGATATTTAATATATTGCTTGGACAATCTGCAAATGACTTCAGAAAGCATTAGATAGTGGTCAGTAAACCATTATTTCAGTTGCTGGAGTTTTTGGAAATGATAGGGGTTTATTGGAGTCTCCTGTGGGACAGAGAGCCATGTTATCCTAGGGGAAATTAGTTGTGTGGTACCTCATCAGTAATATGCACCCAGAGTGCCATCCTGTGGCCTGAAATGAGCTCTGTTTTGTTTATAGCTTTGATTACACATTGTATTTATAAGTTACATATGGGCTACGGGTACAGCAAAGACTAGATTTAAAAGAATTTACTCCCCCTAAAAAAAACTTAATAAAAAAGAAGAAAAAAAGTGCAAAGGAAAGCTAGATAATTCTTATCAAATTAAGTTCTGTTAGGATCCTCATCTTGTCCATTGTTGGTAATATTCTTGTGTCTAATTTGTTATTGATCATTTTAATTCTTTCAAACTATGTGTTGGTTTCCATGGATTTTTTCCCTTCTCCTCCCTTACATACACATTAAAGATGATATTTGTTTTTTAATTTTGAAACAGTTTTTTCAAAAATGTCTTTTATGACAGAATATTAGGTAACTTGCCTCAAAGAAACAAAGCATTTCACAGCCTGGAAAATTACATTCAGAAATGATTCCCAATTGAAGAACATACCTGATGTCTTTGACCTGAACTTAAAATGAGCTTATCACTTTCTAGCTCTTTATATATACTACTATATTTGACTTTCTAGCTCGAAGATTCCTCTGAGTCTAAAGGGAAGGAGATATCTTCCTAATGTCTGGAGGACCCTTCAGATTCCATGGTGACAAATCTCTTCCATACTCTGAAGTACATAGAAGTTATAAAATTTAAAAGGCCTAGTACTGAACAGGTTCCACCATGACCCCGATCTACTTGCAGTATACATGATTTGAAGAAACAAAATGAGCTATATTCTTAATTCATTTCAGAAATGGTTTAGTTATTATGCTGAATATAATTATTCCATCCCTAACTAATGGAAGTGGGAGGTGGTTGCCAAATATGAAGAATCTTCCAGGAGCATTAGTAGACTGTCAGATGGAGAATGATGGATGGCAGAGAGAGAGAGAGAGAGAGAGAGAGAGAGAGAGAGAGAGAGAGAGAGAGGAAGGTTTCCTAGTCCTGGTCACAATGCCATTAAAATTCATTTCAGTTAAAATATTTATTTAGCACCTATGTGTCAAGCCCAATGATCAGCACTATAAATGCAAAGACAAAAACCAGTACCCGTCTTCAAGGAGCTAACATTTTATTGGAGGAACATAACTATTATACAAATAAATATTATACAAAATAAAATGAGGAGGAGGGAAGAGTGTGGGAGAAGCCTCCACACAGGTGGTAGTACCTTAGTGAAGCCTGGAAGTAGGGCAAGCTTCTTAAGAAGGAAAGAAGAGGAAGGAACACATTCCAGGCATGAGAAATACTTTATGCTATGGAACAAAGACAAAAGAGGTAATGAGGAGTTCAGGAATCAGCTGAAGTCTAATTTCACTGGAATGTGGACTTTTTGAAACATGGAATAAGGTTGGAAAAATAGAATAATATGGAAGTTCTTTAATGCTGGGCTGTGGACTTTATATTGTATCCTGGAGGTCAAGGGAGACTACTGCTTTGGAGCAGGGAAGAGAGAAAGTTGGAACTGTGCCTTAAGAAGGTCTCTTTGGCAGTTATATGGAGGATGAATTGGAGAGTAGAGAGATTAGAAGCAGGGATACCAATTTCAGCAGTCCAGGTGAAGGAAGATGAAGGCCTCCTCTAGGATAGTAACCTTACAGGTTATCTTTGGAACACCTGGCATAGGCTCTATTTTGTAGTCATGCTCCTCCTCACTGTTTTTCTCCATTTTGAAGAACAAATCTTCATGATCCTCCTGAAGATAATTCTCGTTTCATTTAATTTCGTTTGTCAAACAGTAGGAGTTATGTAGGAGGAAAAAAATTCTCAACTGGTTAGGATGTAGAAAAACTAGTATAATTGATAGAAGGCATCATTCAGATTCTTCATTTGATACATGAAGAACTAGAAATCTTGAGAGTGAACAAGGTAGTGAATGCCTGAAACTAGACGAGAACTCATGTCTACTAGTACTCTGTCTAATGTTCTTTAAATTATACAATAATCCCCTCTTGGGATAGACATTTTCTCTTGTGTCCTTCAGTCTTACACTTGTAAAGAATACCAGTTCCTTTGAGGGATTCAGCGGATGATTTCATTTAGTACTTTGAGCTTCTTGTAAAAAGCAGTTAAAGGATTAATATTTTCTTAATAGTAATTAATATGGTATCCCAATCATCCAAACCATATTTTTGCTTTTTAAAAGTGCCTAATGCTTGAAATATAAACCCTCAAGTAAGATTATTTACATAACAAGAAAGAAGTGAGTCTCAGTTTGGTTCTTTTTTATCCTTTTCCGCCTTTTGATCCCTAGTTTACTTTTACTTTAAAATAAATTTAAAAAGTCCCTAGAGATAAATCATTCCATGTTGTTTCCTCCTGCTAATAAAATCCTAATATGAACATAGCAACTCTGAGAAATCCTGAAAGTTAATTTAATATTAACTGTAGTTTAGATGATAGAATAAAAAATATTGAATATTTGATGCATTTTTGGAATTAAGTATTAGGCAGCATAGAATACTAGATAGTCTGTCTCAGAGTTCTAACACATACTGTCTGTCTCTCAGTACACCATGGAACTTGCTATGGCCATAGGTTGCAGAAGTTAATGTGGTAAAGGGAATCTGCTTATCCAGGATTCCCTGTGCAATGAAAACAGTTGTTTTCTCCACCTCCTCTTTTCCTTTCAAATCCAAAAAATTGATAGGCTTTAAAATCTAATCATCACAGTAGAGCAACTTAATATGTTAATGGGTATAAATGCAGCAACTAAACTGGAGAAACATTTGAAAGTGGGTCACAAATTTCATTCTGGAAAACTAGATATCAGACATAAAGGGTTGGAGGTATTTTTTCCTTCAAGAAGACATGCAAAAATAATGCATGGAAATGAAAAGGCAACTTATAATTTTACATCAAAAATGTTATGAATATGAAAATTACACCATATTGCATGCAGCAGACCGTCTTACTGGCTTCTAAACTGGAGAAAAGAGGAATTGGCAAATCCATTGTTTAGCTGCTTTGTAATACAGCCTGGCTGTTCTCTGCGAGAAGTTGGCTTCAAGGAAGAAGAAACTGACTCATCACCCTGTCACTTCCTCCCTCTATACATGCTCCTTCACAAGCATTAGTGTCAATAAAACTAAAATTGATGGTGAAGGAAAAAAAAAACTGCAACCTGTTTCAACAAACTAAACTGA
Source organism: Notamacropus eugenii (assembly GCF_028372415.1). Taxonomy (NCBI): domain Eukaryota; kingdom Metazoa; phylum Chordata; class Mammalia; order Diprotodontia; family Macropodidae; genus Notamacropus; species Notamacropus eugenii. Next base: position 398,286,309 of record NC_092872.1, read on the forward strand.
ATCCCCAGATTCATGAAGCAAGCCACAGGAGAAATAAGGTATGCATTTGGAAAAAATGTGAGAAGAAATATGCAATACATTGCAAACATTTGTAGAGTTCTAGAATCAAGTATTAAAAAATCCAAATATTTCAACATTAAGTGTTTATGTGTCAAATGCTACCAAAAACAAACAAAAAATTTTCAAAAATAGTTACCCCCAAGAGATTATGCTGTAATACAATCCAGTAACAATTAAATCAAGCACTCTAAGAAATGTAACATACACGTAATAAAAGGCATGCATTATAAATCACTGAAGTGAGAAACATTTGTCATAAGCAGCCTTGTCAATATGTAGGTTTCTTGTTAAGATGACAGTGGTTTAGACCTCCTTTAAACTCTTACAATTCAATATAGGACAGACAGAAAAACTCACTGAAGTGTCTATAAAATATATGGCAATTTCATCATTATCTTTTGGCAATATCCACAATTGATGTGTTGTTGAAATGCATCCAGGGAAGGGATAAATAAAATGTTAGATCTGAGATACAATTTGTGTAGTACTTGGGAAATTTCTGAAGGGTCTACAAATAAAAAAAATGAAAAAAGTGGTAAATTTTAAAGTTCAATGAATTTTAAAGTTTAATGAACACTAGTGTGCTGTTCAGAGGAAGTTGCTTCCCTTAGCATTTGTGTCTGGATTCTGCAATAACTAACTGCCAAAGTACCCTGACATAAGCATGACCATGAGAATGGGGAAGAGTTCGGAAGCTATCAGATATCATGGACTTGGAACAAAGAGTTGTTCTTTGTCCAGTACTTTACGGTATTCTCATCCTAAAGCCTCAAGCAGAGTCTATGGCATATTTTGATACACATATTTGTAACACAGAGAAAGTCAACAATGAAATCAGACTCCCAAAAGCCAGAATTCTCTGTCACAGAGGTTTCATTTGGTTTTCTTGTTTATACTCCTTTCAAAAATTCCTTACTGGATCACCAAAATGAGTCTGCCTATATACTTATCTAGTCTTTCTCTGATTTTTTTTCCCTTACCTAAAGTCATCCTTAAAGTGGAAGAGAGATCCTTGTTAGGGCTAACTACCATTTTCTTGTCCTACCCATCAAGTACTCTACCTTCCTGTTAAGTAACATTTAAGCACCTGTACTCAATATTTTTTTTTTCTTTCAAGGCCAGGCATGCTCATATAAAATACATTTAAAATACCTAAAGTTGAATAGAAAATCAAGATACGATACCATCCATTAAGCAGGACCCACATGAAGAAGAATGAGTTTGTATTGAAAACTTTCTACTGAGTTGGAATGAGACAATTGAATTTTGCTTGTTGTTTTTGTATTGTGTATGGTGAATATCTACACACAGAGAAACATGACTCCCGCTGAAAAATCGCTATATTCACTGACTGTTATGACCTATTATTTGATTGTTGTATTGTGTATCTTTCAATAAAAAAAAATTTATTTAAAAATGCTGTGGAATGAATGGCTTTATTGAGCAGCTCCTTAGAAGTGTGGCTGTGGATGCATATGGATGAAAAATACCAACTACATTTCTTTCAAGAGCTCTATGCCTGACTTATTTGCTAGAGATGGAATATATTGGCTGACCCTTTGGAATGTTTTGGGTTTTATCTGGTGAAGTAGTATGATATCAAGGTAAGTTGTTTCTATCTTTCAAGAAAAGTCCAGCTGTTAGAAAAGTAAGCTTAGTTGGTCTAGCTCTTAAAGATAAAAATTGAGGTCTTTTCAGATCCTTCACAGAAAAAAAAATACTAATGATTATAGCCTTTTGTAATTGAAGATATTCAAAGGAATTGTTTTGTTTGTCATAAAAAGGAAGCATAAAAGGTGTTGAGTTTGAGGCATGTAGTGTTTTGTGTGCCTGTATCATACAGAGACATGAGAACAGTCAACATTTATGAGATCGCTCTGAGCTGGAACTCACCTGTTGGATTATAGCCAAATGCCTTTTTGATAAACCTAAATGAAGTAAGAATCCGTGAAGCCCTAAAGATTTAAAAGTCACATAGGAAAAACTTGGAAGACTTGGCACTAACAATAGTAATAATATGAATGGTTATAGCAGTCATTCTAACGTAACCCATGGCCCAGTGCCCCAAGCTCTGAGCTAACATGGACTATGTTTCAATCCTGGAAGCAGCCCTGAAATTAACCCTGCTGCCTCTTTTTCATTCATCTAAATTTTCCTGTGGGATCCTCAAACTATATTATGTCTCTACAGGTATGGTGTAAAAGGCCCCACCTCCCGTAGAAGTATTCAAAGTAGGAGTGTATGTTTGAGGGAGGCAGTTTTACGGAAACATAGTTTCTTCTTACCTAGAACCCAGGCCTCCCATTAGTACTAGCGCAACTTTCTCTTTCATTTTCCCACCCTCTCTTCTATTTATGGAGCCATGCCACCAGTTTATCTCTACTTTAAAATAGTCTGAGCCTCCTTCCCAGATGAGTTATGATGAATATCTGGTCACTGGATTCAGATGGCTCTGGAGGAGAAGTGAGGCTGGTGACCTGCACAGCCCTCCCTCACTCAAAACAAAGTCAAGTGCAAGTCATGTCATCATTTCTCTGATGGCATGGTCTTCTTTGGCAATGAAGGATGAACACACACATGACTGAGCTGAGAGTTACTGCTAGGAGGAGTTAATGTGGACATACAAACATTCCATCTGGTGATAGGGTCATGGAATTAGAGATTTAAGGTTGGAAGGGAACTTTGAAGCTATCAGGTTCAAGCCATCTTTTTAAAAAATACTTTTCATTAGTCATTTAAATAGATATTAGTATATATTCCTTACGTATCCACTAAATCACTTGGAATGTAGAGTTTCCTAGAGATTTTGCCTCAATGACAGATTAAACATTTTTTGGACTACCTTCCATGTTGGTACCCTCTCCTCCTTTAACTATCCTGAAAACTTGCCCTCAAAATGCTTTTCTCCCTTTAAATCAGCATAAGTAATAAGTGCTGTCCTATATTATTAGGGCAGCATGTGGCAACTACATCATTTTACAAAAGAGGAAACTGAGTCTGAGGGAGGTTAAGTGACTTGCCCAGAGGGACATAGTAGTTTGAGGTAGAATTCCAACTCCAGTCTTCCGGACTCAAACACAGCACTCTATACTGTACCACCTACCTGCCCAGACAATGACTCACCCCTCCGTGGCCTCATCAATGTGCTCTAGTTTCACTGATTAACCCTTTCCACTAATAAATTAGAATTTGTACTTCTAAGTCATTTTCATGTCTCTCATTTAAGCTTTTTCTTATGATATCAGTAGGATATAGATAAAGGTAGAATCCTCTACAGATGGAGAAGTCAGCACAGAGAAGTTCTGTTACCATCCTCTCCAGGCAAACTCCCATTTTGTATAGCTTTGACATTAGTTATCTTTCACATTTTCTCTCTGTGGAGAAAAATGGGTTTGTGATGTGCCTGGGACCTGATCACCTTGCAGAGACATACACGCATGAGCTGACCATCCTTACCCAATCTTTAACTTTGTATTTAGTCACCAAGACTGTGACTTTGACCACTGAGTTAGTGTGACCTTTGAGGCAATGATCCTTCTCTTCCCTTATCTGTTACTTTTTTTTTTTTTTTTTTACTGTTTGTTCAAAGTAATTTCGATAACATAAATCTATAGTGATAGGATTCTGGAAAGGCCAGCTCAAATACCACTTAATCCCCCTAGGCAGAAGTAATCTCCCTTTCTTTAATATCCCTGTAGTATATTGTTTATAATTCTGTTAGAGTACTTATTCTATAGAACCATAGAATGTTAAGAGTGGGAAAGGACCTTGGGGATTATCTAGTTCAAACCTCACATTCTGCAGATGCAGAAACTGAGGCCCACAGAAGTGAATCCATTGTATATGGTTACAGTCACACAGCTGGTAAATGGCAGCAAGGATTGAAACCGAGGTCTTCTGATTCCAGATCCATCACTTGCATTATACATACATTACTTCCTAATATTGTAAGCATTTATATGTATGGGCAGCTAGGTGGAGTAGTGGGTAGAGTGCAAGCCAAGAGCCAGGAAGATTTGTCTTCCAGAGTTCAAATCTGATGTCAGACACTTCCTAGCTGTATGACCCTGAGCAAGTCACTTAACCCTGTATGTCTCCGTTTCCTCATCTGTAAAATGAACTGGAGATGGAAATGGCAAATCATTCCAATATCTTTGCCAAGAGAACTCCAAATGGAGCCATGAAGAGTTGGACACAATTAAACAACAACAAAATTGTGTGTATGTGTATGTATATGTATGTATGTATACACATATACTTATGTGTATGTGTGTGATATTGCTTTTCCGGCATTACAACCTTCTTTGGGGTAAGAACTATGCATCATTCATCATTATATTTTCCCCATTGCACTCAACTTAGTGGATTATACATAATAATAAGTACTCTCACTGTTTGTTGATGAATCAGTCCCTAACAGGCATATGAGTAACGAGTTGGACACACTAAACTAAGAAGTATGTAGAACGGGTAACCTCAGTTTGATCACTTATTGAGCTGAAGATCTGTCAGTCACCTCTGCTATATAAATGCACTAAGAAAGCAGGAAATGTTTCTCCTACTTGAAAGGAACCTAGTGCCCAGTTCTGGCTCTGATAAGTTCCTAGAACTAGGCTTCTATCTTACCTGTTCCAAGCCAGCTCCTCCTCATTTGTCAAACTTTCTTTTATATGCTGTCTTCCCTCCTTGGAAGGAAACTTACTTCAGAAAGGAAACTGTCTTTGCTTATATTTGTGTTCCTGGCATATAGTAACCACCTAATAAGTGCTCTTTTTCCTTTCCTTCCTTCCTTCCTTCCTTCCTTCCTTCCTTCCTTCCTTCCTTCATACCTCTACTTATCTCTAGTGGATAGTCCATTATGGGATTCATTTCTGGAAACATAAAGCCTATGAGGAAACTGATTCTGGCCATTAGAAGAAACTAAGTGACAAGCATTAGGAAAAATGGAATCTACTATTGATATTGTAAAACTGTTAGTGGCAGTGCTAGTTTAGAACTCCAAAGAACTTCTCCAAAAGATAAAATTAATCTTATCAATGGGTTCTTGAATATACTTCAGTCAGATTGACTTCCTGTTAGAGCTAGACACTGAATGGAGATAACAGAGTCAGGACCAAGAGAGCAAAACCATAGTTAGGCTTATACCCATACAGACCTCTTTCTTAGAAATAGGATGTCAGACTCTGGAGTGGGTAGTTGGCATTGCAACAGCCAACTGATAAATGGTTTCCACATTTATCTCTGTATTGGGCCAGGGTTGATGACCCATGTGGCAGCAGAACAACTGCAACAATCACTTTATTTTGTCACTATGGTCTTCCCATCATTGACCTGTTTCTGTTTCATAGTATCAAATATTTAGAGCTTCCAGAAACCTTAGGGATCAGCATAATGTCCTCATTTTTACATGCGAGAAAACTGAGACTGATGGGGCTGATGTGATAAACTAGATATGACTGGGCATAATTACTTGATCTACAAATGTATTAACTGCATGACCCTTTAAATAGGGAGTTTTCCTCATCTTTCTTCACTATATGGTCATGCGTATTACCATCTTTGGTCCAATATATAGATGAATTTGTAAGTCATCTATTAGTCATCTGCTGCAGTGCCTACTATAGTATATTACATTCTACTTATAAGGTAGAGTAGATCTTGAATAGGTCAGCAATTTAACCTCTACCTGTTTTATACCCTTTGTCTGCCTTAAAATTTTTCCTATTATAATTATTTTCAGCTTATGTTGTGCAATGTACTATACTTAAAATTCTCTGTATGGTGCCATAAGCTTTTCAGTCATGATATAGTCTATATATCTGGCAATTAAAGAGATAAACAGAGAAATTTAATAAGTAAGCAGAAATTATAGTTGCAAAAGATGTTTATTGATGCATTCACAAATGGACAAACTTCTGATGAATAACAACCATTTCTTTATTTAAAAATGTCCTTAGTTATTTATGGGAGAATAACATTTTCCTTTCTTTTCTAAATGGTAAAGACTTACATATTATATAATAGAAATTATGAAGTTATGAAGGTCCTATTTTTAAAACACAACTATCATATTATTTCATAATTCATGCTCAACAACTTAAAAGTATTTATATTTTCAATATTTTTGGAAATGCTTTTGACTTCCCTAATATCCAAATCTGATGCCTTATCATGTCACAGAGGTGACCCTTATTTGACAAAGGCTGTACCAATGGGACACAAGCTCTGGGAGGTCCTATAATTTAGTGGAGAGGCCACTGGACTAGGACTCAGAAAAATCTAGCTTCAAAAACCATTTCAGACAATTACTACTTTTCTGCTAAGTCATTTAGCCTCCCTAGGCCTTAGTCTTCTCAGCTTTAAAGTAGAGTTTTGGATGAAAGTACCTTCTACCTCTATATCTCTGAAGTTATGACCTACCTTGTAAAATATGGAAAGGCTCATCAGCATGTTGACCCTAGAGCAAAGATTTTTTTTCTTCCTTTCATCCATACCAACCCTCAAAGGCTATCACATAAAATGTAAAGAGATGGTGACCTGGGTTGGTGAAAGGAGTATCCATACCAGCCAAAACATGCATGCTTGAAGTATTGTAATACCCGGTGTTTTAAGGGAATGAGCACAAAGTAGAATGCTTTGTGGTCAACACTTGCTTTTTATCAAAACATTTCTACAAAACTCAGCCCTACATGTTTAATGTGAATTTTTTTCATGAGTATGAAACCATAGATACTGAAAATTATTTTTTATCTGACAGTCACAGTTATGTCATCTAGTTTTGACCACTTACCCACAAGAGAATGGTGTAAGGAAACACTAACCTACAGGCTAGTTCTATTTAGCCATGAAGTCTTCACTACAAAATAAAGAATATGTCAGAATTGATTTACATGAAATAGTAGTTTTGCAATGCATGTGTTTGGAAGCAGGATTTTGGTTGATTTAGATTTTATTTTGCTTTCTTGCATTGTCCATTCTGCATTAGATTTATGAGGGTGCCATTCTGACACATGCTGCTGCATGTTTGTTTCTGGAACTGTTTGAAAGTCAGCATTATTAGCAAGATATTTGGAAACAAATAGCTTTCAACCATGGTACATAAATGTCTTTCGAACCTTGATAAGGCTTGTGTTGGTTGTTTTCTTTAAACACATTCTTTCCATTCATTACATATTATTTTGTTTGGCATTTGCTCTTGGAATTTGATTCTACTCCAGGTAGAACATGCCAGTCATTCAACCAATAAATATGAAGCATTTACTTACTATGTACTAGGCACTGCACTAAGTGCTGGAGATACAAAGAATGTAAAAAAAAAAAAAAATTCCTGCTTCCAAAGAAGTTTACAGTCTAACAGGAGAGAAAATGCAGACAAATTTGTATCAAAAAAAAGCTATATAGAGGATAATTAGGAAATAACAGAGAAGTCATTTGAATTAAGGAAGGTCAAGAAAGGCTGACAGAAGGAAGTCAGAGAAGTCAAAGAAATCAGGAGGCAGAGATAAGGAGGGAGAGCATTCCAGGCACGGAATTTATAGTGTGTTAATATGCCATGGGGGGGGAGGGGTGTAGGGTGTTGGTGGTACATTTTCTGCAACTTATACATGTATGGTGAATGAAGTGCAAATCTCTCAGCCGTAGGTTTTTCTCTGTAAAAGCTTTGACTTACTTTCAGAAGTAGGAAAGACAAAGATGGAAGGGAAAAAAATTATTAAGTACCTATTATGTTCCACGCATTGTATTAAGTGCTTTATAAATATTATTTCATTAACTCTTCACAACAACCCTGGGTTTAATAGCTGAGAAAACTGTTTTAAGGGTAAAGAGACCCCAGGTATATATTTTCACTCATACGTAAACAGCAACAACGAGAACATTGTTGGCTCACCCTAAAACAACATATATACCTGGGGTCTCTTTACCCTTAAAATACACTGACGCCATCTAGAAATGCTCCAAAAAAGGGCCAATATAAAATTTAGGGGATGTGGCAACTTTCACAGAAAGAGAAGTCTAAAGAGAAAGGCTGGCAGTGTTGGTGATAGAAAATATTACCACCAAGAGTGTGCATAGGTCGGAGACTGGTTTGCCAAATTCCGAAATGTTAGAATTAGGGGTAATCTCTTGAAACTTGAAGGAAGTCACTTCAGGAGAAATAGTGTAGTGCAGGAGAAAGAACATTGGATTTGTAGTCAAAACCCATGAGTTTGAGTCCTGACTCTGTTCCTTACATGTGACACTGGGCAAGTCACTCACATGTTCTGAGCCTGAGTTTCCTCATCTCTCCTATGGAGTTTATAATATTTGTATCACCTACCCCCACCTGGCTTTCACAAATTAAGTATATAGCAGAATAATAACCATAAATAATTAGTTACATTGAGAGCGTGAAGACACTGAATATAAGAATATGGGAGGATTTGGATGACTTAATGGATTTAATTGCATAATTTGAATCCATAATGGTAAGAGTAAGTTAGAAATGTTCAGAGTCCGGATTGTCTGCATGTGTAGGCAGAACATATAGCTAGATATGTGATTTAAATTCAAGAGATTTACATAGGGCTCACTGTCCCATCAAATAACCCCCCCATCTGCTAATTAATGCTTGACATTCCTTTAAAAGGTAAAATACTATTCCACTAGTAGAGACAAGACTTAAACTCAATATGCCTGGGATAAATAAGACACAGACAAAATTCCCCCATGCCATAAATGACATAGGTTAGATTCTTTCCAGAAATCAGGGTTTGATAGAGAGATCAGGATGGTAAAGAGAAGGCAAAGGTAGTGCAGTATTATGAGGACACTGTCTTTGAAGTTAGAGGGCCTGGATCTTAATCGTAACTACCTATTATTTCTACAGCTAGAGGCAAGTCAGTTAAGCCATCTGAACCTCTGTTTTTTCATCTGAAAAATTAAGATTTTAAATGAAGTAACCCCTAAGATTCCACTAGTTCCAATATTACGATCCTATGAACGATTCATGATAGGGGGCTCCATGTCAAGATCTAGGAACTAGGAGGAGAGGGAAGAAAGCATAGAGAAATATGGGGATGCTAATTACTTCATAGTTTTATCTAGATTTGGTCCCGTTTTTATACATTTCTAATCTTTGAAGATCCCGTGGGAGTCACCATAAGTGATAGAAGAAATGCTACGTAGGACGAAACAGAAGACCGACCTCAGTATCCTCATCCATATAAATGAGAATTGCGTATTCTGATTTGTAAGTGAAGATAGTATTGTTCCAAATGTAGTCTTACATCCCAACAGCACTCCAAGTAGTATTCAGAATCTTTTCATTTAGGAAGCCATTTTGTCAACCACCAGATTTCTCTTCTGTCCTCTATTTTGTGCTATAGAAAGCAAGAACATAGAGACCTATAATTATATCAGTGTTCAATGATGCTTCAGAGATAGATCCTATAAAAATTCATAGCTCTTACTTCTGACTATGCCCCAAATTGTAGAAACTAATACAAAACTTCTAATGGCATCAGTAAATTTCAGAAAGTGAATTCAGGCCTATGGTTGGCAGAATCTCAAGTTTCAGGTATGTAGGGAGAAGCGATGGGGCAATGCACTTTCACCTAGATGCAGTGGAAGGTGGTGTTCAATGATTTTTCTGTATATTAAAGCTGGAAGCATATTTGTAGCTCAGTATGTACAAACATTAATTGAATATTAGATATTGGAATCTTGGCGGCATTTCCTACAGGTATGTCATTTAGTAGCTTACACATCCAATTATGATAAAATTAGAGTAGTATGAAGTACAATATCTTGATTATTACCTGTTGTAATTTGTTGACTAAGTTGATTTTTCACTCCTCATAACTGCTGGGCTCTTGCAGACAATATTCTACTGCAGGCCACATCTTCATAGTCAAACAGTTGACTGAAGAGTGTTGAGAATCCAAGACCCCGCTGTGCTGATTGTTGACTATAACAAAGCATTCAATTAATTAATACATAGTTCTCTAAGAGGATGTCTCCTATGTAGATATCAAAATAATGTAAAATTCTTCTAAATATGAAAATAAAGAGAAAACATTTTTCAACAGCTCTTAATTATTGTCAGACAAGACAGAAAATAGGGGGACATGGGTTTGCCAAAGATGTTTATCACTACCCTGGAGACAATGGAGATAGCATAGATTAGAATCTAAATGGAAGAGGGCTTTTCTTATGCATGATAAGGTCTCCTCGGTGCTGCTTTTACGAATGACATTGTATTTACTGCATCAAACCCTGGAACACTGAAGAATATCTTAATACAATATCCATGATCACTGAAAGGTGATTTTCCTGGCTTTTTGTCTAGAGAAAAAATAAGCAGATAAAAAATACTTATTGTCCAGCTATAATATGCAGTTAGATATGTAGCCCTTAAAGTTGGCTTGTCATCAGTACATATCTTGGACAGTAAACTGGGACTTGGCTTGGACAGGAGAAAGAGAGCAGGCTGTATTTTCTTTGGGAAACTGTGCAATGATATTAAAGCTTCATTGAAACAATGTCTCATTGTCTTTATATATGTATACGTATATATATATACATATATGCATATATTGCTATTATCTATACACACATATATACATATTTCTGATGGTGCTTTAAAGCTACAATTTATAGAATAAAATAACTCTTAAAGAATTAAGAGACAGATGGTGAGTTTGAGCATAGTTCTACATACTGCCAATGAAACAGAGTGCACGAAATAGGTAAAGGAAGTCATCGAAGAGATATCTGAGAGGAAAGAAGGTGAGCTGGTCATATACCAAGAACAGGAGACAGCCAATGGATAGGTCATATGGTTCATTGGTATCAACACAATGCCAAGAGGCTTAGAGAAAAAGTCCCTGGCAAATTGCACGGACCCACTTGGAGGATTTAGGGAAGGAAATTAATAATGACTGCACAGGATAAGAAGGCACGAATGGGTAACGTAACATAACAATGGAAGGACATGCTGCCATGTATGAGATCAGAGATGCATTGAGATCTCAAAACACCAAAGTATAACTGTAAGGCCACTGAAATTTTCTGAACAAAGGATTCTTATAAGTACTTTTATAGCTTCTGATAAATGTGGGCCTTTATAAATGGCTCAAGAGACAGTTTAACATAGTAGAAAGAATGTGAACATGGATTCAAGAGATCTCAGTTGAATCTCTCCTCAGACGCTTGTTAGCTATGTGACCAAGAGCATCTCACTTAATTTCTCTGAGGTTCAGTTTCCTCATTTGTAAAATGTGAAGAATTGTATTAGCTATTTCACTGACTCATTATGAGAAAAATGCCTCTCCAATCTGAAAAATTCATATAAATGTAAGTTGATATTAGAAATATAGTTCTGGTAGCAACACTTAAAATAATAAAAGATATGACTAGGAAAATTCGAAAGAAGGCTAACTTTAGGTTTCAGGGGGCATAGCAATTTTCATATGAAGTTTTAAGTTAAATAATAAAAACAGGAAGATCATGAAAACTGCTTCCCAGTGTTCAAAGGGTTGTGCCTGTGGTTAAGCTGAAAGATGAAAAAGAACCAGCCTGGCATAAAACAGATAGGATGTTGGACCTGGAGTCAGAAAATTCAAATCCTAATTTCTTTCTCAGGGCCTTTGGTCTCCTTGCCCTGGAACAGAATGGTCCCAGCCAGCAGGCTCACCTTGGAAATATTCCTGCACAACATCCACTCCCCGCCCTTCTTCTTTTGTTGAGCTTCTCCTAGAATCTCCATTTTCAGGAAAAGCCTAAATCAGCTGGTTGTCATTCTCCTCCCTTCCCTCCTGCCCTTTCCCTGTTCCTGATTTTCTGCATTTTAAAACTATTCCCTTATAGCAGATAACCCGTGTTCTCTCTCTCCCCTTCTCCCATTTTCCAGATCTCTTTTGCGTGTTGTCTTCCTCTATTAGAATATAAACTCCTTGAAGGTAGGAGAAAGGAACTGTCTTTTCCTTTTGTTTGTATTTATATCTTTAGCACTTCCCTCTCTCCCTTCCTTCCTTCCTTCCTTCCTTCCTTCCTTCCTTCCTTCCTTCCTTCCTTCCTTCCTTCCTTCCTTCCTTCCTTTCTTCCTTCCTTCTTCCCTCCCTCCCTCCCTCCCTTCCTTCTTCTCTGACTGTGGGCAAGAGATTTAACATCTCTGGTCCCTAAGAAGCAGTTTAAAACTGTAATTCATAAATGACTGAAGTGAAAGGAGGTCCCAAACTGACAACATCATTGGTCTTTGATTCAGGAAGATAAGCTTCAGGCTTTCTTAACTTCAGAGTACCATATACCTGTTAAAGCAACTGGTCTTGTTTTATTTGGAACTTAGGTGAACAAACTATACTTGCTTTGTGTAAGTTGTTCTCTGAGTCACTACTTTATTGAAATCTAACACTTACAATCAATTTTAATGCATCTCTAATCATTTGGTTAGTTACACAGTCAGTAATTAATCAAGGGCAAAATGTGCCACTAAAATCTTTCAAGAGGCTTATTTTTAAAATGTTGGTCAGTTTGATCAAAGTCTATTAAAAATTCTTAACGGACATCTTTTTTCATGGCTAACAAGTATTCTCTAGTTATGGGAGACCATTACACAAAGTCATTAAAACATGTTTAGCTGTACTGTGTTAATTATGCAATGATAAATTATTCTTTCTTCCTTCATTAGCAGCATTGTAGCGGTAGATATTAGCATTGTTTGTTCCTTTTTGGAAAAAATCATTAATATTTAAAAAATGAAAATTTTGGAAACTTAATGTTATGGAATGACAGTTTTAATTTGATTTTTAAAATTCTTTTCACAGACTCCTAAGCTATGAAAGTTTAACTGTTGCACAGCTATGATTAGATTAGCTGATCATTCTAAGTTAGTTCCACTGTTATTTCTATGTTTAGCCTGGAGAAGAGGAGACTTAGGAGAAGCAAGATAGCTGTCTTCAAATATTTGAAGAGCTATCCTTTGAAAGAGGGATTTGATTTATTATTCCACAAAGCAGACCTAGGTCCAATGAATGGAAGAGGGGAAAACATATATCAAAGAAAGAGAGCTTGCAGTACAGAATAAGGTTTTAGTCCTAGTGTTTATAGGGTCTAACTGTGTGACCTTGGGCAGCTGGTCCCCATAAATGAGGAAGTTGGATTAGATGATCTCTAGATACTTTCCAGGTCTAAAATTTTCTCATCCAGTGGCTATTTCTTCTGCCATGAAAATGTTCAGATGCAGAAAATAAATGGCATAATGATAGCTTGGCATGTATGTAACACTTTTCCAATTTATGAAGTACTTTACAGACAGTCTCTTATTTAATCCTCACAATAACCCTATGGGATAAGTAGGATCAGTATTGTTATCCCCATTTTATTGATGAGAAAAATGAGGCTTGAAGAGGTCAAACAACTTGTCCAGGGCCACAAAGGAAGTAGTTAGCTAAGATCTCAGATACAATTTCAAATCTTCAGGCTCCAGAGACAGTGCTCTTGTTACGAACCAGAAACCTAGGTATCTAATTTATTGGTATTGTATACCCAGCAGTGCTCATTAAATGCATACTTCATGAATGAATAGCTATGCCAGGGTAGGATGGGGAATCATCAGAGCCAGCTATCCCACAGTAGGATGGTTCTGTAAGTTACTTTCACTGGTACATCTATGCTTTAAAGGGCATGGAAAATATACTTACATTCTGATCAAGAGCTGTGGTTGTACCACAGTGGCTTAGAGATCCTTGTAGTAGATGTCTTTTTGTAGTAGAGTTCTTTGTATGTCTTGTGGACTCTGATCAACAGGGGACAGATCTTCTTGTCTTCATGTGGTAGATATGATACCTTGGACAAGAAATCAGTTATAAGCTCTGTGAGGGAGAGAACGTACATTAACACAGTGGATGCTTAGTAGAGTAAATATCTGAGTTAAACTTACCTTTTCCTAAAATTACCTCAGTTTCTTCATCTGTATAATGAGAAGTTTATGTTAAATGAACATTTCAAAGATTAAAGACTATGAATGTTCTTTCTTTTTATTGACATCCCTCCCACTGGGGCAGCTAGATGGTACAGTGGATAGAGCACCAGTGCAGGAGTCAGGAGGACCTGAGTTCAAATCTCACCTCAGACACTTGACACTCACTAGCTGTGTGACCTTGTACAAGTCACTTAACCCAATTGCCTCATCCTGGGTCATCTGCAGTCATCCTGATGAATATCTGGTCACTGGATTCAGATGACTCTGGAGGAGAAATGAGGCTGGTGACCTTCACAGCCCTCCCTCACTCAAAACAAAATCAAGTGCAAGTCATGTCATTATTTCTCTGATGGCATGGTCTTCTTTGGCAACGAAAGATGAACACACGCATCCCTCCTACCTTTAGTACATTTCACACTCATCACCACCTGGGCCCCAGAAAGTTAAGGTAGGTTCAAGATCTTCTTGGACCTTGTTTTGTCTTTGGCAGCCTGATGAAATCCATTACCCCTTTTCAAAAGAATGTTTTGGGACATGTAAAATAAAATGCATAATATTTCTAAGGAAACTATTGAAATGTAGTTATCAAAACATTAAAAGCCATAAGACTTCCTGAAATATATCCTTAGGAGTTCATAGACCCCAAATTAAGAGCCTCTGCCCTGGTAACTTTGTGAGTTAGAATCATTTCCAAACTATACCTCAAAACCATTTATTTTTACTCGTTAGTCACAGGACATCCTCAGTTCAAAGGAGAGACTTTTTTAAAAAGTAAAATAAGAGTAATATGTAGCTACAGAACATGATCAAAACTTAAAAAAAAATACTCTTCCTCAGATATATCAGAGGGAAGAATGGCCATGCATGAGAATATCAGACATAGGACAAAGACATAAGAAAACATGTAATAGATCATGTGTAGAGGGTCTCCCAGGTAGGAACATGTATGGCCAAAGCACATTGATGGAAAGATAAATTACACCTCAAATGTTACAGAATTGTCAGTATCTTCCAGTAACTGTTCCCTGATGGGTATCCCATCACAATTCCAGCTGGTCTTGAGCAATTTACTTAACTTCAGGGACTCCTAGTAGTCTGTGTACCATCCACTGGAGATGTCATTATTTATAAACTTCTTCTTTAAAGGGAGAATCACAGCTCTTCATCCACTTTATCCACTAGTCTAGGGGATATATTGAGTTTTGGGGGTTTTTTTAAAAACCTTTAGTCCTTTCAACAAGTGTTTTAGCCTTCAACTGGATGTCCTATTAATCTCAGCTAAGGTACAGTTTTATGAGCCTTCTGTTCTTCTGTCCACCATCCACTAAATGGAGTGAGTGCAATAATTAGTAAGCCTCTCCCATATAGGAATGAGCAATAGGTATTTCAAATAATGAATGTGATGATCTTTAAGCCAAGCTGCTTAAAGAAGGTGACATGTGCTCAGATTAAGATCACATCTCTTATATGAACTGCTTTTCAGTTCAATGGGCATTTTACTTATGGTCAAAAAAAACCACTTTAATTCTTTGTTCTTATTATACTTTTCTCCCAGTGGGGGAGGACGATGTTCCCAGGGCTTTGCTTCCTCAAACTGAAAAGGAATTGAGTGAAATAGTAGTGGAGAAACTACTCTCACCATTCTCTTCCCCATTGTGCTCCTCTCTTCCATGCACATCATAAGGATTGTGCTGGTTGGAGAAAACTGAAAAGAATGATGGCCTTAGTCCCACTTCCCTCCAGAGACAAATCATAACCTATATGATACACTTAACAGAGGGATGGAGGGCCAGTCTTAGAGTGAAGAAAATATGGGTCCAAGTCCTATGTCCTCCATCTAGCTCTCTGACTATAGGAAGTCACTTGTTTTCTCAGTGCCCACTGTTAACTCAGACTGCAGATTACAGATATACCCTTTTGGAACGGTTTTCACACAGGAGGTTCCCTACCCTGATAAAATCAGACTCAACCCTCCCTTCCCAAACAATACAATAGTGTTCAATTACTGCTCTGTTTGTTATTTTTAGTTCTTTAATATCTCTATTACATCCTTTTATTTGTGAAACCTTTGCTGAAGGGGGAAGACCCATTATTGATTTTTAAATCCCTTTAAAAGCTTTGGAAAATACTCCCTCTTCATCAGAGAGGGCTAAAACGTATTTTTCATGCTGGAAATCAAAACCACAATGGCCTGGGTCAAACCCTAAATTCCAAACTACTAGAATACCCTTATTATCTTAAAAGTGAGTTGTTCATTATATTTTCCCAGAAGAATTAAATCTGTTTGATGTAACTTTGATCTGCAAATGAAGAATCTTTATTTGTTTGCCATGCAGAAGGAATCAAAGAAATGATTCACAATGATTACTCACCCCATAGGCTGGTAGGGCTCTCAAGTTAACTTCCAAGTGCCTTCACTTGACATCCTCTGCCTTGATAAGTACCTCCTCTACCCTCCCATACATGGATAGTTTTCCTTACAATCTACAAACGTATTCTGAAAAGCTATAGAATGAGTCAGTATATATTTGGAATAATCTGACTGGTGTTGAATATGGAAAATGCATGATTTTGGAAATTACACAGTTGGATAGGGTGTATTTTGTTCCCCTCAGTCTGTTTTCCCATGCGCTTGCTTCACATCCTCCCTTTTCCCCTAGCAGCTGCAAGGGAAGATCAGCCATCCCTGAGGTCTTAGAGGATGAGTGGCTTTAGTTCTAGATCTTTCCCATAATCAGCTAAAGTGAGCACTAAGCCACAGTGCTCTCACCTTTACTCCTCCTCCATTTCCTCCCCTATTTGCAATGAAAGCAGCGCTTTTGTCATTATGCCATATGCTGCTTTCAATCTAAATAATATGATTTATGCGGCAATTTGCACACCTTAGGCTTTTAGCATTGCTCATGTTTTCTTTAGCAAGTTAACAGGCAGACTGTCTCATCATCATGAAATTGGACTAAAGTGTCAGGATGTCCATGGTGTTCTGCCAGATCCTATATAAAATGGGCTAACCAGTTCCTGACCCTTACAAACAGCTTCTGAAATAAATACCATGTATAGAAGCATAATGTAATGGAAGATGAACATGGAAAATTACACTAAATATGAAAAAACCTGGAAATAAGCAAGTATTCATTTTTTTGTGGACTGCCTCAACAAATGGTGCCATATTTTGGAATGTTGCTTTTCCATAAGAAACAACAAAAATCAAGAATTCAGAGAATCATAGGAAGATGACTGTGAATTGATACAGAGTGACATGTGCAGAGTGATGAAAGGAATATACCCAAGAACTATATTCAGGTAAAATTTAAAAGACAATGAAACAAAACTGAACATTAGAGAATCTAAGCATCTTGAATGTGATTGATTTTTTCTGGAGAAGATATGAAGGAATACACTTGTATTCTTTCCTTGGAAAGATAAGGGACCATGAGTACTGTCAAGAGTACAGAACACTATATATACTGTCAAACTTGGTTGTTCGGTCTGTTGGTTGTGCTTAGTTATTTTTCTGTGGTAAAAAGGAAAATATATGTGTGCTTGAGGCAGGGCCATATCTGGAAGTAACTGTGATGTAAAAATAAAAGGCATTAATAACATTTTTAAGTGAGAAAATGTAGCAAGGAAATATGAAGGAGGTACTATGGACATAGTGGGGATCATGTGGATAAGAGAAGGATTCAATAGTTTAGTGGTTGTTTCCATCTGAGAAGTATGATATTGCTGATAAGCCGATTTCTGAGAATCCTTGGATGGCCAGGTTCTATGGCTCGGTGATGGTGTGGCAAAAATGTTGGTCTGGCTTCATATTCATCAAGTTAACACCCAGTTGCCCTCCATAAACTTACTTGCTCTTTTTCATGGAAGTTAGTTTATATAATTTTTTTCTGAGAATTTTATAATACCTCCTGAAATAACTGAAGCTGCTTTGAGATACCACAAAGTCAGAATCTACCTGCAGAGAAGGGAATCATAAATGATATTAATAGGGGGCAGCTAGGTGGTACAGTGGATAGAGCACCAGTGCAGGAGTCAGGAGGACCTGAGTTCAAATCTCATTTCAGACACTTGACGATCACCAGCTGTGTGACCTTGGGCAAGTCGCTTCACCCCAATTGCTTCATCCTGGGTCAACTCCAGTCATCCTGATGAATATCAGGTGACTGGATTCAGATGGCCCTGGAGGAGAAGAGGCTGGTGACCTGCACAGCCCTCCCTCCCTCAAAACAAAGTCAAGTGCAAGTCATGTCATTATTTCTCTGATGGCATGGTCTCTTTCGGCAATGAAGGATGAACACATGTACACGCAAATAATATTAATAATTCTTGGGAATATCTGTGTTAGGCTAGTAGTTGGAACTATTCTTTCATTCAGTAAATGTTTATTTGATACTTACTGAGGATTACTGCAGTAACTCCTAAGTGTTAAAAAAAGAAAAGAAAAAATTCCTTACCTGCAAGCAGCTTACTTTCTTGGAGATATACCGTAAAGCGAGCAAGCAAGAAACAATTATTAAATGCTAACTATGTATATGCTGGGAACTGCATGATTCACTGGGCCTAAAAGTACAAAGGAAACAATTCCTATACCCAAAGTGTTTATGTCCTAATGAGACATAAGTAGGTAAATACATAAATAAGTAATAAGTGCATGATGGATGATAGATGGATAGATAGATGGATGGATGGATGGATAGATAGATAGATAGATAGATAGATAGATAGATAGATAGATAGATAGATAGATAGATAGATAGATAGATAGATATAGACAGACAGATAGACAGATAGATGGATGGATGATAAGTTCAAGAGAGTTTTGGAGAAAAGGCATGAGCAATTTTCTTCAGAAGATTGTGCTTGAGTTCCATCTTGAAGGAACAGAAGGACTCTGTGGGGCAGAAAGTCTACAAATCCAGGCATGGGCGATGGCCAATGCAGAAGTGCAGAGAAGAGTGACAGAGGGTCAATAAATGTAAACATGTAAACAAATAAATGCCAGCCAGTTCTGAGAGGTAAGAGAACTGACAGCTTGAGGGATCAGGTGTCACAGAGGAAGGGGTACATGAGCTGAGCCTTGAAGAAGCTCAGGGATCCTAAGAGGCAGTCAAGAGGGCATTCAAGGCATGGGAGATAGCCTCTGCAAAAACACTTGGGGATTAATTTGAATGCTGAGTTCAGAGAATAGAAGTAGTTATTTTTAATTAAAAAAAACCAGTTAATGAAGGGAGAGTAATATGCAATGCCATCCTGAAAGGTAGACTAGAGCCATAGTGTGAGAAGCTTCAGATTCTTAGCTTAGGAATTCATAAAGGGTGGATCAGAAAGGAGAAAGACTGAAAACAGGGAGAAGAGGTTTTTAATTAGCACATGCAAGATGTGATGAAGGTCTGAACCAGTGTAGTGGCCAAATGAGTGGAGAGAAAGGGACAGATGCCAGAGATGATACTGAGAGAGGATCAGGAAGCTTTGGCAATTATTGTAATTAGACAGAGTGTCTTCTCCTCATTTTTCCAATGTATTTGGTGTTTATGTTGACCTTGGCTCTAACTAGTTGATTATTTGACTGTACTCAGAAAGCTCATTCTGAAATGATTTCCACTTTGGTAACCTCTCATTTCCTGTTAGTCGAGACAAAGTCAAGTTAATTATTTTTTGATGTTTTAGTGCTTTTCTATTAACACTGGTCACTGGAGAAAAATCTTACTAATAAATGATTAAAAGTTAATGTTTATAAATGTTCTAAAAGTTGTATTGTTCTCAAGATCCACTGGACTCTTTTCCTTCTTGTGATCATAATTACCATGGAAGTGAAAAGGAGGCCCACTAGACTGTGGGTCATTTTTTTACTTCTTTCCATTTCATTGATCGCTGTGACTAGCTTCATCGCTTTCTGGCCAACATAATGATAATGAGTCTGTCAGTACTCAAGTAGACTGGTCCTTGGACTGCAGACTTATTCTGTCCCAATGATGGTACCAAGAACATTACCACAATAATAAAACTTGCCTCAGCGGTCTTTTACTGTCATAACTTCCAGTTATCCCACTCCAGAAATGCTAGATGTACAGTTTCTATGATGGAGGTCTATGTACATTCTTTCTGTTACAATTCCAAAATTGTGTAAGAGAAAGAAGAGTAAATTTGGAGTGAAAAGTACACCTTCACCCTTTATCTTGTGTGATCATGGATGAAGCATTTAATTTCTATGTATTGGTGTCTTTGGCTATAAAATGGTTATTATTCATTTGGTAAGTTATTCAATAAATGTATAGTGAATCTTTTGTTAGGCAAGCTTTTGTTTCAGATTTGGACATGTGCCCTTTTCCCCTTTCCCCAAGCCATAGCAAATCAATAGATAAGATGATCTATGGTGATGACATGGTTTTCAGATCATGAACTTGGACTGGATTTTAGGAGCCACTAATTATTGTCATCTAGAGCAGTTAGCAATTATACTGAAAGCTGAAATTATATCTGGCATCAGTTCTCCAGCGTTGAATTGGGCATTGCTGATAACCCCAATGTCCCAGTCCATTGAAACTTTGGAACTTAAAGGTTTCACAGAAAGGATTAGACTGGTTGCTAAGTGATTGAAGGAGTAAACCTTTATTAAGATATACTTTAATTTACACAATAAAAGGCATAAAACAAAAAAGATACCAGGAAGCAGGGACAACAATGGAAAGATGGAACTAGGAGATGGACTTCTTTCAAAATAATGTTAAAATATTTTTTGCCTATTAAAATACTTTCTTTTCCACCTAAATATCTCTAAGGTTAATTTTTCTTCAACCACAAGAACAGATAGCAGCATTTTGAATGCAAAAGCAATTATGAGAATACAGTTGTCTTCTATTAACATTATTTACAAAGATTATTTGTGAAAATTAGCAAAAAATGTCACTTTTCTAATTTTATTTTCTTCTTTGGGAAAATATAGATTTTTAATAAAAATATATTCCTTATGATAACATGCAATGGATTTGTTATTGCTATTTTAGAGTATTAATAAATAGATATTTCAAAAGTTATGTTTTAGTTTCTAATATGGAAAATATCAGTAGCAATAACCCCCATAAACAAAATCTCTTTGGGGGTATTCAATATTCTTTAATATTATAAAGAGGTCCTGAGACAAAAATGTTTGAGAATCACTGTTCTATTCCATCTTTCCTCTCTATTTTTAGAGAGGACCTGCTAATTTTTTTAAACGATTAAGGTAGCTTATTGGTAATACTTCCCAAAAACTTTCAGCCTCAAATCTTTCATAATTTGGGTCTCAAAGAAGTATTTTCAAAGTTCTTGGGCAAATTTGAAGTCCTTTTTGGAAAAAAAGGTTTTCTCCTTACCCATAGGTATTTCTACATCCCTTTCAGTGAAGGAGGTGGCTCTCCATGAATGAATCAATACAAGTCAGACTCCTAAACTTTCTCAACAGAATGTCAACTCTGCATGTCTGATATCAAAAACATATGGATCTCTTTTTAACCAACAACATAGAATTAGCACTTGTCAAAGAATTTATCTCTGAATTGACTGCAACCCAGCATTTGCCAAAGGCTCATTTGAAATGTTTGATGAGAGGAAAGGAGGGAATGAGGGAGGAAGGGAGAGGGGGGAGGGGGCAGGCTGAGGTGGGGGGCACCTAATGGACATACTATTTATTTTTCTATTTTCTCTAAACTCTATCCCTGTATTAATTTACATCATAAGAATGTAATCTATGTGCACCTATTATCTTAGGTCCTTGTATAAATACCTTTACTAAGTTAAGATAAATGCTACCCTATAAGATTTAAGAAAGTATTGACTTAACACTTTCATTTGAAAGATGTTTTATCATCTTTCACAAAACCATAGCTAAGGACATTGTCTGGTGTGTTAGCCAGCATCCCTTGAATAAGGAACTTTGTGATAAATTGCTCCTAAAATTCAGTGCTAGAAAAAAAGCAAATCTCTCCAGACAAACTTAGGTCCTTTCTTTTATCAAACAATGAACACTAACATTTCTCCCAGTCTGCCTTTGCTGTCAGGAAGCTCAGAGTTAAATTCAGCACTGAACAACTATAACTAAGTCAACCTGGGAGCCTTGTACATCTATTTCTCTGCTTCCTTTTAGCTATTTTTTGTTCTATTTTGTTTCCCTTTAAGTGCCAATCTTACACATTTCAAGTTTGTAAGATTCTTCAAATCATTTTTGGAAGGAGGGAGGCTATAAATTACAATGAAACAAATAAATGTTGTTCCAAACAATGAATCCAAACTACTTCATATTCATGTATATTTTGAATGTTAATAAAATTTTGACAAGTTTTTTTTTCTTTGAGTCTGCTAGCTGGTGTAGTGTGTAGAGCACTGGACCATAGTCAGAAAATCTGAGTTCACATCTAGCTTCAGACAGTTATTGACCATGTGACCCTTGGCAAGTCATGTAAGTTTTGTCTGTCTCAGTTCTTCATTTGTAAATGTGAATAATAATAATCAGGGCATAAAATGAGATCATTCTTGTAAAGTGCTCTACAAACTTTAAATGTTAGCCATTGGTGTTATTATTTCTTTTTAATCACATGACTTTAAAATATGTGTATCTTTCTGTAGTATCCTATTTTACAACTCAACTCAGCAATCAGCATAGTCCCTGGAATATAGTGGACGCTTAAATGTTTGTTGATTGACTGATAACTTAAGGGAGCATTTTCTTCCCAGAGGGACACACCTCTGATTTTATCATAGATGTCAGTGAAGAAATAGGAGTTACTTACTGGAAATTTACATTGCAAATAATCGTGTTCATAAGTGACTATTTCATTGTTCTAGAGATGCTGATAATTTGAGAAACTGTACTCTCAAAATGTGAAGCCAATTCTATAATTTAAAGCATTTCATCACAGTCATCTCCCACAGAGGCTTTTATCTCACTGTACGGTAGAGTTTACAGTATTGTAACATTTGATACTATATTAGACAACAGAGAGTATTACTCCAATGTGAGATACTTTCATTTCCTTGAATCTCTTAGTGATTACAACATTATGTTTCTAGTGAATGGCAGGACTGATGTCTGTAAAAACATAATAGCATACCTTAAGGGGTCATTAGAAAATACAAGAATACAAGTACGTAATTTTGAGATTGATGTTACTGAGGTATTTTTTTTTATTTATAGAGGGTTTTAGTTTAGAATTCCTTTGCCACTGTGTATACCTAGCTTGAGCTTTCAAGATTCTTTTTTTTTTTACATGAAGGTTTTGTATGGACCCTTATCTAGCTTCTCCACAGTCCCATTGATCATTAATCAAGCATTTATACATATATGTATTTATTTTTATCTTTTTTATCATGAACTTGATACGTATCAATAATGAATATTTAAATATACAAATGTAGCCACCAGGAGGAGCTGTTTGTCAGGGTTTGTTTATAGAAGAGAAACAATAAATAATTCTCTCTTTTGATTCCCTGCCACCATAGGAACATGGCACTCAACTCTGGCCAGTATTATTTGTTTTAGACTAGATGATTTGTCGTCACCAGCCATTACTCTTTACATCACTCTTGCAGAGAATAAGAAAGGGAAAGCAATGATTAAAGACATGTGGCTAGGGTCCCAGCCTTTTCTAAGCAACAATGTGGTACTCTGACATTTGACTGGCCGATGACCAAGGAAAAGTCTCCGCTCCCAATTAGTTCTGCTTCTAGGGAAGGTTATCAAAGATTATTAATAATCAGGACCATAAGAATCTTTCTTCTGTTCAGTCTGGAGCCCCTATATCATAATGAAATTCTGGACATTTTAGACAAAGGTGAAATCCTCTGTTGTGGTTCTAATTATGTGCATTCCCAACTATTATTTTGTGGTACCTCCTTTATATTCTTCTCATATGCATAATATTGAGATGCATTGCCAAGAAGTTTTGGTCAATCATAGTTTTATACACATATATGTATACACATATACATAAACATATGTGTGTGGGAAAAGCAGGAAACAGCAATTTTAAAATAGAATAACAAATTCAGTAAAATTCAGAATACTTGTCAGCTATAGGTACCTTGTGGGAGTGGGGTGGATTTGATGCTTTTGCAGCTCTCAAAATGGATAGTCCCAGTCAGCAGCTTCAAACTGTTCTAGCTATTCCTCTAAGAATTCTTTTATCATGAGAATGACACAAAAGCTTAGCCTGCAATGCATAGTCTATACTCCCTAAAATTGTCTTCTTTTAAATTGCTATCTCTTTCCTAGGACACAGGATATGAATGCCACTACAGTGCCACCACAACACTAGGAGGACTCTGCTACTGCAAAGTTCTATCTTCCTCCTCTGACTTGCACCCCACCTCAGTGCTCACAATGTTTATCCTCTATCCCAATATGAGAAGAGAATACTCTCTGTCTGGAATTATAATTTTCATAGTTAGGGTTTTTTAAAATATTTTTTCATGGCCCAAAGATCAATGTTCAAAAACCTTCTTATAAAAACAACAGAAAAATAATATTGTGTATGAACCTGTGAACTTGTATCAATAAGCATACTTTAAGCCCCTGCCATGTGCCAGGAACTGGACTAGATGCTGGGGATGCCCACACAAAAACAAAATATTTCCTGACCTAAAGGAACTTTACTCTAATGAGGGGAATAATACGTCATATAGAAATCATTTTGAAATATAGTCAAAGTAATTTCAAAGGGGCACTAAAAACTGAGAACTGCAGAGACCTCATGTAGGACAGCTGAGATGAGTTTTAAAGGAATCTAGTTTAAAGGACTCTGAGAGATGGAGGTGAAGATGAAGTATGTACCAGGAAGAGTATAGCTTGAGCAAAGTCAGGGAGAGAGGAGATAGAATGACATGTGGAAGGAATAGCATACAGGTGAGTTTGGATAGACCGTAAACCATGTCAAGGGGAGTAAGGTATAATAAATTCTTTTGTCTCTTCTTGATAGCCATGGCAGCCAGTGAAAGTTTTTGCAGTTGTGGATTTTTCTGTAGTACAAGTGTTTATTAAACACCTACTTATTATGTCTAAGACCCTGACCTAGAGTCTGGGAATATAAATGCAAAACAACAGTGGCAGCAGCAACAACAAAATAATTTCTGCCGTGAGATATATGCATACATACATATATACATATGTATTTATGTGTATGTATGTATGTGTATATATATATACATATACATATACATATCCTCAATGTTATGGGGAGAAGAGGATATAACATTTGTGCAGAGAAATGTAGACATGGTAACTTGAAGAGCAGGGAGAAAAAGCTTAAAATGAGGAACACTGGAAAAAGGCTTCCACAGATGAGGTTGTGCAGGAGCAATCAAGATTTCTGGCTGTTTGTTCAAAGCCAATGAATTATCTTCTGCCTCCTTCCTAATTGCAAAGTAAGATGTAGAGGCTTAAAGCAAGAAAAAGGAATGATAGAAGAAAAGAGATAATCTGACATCATTATTACTGTCTCCAGTATACACTGGCAAACATCAATGACAGAAAATAATTGGCAAAAAAAGCATAATTAGTGCAAGCAGTCAGGCAAGAACCATATCATATATTACACAGAAAGGTCAAATTTAAATCTATTGTCATAGCACTGATTAACTATAAATATATCTTCTCCAGAGGAAGAACATTGTATGCAACTTGATTGTAGCATAGGAAAAGCTTAGGGACTTTGAATCAGTGCCTCTGTTGTTCCAGCTAGGTGGCCCAGTGGATAGAGCACTGAAGTCAAGAAGACTTGAGTTCGAATGTGGCCTCAAACATTTACTAGTTGTGTGACCCTTCGAAAAACACTTAACCGCTTTTTGCCTTAATTCACTGGAGGAGAAAATAGCAAACCACTCCAATATCTTTGCCAAGAAAACCCCATGGACAGCATTAGTGTACTGTGGCCCACAGGGTCACAAAGAGTCTGACACAACTGAGTACCAAGAACACATGCATTTCATTAGCCTACTGATGATCATCAGCGAAGGTCTCCCATGTAGCAAAGGATGACTATTGAGTATTTGATAAGGAAGCCATGGGGCCTGGAACAGGGTATTTATTTTATTTTTCTAGGTCTCAATTTTCTCTTCTGTAAGTGTTGTTTTAGTTGATCACTAAGATATCTTTGCACTCTAAAATTCTGTTAACCTAGAATTCGTTTTCTGCACTGAGACATTTTGTAAAGCAGGTTCAGTCAGACGTTAGTGACCTTCCTGACTTCCAAGATATTTGCTGCCCTCAACTTCCATTTCTGTATATTGAATTGTTATGCTAACAACCCACTCTGGGAAGTATATCATTTACAGATGGGTCTTTGATCCAGGCTATGTGTCATTTCAGAGTTATTACTCTTATCCTTTCCATATTACTTTTTATCTCTTCAGGGCAGTTAGCAGCATTTCAGCTTTAACTTCTATGTTGGTAAGGGATATTTATTTGAGATGACATTTTAATAGCATGTGCTCATTTGATCAAAGAAAAACAACATGTATCAAACCCTTTGCAATGTGGAACTTTATCAAAATTTCTCTAGTCAAGACCCAGATAAGATGGTAAGACAAGAAGTCTGGAGGTTTTTAACCACAAAGAAAGATCAGACTGTCTCTTTATACCTTCTTCTGCTCTTTATCCATGCCTTCCAACTCTAAAATCCGAGTTCCTCTTGACCACCACCACCGTCAACTATCAGTGCTGCTACACAGCAAGTCTGTAAAGATACTTTATTTCAGATGCTTCTCTGGAAAGCATGTCTCCCATTTTATAGTAAATGTATTTGGTCTACTGAGCATACAGGGGAGTAGTTCTATTAGTTTAAGAACTAGTTGTGTAATTTAGGAACCTTTCCATGTCAAGTCTGGTTTCAGTTCGAGTGTTGCCTGGTGAAGGTACAGTTCTCATATGTCTCCTATGATTTCATGCATTCAACTTAGTCGCACAGAAAACTTATGAGAGCACAACATTAAGAGTAGAGGTGATTTGTACCATGGGAGCCACTAAATCATGCTTCAGCTAGTTTACTTTGGCAGTATTTTATCAGCTTCAGTCCAAACAGATGATTTTTCTTCTCTATGTGTTTCTTTCCACTGCTCTTCTTCCTCCTTCCCACTTCTTTCAGCAGATTAGACACATAGTAGGGATTCAGTTGATTGATTTTCTTCCCTTTATTTTTATTTCTTTTTTAGTTTTCTCTGCTGCTTAGTTGGTATGGAATGGCTATTTTTTCCACTGTCTATTGTATATTTAAATTTAATTTTTATTCTGAATTCACGAACAATGAATAAAATAAACATTTCTGTTTACAAAGTAGGACAGAAAAAAGAATGGTACATGAAAATGGAATTTCTGTAATATTCATCTTGCTTTTTTCTTTTAATTATAATAAATTCAAGATGAAACTTTCAAAGCTATTGTCCTTTTTTGGAATTTCTGGAGTTCCTTCTGTTCTCTTCTGTACATTTTTTAGATGCTTCAGTGAGCTTCTTTTATTTCTTTTCATTGCTTCTTTTCTTTTGTCAACCCTCTGAATAGTCTTGTCTTTCCAACTCTTTCCTCATCCATTGAAAGCCAAAAGAAAGAAAAAGAAGGAAAGAAAGAAAGAAGGAAGGAAGGAAGGAAGGAAGGAAGGAAGGAGGCAAGGAAAGGAAGAAAAGATCAAAAGAGAAACAAAATTGCTGTTGACATATGTGTGTGATATAAAGTCAAGCAAAGCAAATTCCACATTGACCTTATCGACATCTATATCTAAATCTATATGTATCTATATCTATATCTTATTCAGTACCTTGGAACCATCACTTTTCTGTGGGAGGTGAATAGTATAGCTAAACCTCAGTCTGCTGGAATTATGGCTGGTCATTGCATTGATGAGAGTTCTTAAATCAGAGTATTTTTTTCTTTAACAATGTTGCTCTTATATAAATGAGCCTTCTGCTTCTCTTTGTTTCACTACATATCAGTTCATACAGGTATTCCTCGATTTCTCTGAAATTACCCATTTTGTCTTTCCTTATAGCACAATAATATTTTTGTATATTCATTTACCATAATATATTCAACCATTCCCCAATTAATGGATACTCCCTTGGTTTTCAGTTTTTGTTATAATAAAGAAGTTGTATGTATGTGTATGTATGTGTGTATAAATACAATACACACTTATATGTTTATACACATGCACACATGTATATGTATATACATATATACATATGATATCTTTGGGGTACAGATCTATTAATTTGTCCCTGAGTTCAAGCATACACAGAGCTTAGTGACTTTTGTGTTTATAATTCCAAAGTGCTTCCCAAAATAGCTAGACTAATTTAACCTCTCTGTGAATTAGTGTGTCCTTTATTCCACTGACCCTCCAGCCATTGTAAGTTTCCTTTTTTTGGTCGCCATTGCTGGTCTGACATGTGTGAAGCAAAACCTGGCTTGTTTGGATTTGCATTTCTCTAATTATTAGTGATTTGGAGCGTTTTTATAGGGTTGTTGATAATTTGGATTTCTTAATTTGAAAACTATCTCTTCATATCCTTTAGCTACTTATGTATTTAGGAATGAATCTTGTTCTATTTTTGAAACAGTTTCCTAATATATCCTGGATATGAGACTTTTATGAGAGAAATTTGTGACATTACTTCATCTTATTTACAGCACCTTTGAAAAGGGTAAAATCTGAGAAAAGGAGAATTTCAAGCATTGTGATATTGAAGATGTTTTTATTAGAATGTCAGACTGGTATATTAGAGAGGCATAGTTTACCGAGGTTTTAGCCAAACATTTAATAAAGTCTTATGACCTATTCTTAGGGTAAAGATGTAGAAGTATGGGCTAGATGCAAATCCAATTCAGCATATTCCAAACTGGTTGAATGACTGGTCCCAAAAATCAGTTTGATGTCAAACTAGAGGAGAATCTACCATGAAGTCCTGTGCTTAATTGGACCAGAGCTATTTTCCCTTTTCATCAATGATTTAGACTAATGAATAAATAACAAATTTTGTCAAATTTTAAATGAAAGTAAACCGGGGGAGAGTAACAAGGTAAAAATACACTGCATGTCAGAGTTGAGATCCAAAGCAACCTTAATAGACTAGAATCCCAGGCTGGATCCAATAATATAAAACTAAATATTAAAAAGAATGAAAAAAATTAAATAGGCATAAAATCTAGACTATTATAAATAAAATCATAACTCATGAAGTCAATATTTTGAAACCAAGCCCTAGATTGGGAAGGCATGGTTAGGCAATAGTTTATCTGGAAAAATAGATTAGAGGAGTTAATTCATAGTTCAATGTGAATAAGTAGTGTGATATGACAACCAAAAAAAGTTAACGTTGGGCTGAATTGAGAGGAAAAGCTTTCAGGAATAAGGAAGTGATAATCCCTCTATACTCTCCCTTGGTAACAGCACATCCAGAATGCTGTGTTGAGTCCTAAGAGCTATATTTTACAAAAGACATTGATAAGGTGAAAAGTTAGTACCCAGAGGATTGCCAAAATGATAAAGGGTCATACAAAGATTATTTTGCCCAGAGAAAAGAAGACTTAGCAGGAGGTAGGGTGGGGATGACAGCTTTCATCAAGTATTTGAAAGGTGATGATGTTGGAAGAGAATTTATACTTGCTTTGCTTGAGCCCAAAGCACAAAACTAGGAACAGTGGGGAGAAGTTGATAAATTTGGGTTTAACATGAAGAAAACTTTCTCACGATTAGAGTGATGCAAAAGTAAGATGGGCTATTTTAAGAAGTATTTAGTTGCCTGTACTTTGGAGGCCTTCAAGAAAAGGACAGCCCACTACTTGATGGGTATATTGTACAGGCTATTTTTCTACTGAGATCCCTTTTAATTCTGAAATTCAGGATTATTGGATTGTACACAAATAATTGCAGTTTATGGAACTGTGGAGCTGATTCTATTCTGGGCTTCCTATGGGGGTCTGAAGAGAAGGGAGATATTTTCTTACATGTTACAGTGACTTAGCAAAAGCCCAAGGTGCAGCCTGTTCCTCATCTTCAAATGAGAGGAGTACAAAGGGCCTTATACAGAGGTGGTGAGGAGTCAGTGACCTCTAAACTTCAGCCTATTACATTGGACTTTCATAGTAGTTCTAATGTTACAGACTCTGAATGTTAAGGACAATTTTGACTGGAGAAAGCAAACTGTAGGCATAGAAACGGAGTCTTTATCTTTTCATCCTTATTTCTCTAGATGCACATAAATATATAATCTTTGTTTATATAGTAATAAATTTAACAACAGTAATAGTTAGCATTTCTTTAGCAAAATTTAAGGTTATCATTCTTTCCCTCCATAGGAATTCTCTCTTAGAGCCATAGTTTGCAAAGATAAAACCCAGTTCTGTTTTGGGAGTTAGCCTTTCCAGAGCCTCTTTTGCATGCTGAGAGTTAGAGTGGGGAAAAGGGATCTAGCAATGTTTTTAGGTGACTACAATAGAGTAGTGTAACAAGGCCCTTTACAAATATCTCATTTTATCCTCACCAACCTGGTAACTAGGTGCTATTTTTTTTCCTCTTTTTTAATGAAGAAAGTGAGATAGACAGAGACTAAGTGACTTGCCCTGGGTCACACAGTGAATAAGTATCCATAAGTATATAGCAAGTATATAAGACTGGATTTGAATTCAAGTCTTCCTGACTTGAGGTCCAACATTCTTCACACTCAACCCCTAACTTCATGTGAGCCTAGTAGGTTGGAAGTTTTTTATATATCTTACATTTCGTAACTGATCAAAATGCAAATATATTTCCATGTACACATAAGTGGCTGTAAGGGACCAAGGAACTATATTTAAGAAAGAAAAAAACTATCTCTGAATAAGGAAAGCAAAACAGAACCATGAATTTGATCATTATAAGATTCCTGGAGATTAGGAGATATAAGAAGTCATAGGAGATTAGAAATAAAAGAGAACCTGAAGTTTCTATAATTCAGCCCTTCAGACTGTAGATGAGGATAGTGACTAGTTTATGGAGGTCACACATATCTTGTTGGTGTCAAATGTAGGACTGAAACCCAAGAATCTAGACTCTTAGTCCATATAGAAAAAATAGAAAATGAATTATTTTAGTAGCAGTAATGAAGGAAACAAAGACAATTTACTTCTCTTCCTCCTGCTGCTGCTGCTGCTTCTAATACTTCTACTACTACTACAACTACTACTACCAACATCAACACCACTCCTTCAACTGCTACTGCTACCATTACCACTGCTACCCCTATAGCTAACAGTAATTAATTATAATATTGTAACAATGATGATAACAATAACTAGCATTTATATAGCACTTTAAGGTTTGTGAATCATTTTAAATGATATTCCATTTCATCCTCACAAGAAAACCTGAGAGGTCAATGTTATTATTATCCCCAATTTACAGAAGATGAAACTGAGGCAGAAAAGAGTTGAGTGATTTGCCCAGGGTCACACAGTTAGGAAGTGTCTGAGACAGGATTCATCTTTCTAAACTGAAGTCCAGCAGTCTATACACTATACTAGCTAGCAGTATTTAATTACTAATCCTAAGTATTGTAAATAAGGTCCACAATGAGATAGCTAGATGCCTCAGTAGATAGAGTGCTGGGTTTGGAGTCACAAAGACCTGAGTTCAAATAAGCCCTCAGCCACTCACTACCTGTGTGACTCTGGGTAGGTTACTTAACATTAACTCCCTTTGTCTTAATCTGTTGGAGAAGGAAATGGCAAACTACTCCAGCATCATTGCCAAGAAAACCTCATGGACAATATGGTCCATGGGGTTATGAAAAGTCAAACGTGACTGAATGACTAAATAGCAGCAAAGCAAAAGTCCACAATGTCTCTTCCCACAAAGGAAGGGGATCTGAGGTAACAGAATCCTGAGTTATCCTGTGGGAGTCTGTTCTCTTTCTCTAGAGAACTAGAGCCAGTTCTTATGACTCATCAGTATATTCCTTCTAATTCTCATTGGCCAACCATCTTTGACATAGCCCTTGGGCACAGGGAACAACAAGGAGTTGATACATCTACCCAAAAAAGCATGTATTCCTAAGCCAGGAGCTAGAGTTTGCAAAGAGTATCTCCAGTTCTTTTGGGGGAGTTATGGCAAGAGTTGGGAAGGAGAGGAGGAATGTAGCAATGTTTGAAAATGACAACACTAGACTATATGAATGTACCATTTGTGGGTCAAGTGAATGATACAATTTGAAAATTGGCAAACTTTGAAAAATAATGTAAGATAAAGGAGTATTTTGTTATTCATTACTTTCATCCAAAAGGCCTGAAATATTAGAAAAAGTGCATGTGAGAATCCGTTGGTTATCAGTCAACTGACTCATCAACAACCATTTATTAAGCACCTGCTATGTGGAAGCACCACTACGTGTAATTCTTGGGAGACAAGAGAGCTCTTACCTTTAAAGGTCTTACCCCTATAAGAAAATAAATGTTTATCATAATTAAGTTATTAAAATTTATCATAACAAAATTATAAGAAAATAGTAAATTTCTTAGATAAGAAAATAAAAATATATACAGTTCAATTTGGGGAAAATCCTGGGAGTTGGTGGTGGGATGGGATTAGTATAGCCTTTCTATTGAAGGTGACACTAGATTTGGGCACTGAAGTATTCCAAGAGGCAGAGGTAAGAAAGGAGTACATTTCAGGCATGAGAGATAGCTTGTACAAAGGGACTGAGAGAGGAACTAGATGGTTATGTACAATATACATCAAGGAAACTATTTTGCTTGAAACAGAGTTCATGAAGGTGAGTGATGGGCTGGACCCAAATAATCGAACGATTTAAATGCCAAATGGAGGAGTTTATATTTTATCCTAGAGGCATGACATAGGTAGCTTTTTGAATTGGGCCGAGGCATAGTCAGACTTGTGCTTTAAGAATATCAACTTGACAACTGTGCAGAGGCTAGATTAGAGGTGGGGAGAGACTTGAGATTGGTGGAGTAATTATTAGGCTAATGTAGTAGTTCAGGTGGAAAAGTGATGAGGGTAAGCTGGTCTTGGGTGGTCACTCTGAGTATAGAGAAAAGGATGGATGGAAAAATATCATGGGAGATAGACTCAACAAGACTTAGTAAACTCTTGTTCATTCGTCAAGAAGGTATTGTTCAGCAATTTTCTAGTTCAGACATTTTTCTTTATTATTAACTATGAAATAAGCCCAAATAAGAAATCTCTTTATCAGATTTCCAAAATAACTATGAAACACATTCAAATATGGGAGCAGGCAATTTTGAGAAACATGATACTAACTCCTTTTACAAGATACCCTTTTTCATTGGTTTATCATAATTAAAAATGGAGAAGAGAAGTAGGCATGTTGGCATTTTTCAGAACTCACAGATTGCAAACTGCATGTAGGCGTTATAAAACAGCTGATTTTCCTTGGTGCCTAACCTTTTAAAAATGTGTGTAAAGGAGAAATTATATACATTTTATATGTATATACATACATGCATATGTAACCTACATATAAGCAAATAGGATACATAAAATTTAGATATTTATACATCATTTCATTTAAGAAGTTAAAAAATAAAAGCAGCTGCTGCTGGTCAGTGAAAAGATGGGCTAAAATAGGCCTGACAACTAATGCAGTCCCTGTTCAGAGGTATCAAGCGTACCATGGACATTATAGTTGCCTGTAAACTAAGCTTAATGCACACATGCGCGCGCACGCACACACACATATGAGCTGTCAGTGATTAACAAGTCAACCCCCTTAAGTAGTAGGATAATCTGAAAAGTTAATAGTGAACAGTGTTACAGCTCATAGGGTTAGTTAATTAGACAAAGGCTTCCAGGCAAGCTCTCTGTATTCAGCTCTGATAAAGTGATGGAACCCACTTAAGCGACTGATGAAAAAAGCAGTGTGAATCCTCTTTAAGACAGGAAATGTGGAATGGAATGGAATGAAGCACTGTTGTAGCCTTCAGGAACTGAGGGTATCCAGTGGCACCCAATGACTACCATTTGTCATTCCAACTGAAGGTGAAAACTCAGTGAAAATATTGATGTTACTGGTCTTCTTTCTTTATTTTTATTCCTTTGCCAATCATTTTGAGACTTTTTTATTTCCCACTGAACTTTGCATTTCCAGCGGTGGCTTGTTGACTATGCATCTAGATGTATATAAGAAGACAAATTTTATTATTGTTCTTGAGTCTTCCTTGTGAATCAGTTTTAAACATAGCAGGAGCTACCTAGAGATTCAGAGGGCCTTTCCCTAGAACCGCATCAATATTTCTGTCCTATTTATATCCTTTTCATTGCCCCTCTACCCCCATTAACTTACTCTTCAGCATATGTTATACTACATTGATTATATGGGTATTATTTTTCTGAAACCCTAAAATATCTAGGACACAGCTGAGAATCTTGGAAATAGGAAAAATAACTCACCTTTCGATCATCAAAATATGTCATTATTTCGTCCACCAAAGCCATCACTTTACCAAAAGAAAGATTGTTAGAGTCCTTCAGGCTCTAACTTGGTGCATATTTATTATTTTAAATACAATTCATAAAAAGCTATTTACTGCTTACCCACAGGCAATTAGAAAGAAATGAAGCTGCTAGATGGAGGCACCCTCATAGCAACAAAGAATTTACGCTGTTGGCCCAAAAGTGAGGGAAAACGTAGCAAATGTAACAAAAAGCAGGCACAAGAACTCAAAATGCTTAAAACTCTGAGGCTATTTAGTATTAGGAAAATGACCCCAAATACTGAAGTAGATTCTAAGAGTATCACTGTCTTATAGCATGCTACAATGAAAGGTTAAATTATATTTTTATACTCTGTCAAAATACAGAAATATGTCTAATATTAAGTTTCCACTAAAATAGTTAATTTTTTAAAGTTCATATGATACATTATTTTGTAAATCTAGCTAAGGGCGTCATCAGTATGCTAAAAGACCACCTTTACATATGACCTGTGTATCCAGGAAGCGAAACACAAAAACAAAACTCCAAACCCTGTCACGTCATTAATAATTAACTCAATTTTCAAAATGAGTTCAGGTTTCTCTTTGAACTTTGAAATTTATCCTTCATTTTTTTTATTAGGAACTAAAAATACTGAAGAATAATGTCTTAATTTTGCATAAGCAACAGAATTTTGGTGTCCACAGAGATTGACTTCTCCATTGCTAGGAATGGGATATTAGAGTAAGAAAGATCCATCTACTCATGATCTACACTGGAGAGCAGGGACTTTCTTGCTTTTCTGTTTGTATCTTAGTGCTTTGTACATAATAAGCATTTAATATCTTTCTTATTTCTTTCTCTCTTTTTTCTTTCTTCCTTCTTTCCTTTCTCCTTCACTCTTTTCCTATTTGCATTTTTCTTTCTTTTCCCTCCTTCCTCCCTCTTTTCTTCCTTCAGTCGACCAATAATAATTGATATTTACATAAAACTTCATGTATATGATCTCTGAATACAAATCCTGAGACCTTTCCATACTGCCTCTCTTATATATGTGTGTGAGTGTGCTTTTGTAAAGAATCCTAGAATAAAGTGGAAGTGTCCTTGTATATCTTCCAATTCATCCACTCATTTTGGATGCAATACTTCTAGTAGAAACAGAACTAATAGCTTTACTCTATTTTTGAAAAAATGTATTGTCTGAAAATTCTTTCCATTTAAATCTCCAGTAAAATCTGTCTTTCTTCAATTTCTACCTTTTTGTCCTAGTTCTAGTCTTTGAGTTACACAAAATAAACAAACTCTCTCTTCCATAAAGAAAGAGATAGGCTTTTATGTCAAGGATCTGTGTGAAATCTTTGAAAATATTTCCCAGTTTTCCTAAAGCAATCTAACTTCCATTGTTTTTGCTATATCATTAGGATGCCCAGTTCATTTTTTCATTTTCAGGGCCTTTCCAAGATATAGATACTGATGGACTAACTCAATAGGCTACCCATTCAGCTAAAGATCATAATCTGAACAAGATGCTTTCTTAATCCATTTTTTTCCCTGTGCAGTCTTTGAATGAATATAGATGTAATTGTGGTGGCCCTGTAGTGTTTTGGGAGAAGGTATCCTTTGTAGAATTTTGTTCATAAACAGAAGCATGATTCTTGCAAGGAATTATGTGATCAGCATACAAAGTATGTTAGTTGGTCATGTAGCTAGATCAGTTGATATCTGATCAATAGCCCTAAAGTGGCACTGTTATCCAAAAAATGTAAAACACGCATACACACACAATTCTCGAATATGGATGCAAGCTTCCAGGAAACATTTGGGAGGACATGAATAAGAATTGCAGAAGGAATGAATGGACTGTAATCTGCATTGATAAATGTGGTGCCCACATCACTGAGAGTACAGACCCATCAAGGAATTGCAGTGTTTGATATATGAAAGAACAATATGCTTGAAATAGTTAGCATGTCTTCCTACCTCATCAGTTTTCTAGACTAAACATGTTTAACTCTTCTGCTTTTCATATAACATAGATTATAAATCTGACACTATCATGAATACCCCTCTCTGGATGCACTCTAGATTGTCAGTGCCTCAATTAAAATGTATATGACTTGAATATGGTATGACAGGTACATAGATTCTGAGTGACCTAGTTGTAACATTGGTATTCAGGGACAAAGGAAGCAACTGTGATCTAGATTTTTTCCATTTTAGTAGGAAAGGATACAATCTACATTATTCTTCAATCTGATTTGACTCATGTTATAACCAAATTCAAGGAGGTTCTTTGAAATGAATTTTGACTATATCTTAATTGTTAATTTTTTTTTTGAAAGGTCAACACCATTTTATTCAAAGCCCTAATAAATTGATATCCATTACTTACATGATTACTCAAATACTTATTCAGTCCAGTTCAATCATAACAGTACTTGTAGGATATCGGTATTAAAAAAGATGGACTTTTCTTTTGAGGAGAGGTTTGGAGTCCTGTAGACAGTTTCCTGAAGGCATTCCAGCTTATTCTTCTCTTTAATTCTGGTCCTAACACTGTCTCAGCTACCAACATATACATGTGCAAACTCTATAGATAATCCATGTCATGTTATGAGTAATCAGTCAACAAACATTTATTAAACTCCTGCTCAGTGTCAGGCATTGTGCTAAGGCCTGGGAGTACAAAAGGGGGCAAAAGATAGTCCCTGACCTTAAGAAGCTCATGATCTAGTGGGGAAGACGGACCAGCAAACAAATATGTAAAACAAGGTATATAGAGGATCAATAGGAAATGATTTAAAAAGGGAAGGCACTAGAATTAACAGATGTGGAGAAAAGCTTCCTGAGGAAGGATTTTAGTTGAGACTTAAAGGAAGACAGGAAAAGGAGTAGGTGGAGACATAAAGGGAGGGCATTCTAGGTTTGGGGGGCTAGTCAGAGAAAAATTCCCCGAGCTAAGAGATATGAAGTATCTTGTTTTTCGAATAGCATAGAGGCCAGTGTCACTGGATTGAAAAGTACCTGGCAGAGAATAAGATGTAAGAAGACTGGAAAGACAGGAGAGGGGCTAGGTTATGAAAGGCTTGGCTATATTTTAAAGAGATAGAAAGTACCATAGTCTAACCTTAAAGATATGCTAGCCTTCTAAAATACTAACTGGTGCATTACAGAGATAAGGAACAACAGTAACCAAGACAAATTCATGACCAGTGCTCTGGGTCACATTTTCTTACTTTTATTACAATCCTTATTTTCCCATTCTGTTCAGGCCCTAGCTCTATGGTCTACATGATTTTGCATGGCAAACATAGTCAATAAGGTCACTTCTTGGATGTGTTGCTGCATTTTTGTTTTGTCCGGTAGACAGAAGGCTCATGTGTTCAAATGATATTTGGCACATACTGATGTACAGTTTGCTAGTCCCAGGGTATCAAGTATCATTTTTGTGTTTGCTACATGGCTGCCAACTCATGCATTGAACTCTTGCCCCACTATCAGCTTTTCTAGTGTTGGACCTGGTGTTTTCATTTGGGTTTTTTGTTTGTTTGTTTGTTTCTATTTCTTCATCTGTCATGGGTACAGAGGCAGGGAGGGGAGAGGTACCAAGCATTCATTGCAGGTGTCATTGCTGGACAACTAGGCATGCACTTTCCTTGCGGTTCTTGCCATTTTGGTCTGCCAGTGTTGTGGCCACATACTGCCACCACCTGTGGTGAATGGGCAGGGAAGAAGTGATCAGGTGTAAGCAAGATACAGCTTTGTGTAGAGCAGCAAGAATGACATGGGATTTTTGAAGTCATTTTTGAAGTGGTGGATTGTCCACCTGCCAGAGTTGCTTTTCGTTATTATTGTCTGAACCTTGCTGTAAATGCTTATCTTAGTGAAATTTTACTTATACTCTGGCCCAGCATTAATAGCACGTATTTATGTTTCATCCTTGAATCTGCCTTTGCAACCTCCTTTCTCAACTGCTGTTTTTTCTTTCTGCAGTAAAAAAAGAGAGAGAAATAATTAATGATGTTAGAATGTGGTTTGTGTTGCACAGCTTCAGAACAATAGCTAACATCTGACTGTCAGACATGTTATGTGTATACATTTGCGAAATCAAAAGATGAGATTTTCATTATTATTTTTGTAATCTGTTAAACAGCAAAGGAAATCACCACAAGATGTTTTCTCCCATTTAGATGGATGGCTTAAGTTTGTATTAAACATTTCAAAATGAGATTTTTCAACTGCTGCTACCAAGTTTGCCCTGTTGTGTTTTTGAACAGAGATGAAACATGAGTCAGAACTGCATGCAGTATTTCTTGTAATCACAATCTCTTTCCCCCTTTGATGTTTTCAGGTGGCAAAGTGACAAGTGCCAAGATTCAGGACTGACTTTTCTCAAAGCATTGGCTTTTTGCCTTATTGAGAAAAATGGATATAAAGGACCGAAGACACCGCTCTTTGACCAGAGGTCGGTGCGGTAAGGAATGTCGCTATACAAGTTCCTCCCTGGACAGTGAGGATTGCCGAGTGCCAACTCAGAAGTCATACAGCTCAAGTGAGACCCTGAAGGCCTATGATCATGACACCAGGATGCACTATGGCAACCGAGTTTCAGATCTGGTTCACAGAGAGTCAGATGAGTTTCCAAGACAAGGTATGTAGAATTGACCCAACCATTTGTACTTGTTTCTCTTGTCCTACTTCTAAAACAACAATCTATTGTGACCATCACCACAGTGACAATCTGGTTTGCTTTGTATAGTTTTCACAATTCATGAAAATTGAGAGGAAATGATAGGTTTTTGAACAGATGCTATGTTAGAATTTTAGCTAAAATGACTATCTCCTTTCTACCACCATACCGAATTAATAGAGAAAAATATCATTTAAATTTGGATCAAAATTCCCTTTGCAGGCATATTTGCAGAGTATTCCTACCAGATGTTATGCAGATCGTGTTGTGTGGTGTAGGTGGAAGCATGACTTTTGATACCTCAGAACTAGAATTCTGACATTTTGTCTGTATATCCTTTCTTTGGCTTTGCTAAAAACGAATAGCTGTTGCAGGTAATAGAGTTACTAATTAGTTCTGAGGAATTTTTATTTCAGTTCCTGACAATGGAACTACATTGTAGCATTGAAATGACGAATTAGTTTTTTGGTTGCTTCAAATTGCTACACTTAATTTCATAAAATTTAGAAAAAAAACATATATGTTTATTTAATCAGTTAGCATAATCACAAAGGCTTTAAAAATCCACACTGGTTATAAATTTGTTTCCAAACAACATATTCTAATACAAACTGTTGCCTGTTTAGAATGCCTGCAATGTTTATGTCTCACAATTCACCAGGGAAACAGTTAAAACTGTGTTTCTGTTGTGCTTGTAGACCCTTACTGCATAGAGTTTTGCTTTTGCTTTAATCGTCTCTCAGTTTCTGAGTTGTCTTCATGTAAATGAAACACATTCTGTAATTCCAGGAGAAAAGGAAGGAAAAAAACCCATCAACTTGAAAATTGCTTGGTGTCAAGCATCTTTGATCAGCTAGATAATGTCAAGTGATTGACTTCATTAAGTTCTCACCTGACCCTAAAAAGCACATAGTAAGAGTTTTAAGCTCTCAAAAATAAGAAGATTCACAACTGCATCTCTTAGGGTGGCATTCAGCTTCCAGGATGCACAGTTTAAAACAAATTGCTTTGTTTTCCTATGGCATCAGTTCGGTGAGATGCAAATGGTTTGAACGGTGACACATACATTCACTATACTTCATTCACTGTACTTTCAGTTTCTACTATAGGGTT
Source organism: Notamacropus eugenii (assembly GCF_028372415.1). Taxonomy (NCBI): domain Eukaryota; kingdom Metazoa; phylum Chordata; class Mammalia; order Diprotodontia; family Macropodidae; genus Notamacropus; species Notamacropus eugenii. The sequence continues at coordinate 398,326,582 of NC_092872.1, forward strand.
GGTCTTACTGCATGGTTGAAATTTTGGAATATCTCTGTGCTGAGCTTGAGACTTGTCTACCCCAGACAAATTAAAGGTACTTTCTGGCAAATATGCTGCATTATAGCACCTAGATTAATGGTGGATTGTGGATTGACCTGTCTGTCACTCCTTTTCTTTTTTAATATTTATATAAAATGAAACCAAGACCATGGTATCTTATTTTCACAGATGCCCTTGTTCATTCTGTTTAATTTTGTCCCTTCTATCGATAATAATGGGAGTCGCTTGGGCAGAATAGGCCCTTGAGCTGATAGCTAGGCAATTAACAATTCGCACATGCAGTGTGTTGTTATTGAGCCCATATTTGTTTGTGTAATGTGTTTGCATGAATTAAAAACTGCAGTCCAAAAGTAGAAATGAAAAGGCCCCAGAACGTATTTGCATATGCAAGTGTAATTTCCATCTGAAGACAACTATGAATTTATGCATGAAAATGTAGTCAGAGTCGGAGTGGATCCTCTTTGATGGGTTCTAAAATTGAACTCTGCAGGAAGTCAATAAGCACATATTAAGACAGAGGTGGAGGAGAAGTAATCCTGCGAGTAGCAAATGCAACGTTAAACACAGTGACAGCAGAAAGAGTTAAAGCAAAATGTGTCTGTTAGCAAGCATGGTAATATTACAATGCAATAGTTCTCATTTTATTTTCTGATTCTGGTAATGAAAGACCAAGGGAAATTCAATATTTATCAGGAGGCATGTTATCAATGGATATAAAAGGTTGATTTTGTGAGTTATTTTCCACTGAATATTCAGGATGCTTTGATACTCTAATGAATCTGTGGTCTCATTGATGTGAGTTCTCCTCTCTAACAGTGCACATCATCGCTCACCTCTTCATTCCCATTCCATCAAACTCCTGTCCATATTTTCCTGTAAGTCTTCCAGAAGGAGTCTGTGCTCATTGTGCTGCCTTCCTTCCTCATGATCTGTTGATATTATATGAGTACCTTAGTTATACATCTATTATCTCTTACCATGGCTTTACTAATTATTACTAATTACAGTATCAATCATTAGTAAAGTCATTATTACCAATGGCCTACTACCTTTTCTAGGCATACGTCTCCTCGACAGCATTTTTATGCTTCTAATCGACCGTTATTTGTTGATTTATTTCTACTAGGCATTTTTTTCTTTTTGACTACCCACAACATTATTTCTTCAGAATGTGTGCTATGGTATTCCAACAACCATAGCATCCATGGATGATTTTTTAAAATTTTAGCACACTCTAGGGCACATACTACATGTTTAACAAATACTTGATGACTTGTTCAATTATTATGTCATTTATTTCTATATTAGTATTATTTTACCAAACCTGCAATTTAACTGATTTAGGGAATTCTCAGTGAGGATACATTCCTGCCAATGCAAATGGCACCTGTTCTCCAATTTCTAGTCATGCAGAATTACTTGTCAGCACTGAGAAGCTAAGAGTTTTACTCAGGGTCTCTAGCCAGGATGGGTCAGAAATACCATTTGACTCCAGTTCATTCTAACTCCAATGTGTGGTCTTTATAATGCTAGTCTGCTACTCCCTGCACCCAAAGACTTTATCTGAGGTCCATGAACTTGAACTTCATTTTTTATTTTGAATATTTTGATAACTGTATTTCGATAGAATTGGTTTCCTTTTTTCAGTCTTAGATATTCTGTACATTTAAAAACATCATTCATGCATAAGGGATTTGTGAAACACACACAAAAAATATTAAGATTCCCTGTTGTAGAAAAAGTTTACTAATAAAAAGAGATGCTCTGTTGTCAGGGAAACTGAAAGCAATGCACAGTGTTAGAAATGTACTCTCTAACCTATCCTTCTGATCAGTTTTGAACCCAGTTAATTGTCTACCTGCAATGTCTTTTTAAAGACATATCAACTGATCAGTAAGCTCTGTCAGTTGTCCACTCAAGTGAATAGCCATTTTATAATTGTCAGGCCAATACCTGGCACATAACATGCACTTAATAGATATTGGTTACCTGAGGATCAAATGAGATAAAATTTGTAAAACACTTAATAAAAGCATAGATTTAGAGCTGGAAGGAACCTCTACAGTTATCTAGTCCAGAACCCTTATTTTACCAATGAAGAAATGGTAAACATTAAGTGACCTGCCCAATATCATATAGGTAGTGGGCAGCAGAGCAAGGTTTCAACGCATTCTTTAATCCACTTGTTTTTCCGGAGTGGATGGTTAGACTGACCTCTTTTAGGTAATTATGGATTAAAACTATGAAATAGTAGAAGACACAAAACACTCAGGAAGAAAAGTATGGTTGTTGTCATTAGTAAAATAAAGCCAATATCAATAGCTCACAACCCATCTCTACAAAATATTTCTGAGAATTGTCTGTGAGGACAGCCTTTCAGATTTTCTCAAATAATATTTTATGACGTACCATATCTTTGTATTCACACAAATATCTTGAAAGGTGCAGACAATACAAAATACCACTATAGTTATTGTTTATTTTAAAAAAATACTATTTGAATCAGCAGAGCCAAATGCTGTCTTAAGAGTTCTTTTCCAACAAGATCTTCCATGCATTTTTACAATTGTAAAGGATTTTTGTTTAAAGAGACAACAGCAGAATTAATACTGTTTGATGATACCAATGTTTGTTAAACAAGGCATAAAATAGTATGACATGCTTTCACAAGGGTGTTTGCCACTGTCATAGAAGATGTCCAGTGCGAAGTTCAAATGGAAGAGGGATGTCTTAAAGATGGCGAGATGCTCTACATGTTCCTGTTTGTAAGAAATATTGTGCAGATTATATCAAGTCCCAAAATATTATAGATAGTTCTAAATGGAACCCATAATCACTTTAAAAAGGTAAGCCTGAAATTCAGGACACTGAATATACATTTGCACGTGTTTTCCAAATAAAATCTAAGAGTAATTGGAGATTGCTAGCTCACAAAAATGATGTAGAATCCTTATATAGATCCTACCACTCTCTCACTTTCTTCTACTAGGACACAATAAGATTCCCTTTCTTAGAATAAGAAACAATTCTAGGATTCACCAGTATCCCATTCAAGTTCTATTCTTGTTTGTTTTTTCTTTCCTAAAATAGAGTATAATGGAATTTTAGAGGTCAAAAGGCTATTACATGTCATTTTATTCATTCTTCTCATAGATTTATAGACTATTAGAGCTGAAAGGGACAGATGACTTAAGCAAGATTACAAGCAGTTTAGCAGAGCCAAGACCAGAATCCAGGTTTACTGATGCCAGCTCTAGTACTCTTTCCATTTTATTACACTTTCAGCTTTCTTTTGGATACAACTCATTTTTCTAGAGATAATAAGATAATAGATTTAGAACTGAAAGGAACTTCCACAGTTATCTAGTTCAATCTCCTTGTTTTACCAATAAGGAAATAGAGGTTCAAATACATTAAATGGCATGTCCAATTATCACACAGATAATAGTCACCAGAGCAAGGATTCAGTGCCATTTTCTTTGTTTCCACACCTTGTACTCTTGCACTTTGGGGAAAGGTGGGGGGAGCCGAGGATGGGAGCAATCAGACCAGTTTTTTCGTTAGGGTAGAAAAAACACTAGAGGAGGAAATTCATTCCATTAATACAGATGAGACGTTACTCAAATTTTTAGTACTGAGGGCTTGCTGTGGGACACTGAGATGAAATGACTTGTCCAGGATCATGTGGTCATTTTATATCAGAGAGAGAACTTGATCTCAGATCTTCTTAACTTTAAGGCTAGTCCCCTATCCACTATACCATGCTGTGTTGCACTTAGCAGGAATTTAATAAATGTATGTTGAATTGTATTTCCTCTTTGACCTCCCAATGAGGAGGGAAGAAATATTGGACCTTAAGCCTTAGGCCTGTTATAATAATTATTTATGAGTAAGTTATTGATTCTGTGCACTAAATAGCCAAATTATCTGAAAGTTAATGCCCTAATCTTAGGTCAGTGGTTTTTCAGGAATTAGTAGAACCAAGCTAAGTGACACAGTGGATAGAACACAGGGTTTGGAGTCAGGAAAAAACAGAGTCCAAATATGGCTTCAGATGCTTACTAGCTATGTGTCCCTAGACAAGTCAGTTAACCTCCATTTGCCTCAGTTTCCTCACCTATAAAATGGGAATAATAATAGGGTTTGTTGTGAGACTCAAATGAGATAATATTTGTAAAGCACTTAGCCTCCTGCCTGGCATATAGTAAGCACTAAGAAAAGGTTAGCTATTATAATTATTATAATAGTTATTATTATATATAATTACATATTATAGCTATTAATACTATTTAAAGAGTGCTGGATTTAGGTTTGGAAGTCTTGAGTGTTGAATCTGACCTTTGACATTTACTTGTTGTATGATCCTGGACAAGTCACTTACCCTTTTTAGGTCTCATAGAGAAGCAGGCCCAGCATATAGGTACTTCTGCGTTATTACTTCATTGGGTCTAGGATATCATGATTATAGTAACTTCTCCCAAAAAATTCAGGTAACAACCCATCCACACACCCTTTTCTTGTGGATCTCTTCCCCGTGTGCTTCAACAAATATTGTACCACTTGGAGGACTTAAGAAACTTGACTTTTGGACAAGATACTTAACTTTTCTGTGCCTCAGTTTCCTCAACTGTACATAGAAGGGGAGGAAGGTTGAACTAGATGGCCTCTGGATTCCTTTATTTCTAGATCTGCATTTTTTTAGCATACTTTTATTTCACTTGGTAGCAGACTTGGTTTTGAAATATTAGAAATAAATAAATGTGTGCATTGTGACAGGTTAGAAGGGCTCAGAAAATTCAATTTATGCACAGTCTCAGGGCTAATCCTTTTAAACTGTTTCCACGTTAAACCTATTACATAACATGCACTGGGAAGTAGTATGGCTCATCAACAAGGAAAAAAAAGTAAGGACTAAAATCTCATCTTAAATCAGCTACTAAATTTCATTGTTTCTCCTAATAAGTGATTTACCTAAACTTTCCTTGCTTTAAGTTTTATTATGTGGAAAGTAAAGACTGATATACAAACACATATTTTTACTTCAAAGAAATCCAAATATATTTCTTTCATTAATAATCCTATGTAGTAGAGACAGCAATGTAAAGAAGGAAAAAAAGAGAAAGAAATAAGTTGATATATCAAAGGTCATGCAAGATGGATCTGATCTGTGCAGATTTTCTGATTCCTATGCTAAAAAAAACCACAGATCTAGAAATAAAGAGATCTCATACTCCATCTAGTTCAACCTTCCTCCCCTTCTGTGTACAGTTGAGGAAACTGAGGCATAGAAAAGTTAAGTATCTTGTCCAAAAGTCAAGTTTCTTAAGTCCTAGGTGAATGATGACCACAAGAAGTTGTCAAACCTCAGTAGCACCTTGCCCACATTCACCTACAACTCTTTCTCTTTTTCTCCCCCCAGTTCTCTGTGTCCTATCACCTGTTCAGGCTTCTAAGAGTTCTTTATCACTTGTGCTTAGAAAATAGGCCCGCAGTATGAGAATATTTTATTAAACTGCCATCATTAAACCAACATAACCCTTCACTCACAACCATTTGGTCCACCACAATAACAAAGAAGACTGGTAGGGAGTTCTAATCACAGCCTAATCATTAATTTACTGTGTGATGTGAGATAAATCCCTTAACCTACCGGGAATTTAGATTCCTCATCTGTAAAATAAGGATATTAGATTACATAATCTCAAAGACCCTTTCTAGCTTTAAAAGTCTGTGATTATGTAGCAAGATTGCTGTCCATGGTAGCAATATTTGTTTCCTATGATAGTCTACCAGGGGTAGGGTCTACTCCTGGTAGACAAATAGGCAATAAGGTTCAGTCTAGTTGTCTTTTTTAAAAAACAAACAAACAAACTCCTTTCCAGTGAAAAGAGGTAGTCTCTAGAGAGGGAACCAAGATTGAATTATTTTTCTATACCTCAGGCTATCTATCCCTATAGTTCAGCATTGAGTCATCAGGCTTCAACAGGAAAGATTACTTTCTTTTAGCCTGTACCATATCACTCTTCTGAATCATGTCTGCCAAACAAATAACTTTCACAAGTCCTTTGATTTACTAAAAGGAAAAAGTTCTATTTTTATGGTAAACTTGGTTATTTTTGTGGTAGGTCTCTATCTTTTGGATCTGTAGAAGAAATTCCTGACATTTGAAGTTTACAAATTATTTTCTTACGTAAAACTTACTTTTTATTCCAGCACACAACTTTATTTAGGAAATTCCTTCTGTGGAAACTTCATCCCTTCATGCACATTTAGCATCTCATCTGTAATATATAGTCTTAGCACAAGAGTTCAAGCATTTTAAACATCATTTGATAGTCTGATGAAGCCATGAACCTCTTTGAATCATTTTTGTTAAATTTATAGTTTAAGGAAATTCCAAATTTCAGTGCAAGTTATAGATGTAAATTTTCCCCGTACATGTTCATAGACTCTCTGAAAACATATATGGTTGTGTGTGTGGTTATGTGTATGTATTCAGGATACCCTAAAGGATGTGTGTGTGTACCCTTTAGGGTATCATGGATACACACTATGTGTGTATGTACCCTTTAGGGTATCATGGACATCAGAGTAAAAATGCATGCATGTTTTAGAGTACTTGAGAGATTATGTGACTTGCCCATGGACATGCTGCTAGAATATGTCAACACCAGGATCTGAGCCCAGTTCTTATTTAAATATCTGCTATATTGTGCATGGTCTGATGTGCTTATGTAAAACCTAGTATAACAAAATTTACCGTATATTCATAAATTTAACATAAACCTTGAACCTGTAGCCATCTAAGAATTGACTCAATTTCAACTTATGACAGCCTCTCAGATTGATATTTTAGAGCCCTTATTAAAACTGGGTCTCAGGTCTGTATTCCATAGAGTTTTGTGTCTAGGGCTTAAGCCATTGTCTTTAAAACACTATTTTTGTTGTTGCTTTTTTGGCTTTAAAAAAAATAGGGTTACATGAAACTATATGCTTTATTCAGTCATTTTTTTAAAAAATCTCAGTTTTACCATTCTCTGAAAAAGAATAACTTTATCATTTTCTGGTGAAATTTGAGGGTTTTTTTTTTTTAAGTATATTCTTAGAATGGCTGAAAGTGACCTTGAGTGGGTTGTTTGCAGTTAACTCTTCCTGCCTCTAGATAGGACTTTACTTAATAAATCATTTCAGGAAGATTCTGTGGTTAATCCTTCTCTTTGAAATCTTCAGCAAAGGAGAGCTTGCACCCTCCTTGCATAACATAATCTGGTATCTTTTTAATGTCTAGCCTAAATTCTTCGTGCTGTAATGAAAGTGCATTGCTTCTTAATCTCATTTTCTGTGAAAATGAAGGAAGGCTGCTCACCCCCACCAATATTATATTCTGTGCTGAACAGAAATGTTTTTCCTCCCTCTATTTGTTTCCAATGACTGGCAATGATTCTGACATCTTCAAATCCAGAACTGCTCGTACAGCTTGTTGATAGGGTGTGTATGCCTCCCTACGCACCATATCTTTTGCTTCCAAAGATGAGAATTTCTCACACATCATTTTCCTATTTTTAAAAAAAGAATGATACCATCTAACAGCAGTCATCCTGTGCTGACATGGTGTAAGAAAGATGTTAGGAGAAATTATTTGGAAACCACAAATGGGGTTGTTAAAATCCTTTCTCTAAGGCAAAAAGCCTACTTGGCAATGCTGAATATTTTTGATGCATTTAGAGCCTTTGACAAACTGTATTCAAATGATTGTTTTAACTTGAGAATTGTGTTTACTAGAGAAAATTAGGCCCTTGCTCACCTAGAATAGTCATCCTTTTCTACTGCTTCGCTTTTATTATTTTTTGTCTGTATCATATGCATATGCCACTCTGTCCAGAATGACATGACAGATGGGGGTACAGGGTATAAACACCCCAACAGTGCTCCTGTGTATGTACACCTATAATGTGACATGTATGTGTGTACATGTATGTGTATATATGTGCAACATATATGTGCACATACACATCTTTCATGTATTGTGTCTGCACCCACTTATGCTCTGGGTAGATTTATTTCACTGCAATCTTCTATCACCCTGGTAGGTCTAGATTCCCAAAGATATAGCATGAAAACACATGGTCACTTGCTCAGGGTCTGGTGGTAAGGTAACCATGTTGGTTGAGAACTTCCTATACTCATCATTCTAGTTTTTGGGTACCTATCCAATATGTTCTCAGTCTATATAAACAGTCATTTACAAGATAATACACCCACAAAGTGTGCAATATTCACACAACCCACAATTATTTTAATTCTTAAACATAAATATTTAACAAATATAAAATATATCCTATACATCAATATATTAGCACAAATGTAAAAATAATAAAATACATGACCATACACATATAAAGCCAAATCACACTATTTTACAAATGCACTCAATATCTATGGTGAAAGAGCGCGTGATCACATATAGGATCCCGTCAGAGAAATTGGAAGTATGTGAGGGAGAAAAATTCATGTACTTAGAGTAATGCCCATTTCTGAACATCTATACTGCATGAAATTGCTTCTTTGTTCAACACTTGACTGTTGATCCTCATCATATTTTACCCAGGAAGCTTCTTTTCTCTTCTCTATTCAAACATAGCCTTTATAAGCTCTTTCAACTAATCATTATCTCTTAAGAGTGTTGAGAAAGTGTTAACTTTTAATACAAAGAGTAGGTCTCTCTGAGCCACAGAACTGCAAAGATCATCACACTAGCTATCTCTGGCCCATACAGACCAGCCTAAAGAGTTATTCTGTCATCCAGATACTGGGCTATCCAATCAGAATCAAGCGCAGAGCAATGAAATTCATATTGACTCTTTAAACCATCTCACCAAGATAATGAAGCAGCTGCAGACCCCTTTGACTTTTCTTTCTCAAACCAGTTATGGCAGCACAGAGCAAAAAGTCATTCTAAGAACCTTCGTTCCCCACCCCCCAGTTTAAGGTGAACAATAGCTGTAATTAGAGAACACAGCCAATGAAATGAATTTTCTCTCTAATCCAATCAAGTAAACATCTATTGGAGACCTACTATGTGCCAGGCACTGTGGATGTAACTAATTAAAACGAATACAGTCCCTGTAATCTAATGGGGATGGAGGGAGAGACTGGACCAAAAGAAGCAGGAAAGGGAAACTAAGGGGGACAGCCTCTTGTTTCATGGAGTTGAAACCAGGCAGAGTAGCAGATGCAAAGTTAAATGAGCTGAGTCCACTTTCTGCCCTCTCTGAAAGAAATCATTGAGAGTAGTTTCTACCCTTCAGCCTACCAGTCAGAAGGGAGAAGAGACTAAGGGATGTTAGCAATATACTAAAGAGATCGGAAGTAATTGAGTTTATCTTGGGAGGAGTGTCTTATACCCTGTAGCTGAAATCAGGTGGAGTAGCAGACGTAAAGTGGAGCACATCAGGAATCACTTAGCTTTCTAGCAGGTGACTCCTAAGTACCATGCCTCCGACAAAACACTTTTTGAACCTTCAAGGTTCTAGATCTTCAGTGACTTAAATGAACACCTTCAGACTCTGACTTGCTTTTTAAAAAAAATCACAATTCCCCAAATTTCTTCTATCAAGTCAACAGTCTTTTAAAAACAATACCCCTCAGTCTCCTAATCTTTATGATCTCTCTCTCTCTCTCCCTGCCTTTTTGCTCTGCTTTCTTTAATCTAAGATTTGCATATAAAAATCAGCTGAGGTTCCTTGATACTTAGCATCACTGGTCTAATTCTTTTTTGTATAGTGCAAACTGTTTATTTACACTAATATTTCTATAATTTTCAGTAAATGAAAGATTTTTATTTTCCTCTTCAAAATATTATACTCAAACTGTTCCCACATAAGCATGGCATTATTCTATATTGTTCACAAGGAAATTTGAGTCTTTGTTTTTAATATACAGAATATCTTGTGTTCCAAACTTTCCAAATCCCATCTGAATGTCATTTCTTCATATGTATCAACTTGACAAGCATTTATAAAACACCTACTATGTGCCAACAAAGGACAAATAGCAATTTCTGTGAGAGGAGAAGGATCTGCCCACTAGGAACTTCCAGTTGGGCAACATACCTTTCTTTCTTTTTCCTTCCTTCCTTCCTTCCTTCCTTCCTTCCTTCCTTCCTTCCTTCCTTCCTTCCTTCCTTCCTTCCTTCCTTTCTTCCTTTCTCTCTCTCTCTCTCTCTCTCTCTCTCTCTCTCTCTCTCTCTCTCTCTCTCTCTCTCTCTCTCTCTCTTCTTTCTCCACATAGGGTATCACACCCTTACCTGCCAGAGTTCTGCCCAAAGGAAATGTAAATAGTCTGAAACTTTTTGGTTTTGCTTTCTTCTCTTAAAGACCAACCTTAACATCAAATCACTCTGCTCCCATACCAACCCCTACTTGGTCACTTTTGGGGCCCTAACAGTTTCAGAATGAATGTAAATAACAATTGTTTTTATTTTGTCCAGAAACCCTAAGGGTCTTCCCCTTTCAGATCTATTTTTTAAAGAAAAAGATGTATTCTTTGCCTCATTTTTCATTAAATCAAAGTCACTGAATGGATATTGCCTCATCAAACCTTTGAGACTTGTTAAAGACCTTAGTTTGAAAAGGCCAAGGTCCCCTACTATATCCTGGGCCATTTCCAGTTGTCCTGATCCATATCTGGCCACTGGATCCAGATGGCTTCAGTGGGGAAAGCGAGGCTGGCGACTTTGCACAGCCCTCCCTCATTCACATCCAATTCACTTGTATGCAAGAGCATCACCTCCCTGATATCATGGTCAACTTCAAGAATGAAGGTCAAACAGTAAGCAATTATGTGCCAAGCCCTAGAGATACAAAGAAAAAAAGCAAAAGCAGTCCCTTCCCTCAAGAAGATTACAATTTAATGGGAAAGCAAAAAAATGCAAAAATGTGTGTTTATCATAACTGGAGGTAAACTGTCAGTGTGAATTGTGAGGAGGAAGACAGTAGCATCAAAGGAACCCAGGAAAGGTTTCTTGCAAAGGAGGTATTTTATACATATTAGCAGTGTATTATAATAAAACAAAGTTATATTTCTATTCCTTTAGGTATCAGTTTGTTCATCTCTAATAGTGACAATATCTTATATGATTCAACAATTAATGTAAGTCTTTTCCTTCATATATAACACCATTTTTGCCCTTTTCGTCATTAAACTGCCCCATATGATAATGTACCTTAAAGGGACATTGCGATCAGTTGCATCCATCTCCCGACTCAGCTATGATACTATAATCTGTTTATTTCATTGCTGCTTTCACTTGTTCAATCGATTCACTTGCCACCTTTACTTTTTCTCTGCCATTCCTAACTCTGGCTTATATCTCCCCTTTTGTTTCATTTTTGCACATTAGAACAAAGCTGAAACAAAAGTCGTATGAATATATAAAAGTGTTACAGTGTACAGCTACATGCTATCCAATTTCACAGGGCACTGCAAGTATTGAGAATATTTTTTGATTCTTTACCACATTCCCAAAGTAACTAGGGACATTCTGATAATTCTCTACCTATCTTAGGTCTCCAGCCCTATTTTCTTGTCTACCTCAGTTTTTTTTATTTTTCTTTTTAAATTTTAAAAATTCATTTTAAACTAAAATAAAAATTATTTTTAAAAAGAATATTTCCATGTGTACAGGAAAACATGAAGAAAGGATTCAATATAAAACCATAAATTTCCATTTCAGACTGTTTACTTTTAAAAAATAGTGCATGCTTCCCAGCTTTTTTGTGCATCCTTCTTGATTTTCTTTTGTTCTCAACTGTGTACTTTTTATTTTTTCTCCCCCCTCCGCACCTCACCTTAAAGAAATCTACAATTAAACACACACATATATATACATATATACATACATACTCATATACATATGTGAAACCCATACGGTACCTACTTCTATTTATGACTTCTTTCTCTGAAGGTAAATGACATCTTCCTTCATAGGTTGAAGTTTTTCCATGTTTTTTTCTAAAATCAGCCAGCTCATCATTTCTTATAGCATGGTAGTATTCCACCACAATCATGCAACACAATATGTTTAGACATTCCCCAACTGAAAGGCATCTATAATTTTAACCAATCTGGTAGGTATAACATGATATCTCAAAGCTGTTTTAAAGCCTGACCTCCTATTTTACTAAATCAGTTGAGTCCAAAAAAAAAAAAGAGGAAGAGGAGATAAATAAAAGTCTCTGTTCTCAAGCAGTCCCAATCTAATGGGTCTTCATCCATCTTGATCTCTAGGTAACCTTAGACAATGGAAACCATCTTTTTTTTAAATAACTATTCTCCCCTCATCTCCATGATAGTAAACTTTTACTAATTCTGCTCTAGTTCCTCTTATTCCTCCTGCTGTTAGCTATAGTCATTCCTTGTGATTCACTCCTCTTGTTCTCTTTCTCTTTTGTTTCCTGCCCATTCTTATGTTTTCCACAATTATTTATATGTGGAGACCTCAAGTCCATTTCCCCAGCCATCTTTTCTTTCTGTCTCTCTTTGTTTTTTCATCTTTCTCTTTTTTCTCTCTCTTTCTTACTCAATCCCTCTTTCCTCTCTTATTTTTGTTTCGTATCTCTACTTGCCTATTGGACATTTCAACTTTGATGGCCTGCCATTATCTCAAACTTAACATGCCTCAAATGCAAACTTCTTCCTAAGAACAAACTCCCATTTCAATTTTTCTACTTGTCCTTCATACTGCTATTTTCTCAGATATTTGAAGTCATCTTAATAGCTTATATTTATAAAGAGCTTCAGAGTTTCATTATTACTATATTTGATTTTCATAATATCCCTGGGAAGTAGGCAATAATATATCCATTTTAAAATTACAAAATTGAGAGTCAGAGAAGTGAATCAATTTATTCAATGTCATAAAATTAGTAAATAGTAGAAAAAAGACAGTAACCAAAGACTGTTGAAAAATATTGTTTCAACTATGCCAACTTTGATACTTATCCTTATTCATTCATCCGATCATTCAATTAAAAATTAATAATATATGTTTTGTATTAATCACCTACTCTGTGAAAGATACCAAAAGCCCTCCCAATTCTTTATTTATGATTTCTCTCAAATGCATCAATTCCTCTCCATTCCCATTGTTTATTTCCTAGTCCTTACACTTATTATCTAACTACTAAATTGCTGCACTGATTTTCTACTGTACAGTAGAAGTCACCAGGCACAAACAAACCATATTCCAAAGTATTGAACTGATCAGCCACCATTAATAACCTTTGAAAAACCTTGGTTCAGACTGGTTCATCACTTGTTGGTAGTATCATAGAGGAGACTTTTTTCAGCTGTGTGTTAGATTTTATGTGTTGGGCCACAGGTGGTTCCCCATCCCTAGAGTAGATGATTTTGAGATCCTTCCCAACTCTGTCATTCTCTGAGCACTCTAATCCTAGTAACTTTCAAATATTACCTGCCCTGGATACCTGAAGCAATTTAAACTTCCTAAAATAATACTTTAATCATCTTTCCCATGCTAAAAATTATTACAATGACTCCCCCTTACTTATAATACTCACTTCAAATTATTTATATACTTAAAATTAGCATTTAAAGTTTTCCATTGAGGAGCTTTCCTACCATTCAAACAATTTGATACAGTAGAGAGAACATTAGATGTAGAGTCAGGACCACCTGAGTTCAAATCTTGATTCTCCCTGTACATCCTTTGAAAAATCACTTAATCTCTCTTGGACTCAGTTTCTTCAACTATTAAACGAGGCTGTTAGACTAGGTGATTTTGAAGGCCCTTTCCATCTTCAAATTTATGATCCTATGATCCTTATCTCCAATTATTCTCAAAGACAGATCATTTGATCAAGTAGTTACCCAGTGTGTATCCTCCCTCCAATAACTACCAAATAATCAACCCCATCTACAAGATGCCTTACTAGTGGTCATATAGCTTCTACTTAAAGCCCCCTAGAATCACCATTGTCTGAGACAATCCATTTTATTTTGGGACACATCTAGTTGTCAGTAAATGTTTCCTTACATCTATATAAAATCTCTCATCTAGCACTTAGCACAGTTCCTGGCACATACAAGGCACTTAATAAGAGTTGGTTGATCGTGCCTACTTTTGCCCTTCAGAGCTAAGTAGAACAAATCTACCACTACCTCCTTTGACTCTCCTCATTTTGTACACTAGCCTCCTATTATTGTAGACTGCAATGACTTTAAGAAAGGGAATCTGTGCTAGTGGATAGAAAGCAAATCTTGGAAAAAGGACATCTGGGGTTCCAGTCCCAACTCTGACAAATATGGACGATATCTTTCTTAGCAAGTAAGTTAAATCTTCAGTGTTCCAAGCAATTCTTTCAATTGCGGAATACTTACCATCCCATGTTGATAGCATTTCCTTCCTGGGGAGCTCTCTATACCAATTAAATTACAGTTCTAAACAAACAAAAAAGATTTCTTTAGGTTTTTTTTTTTTTTGGATGACACATCATACTGATGACTCATACTAAACTTCCACGAAAACAGTCTAGTTTTGTGTTTTGCTTTTTGTACACAAACAGTGTGGTACAGTCAATACAGTGCTCAATTTAAAATCAGGAAGAGCTGAGATTGAATGCCATCTCAGCAACTCTCTAGCCCAATGATTGAGAAAATCGCAAATTCTCTGAACCTCAGTTTCCTCATCTGTCCATTAGAGATGAGGAATTACTATTACTACAGCCTTAAAGGATTGTGATAGAGTTAAAATGGAACAATGAACATAAAGCATTTTGCAAGCTTTAAAGCACTATACTCATGTTAGCTGTGGTAATGATAATTCTTATATTCAATAGAGTTCAGATAAAAATGGCCCTGGAACAAGTCACTATGCTATTATTATGTTTATTGTTATTTAATATTCCTTAGACTACTCCACTGATGACCATTATTATCATAAAAGTAATACTGATGACTGATGATTGATGATTATTTCCCAATAAAATGTCAGCAGACACTTTTTAATTTTGTCTTAGTATCACTAGCACCTAGCCCAGTTTTGTTACATAATGGTACTTAATAAATTCTTATTGGTTGACATTATCATTATAATTATTATTAATTTCTGGTCACAGTTCTCTTACACTGTACTTTTGTAGTTTTTTAAAGTGTAGTACTATGCATTTATCCCTAATAACCTTGTAATTCAACACTGCAGCCTTTCAAGACATTCTTGCATTCCACCTGAGACATCCCTGACAGTTTGATTCATCCTTAAATTTGATAAGCCTTGTATGTATGTCTTTATTCAAGTCACTGATAAAAATGCCTAACAAAATGGGGTCAAGGACACAGTCCTGGAGCATTTTCTTAGAAATATCAACTACAGGTTCATATCTGTCCATTAGTTAACACTTTTTGGGTTCAGTCATCTAACCAGTTCTATATTATATAACTGTTTTATCATCTAGTCCACATATTTTCATCTTATTTCCAAGGAAATCAGATGTCTTGTTGAAATCCAGATACACAAGGCCAACTGCTGGAATCAGATGGGAGTTCTTGACAGAGAATGCAAAACCTGTCACTAAAAAAGAATGTAGGTGTGATTGAGGCCTACAACTATCTAGACATCTGTTGGAAGTCTCCCTCTACTGGAAACAGAAGAGTTGATAAATTTGTCAGTTGCCTTGCTGGTAGTTTTATCTTTCAGTAGATCAAAGTGGAAATGGATAATGCTATTTTGGTCTTAATTTTGACCATAAGAAAAAGTAGTCGGTGAAGTAGAAATGATAGAGACCTGGGGAGGTCATCAACATGCTGACTTAATGGAGATTTTGTGATAGATAAGATGAGCATGTCGCGCATAGTATAATTCATATCCTAGATTTCAGGAGAATAGAATTCAAAGAGTATAGAGGTAGAGAGGAGATCATTGCCTAAAAATCTAAAATAAGTTGAAGAAAGATGACAGATTCTCAAAAGTGAAATCATGATGCTATTGCAATCAATTCCAGTGAACAAGAAAAGGTACATGAAGAGCTGAGGGTAGGTGTCAATGAATTCAGATTTTAAAAGAGATAGAAGTGAGAGCAGATAAATCAGAATAAATACAAGGGGGTTATTGTTTGTCCTTCACTTTCAAAGACGACCAATGCCATCACAGGGTGATGTCTTGACTTGTGAGTGAATTGGATTTAAGCAAGGCAGAGTTTCACAAAGTTATCAGCCAGTTATCAGTTATCTCTTCCAAAGTCATTGAAGTCCAGTGGCTAGATAAAAGTCAAGACAGCTGGCAGTGGCCCAGGATGCAGTGGATAACCTTGTTGTCTTTGATGTCTGATCAAGAGCTCCACAGTGCCTGCTTCAGCAGCCTTTGTGGCCGTTGGAACAAATCGTTATCATCTGCCCATTCTGTGACAGGGGAAGTGTTCCCATGCTTGGAGTAGATGCCCCTCCTAACCCACTGACAGGTTTGAAGCTCATTGGTTACCTTAAACAAGATTTAGCCCATCTGACAAGACAGATTACCAGGGTGTGACCATTGCATATGCTACAGATTTTTGGTGCCACAAGTGAGAGTTGAGTGCCAAGTAGACACCAAAAGTGGATGAGTCACCCTGAAGAGTGCTGAGCAAGCCCTCACACCAGAGGTGCTAGTCCTGCTTGAATATCCCATACCATAAGGGAGTAATAACAGGTGTTTGAAAGCCAAGATAAGTAAAGAGAATGATAAAAGACACGTAGCTGCCCTTTTTTTAGTCTGAGTCATCTGAACACTGAAAGAATTTTTACCTTTGGTTGCTACATGATTACATATGATCTTTCAAGCACCAGAGATAATGAAAAAGTTGTCATAGAATAGGTAAATGTTTTCTTAATTTTCCAAGAGGAGAAAAAGATTCTCCAAAATACAAGTCTGTCCAAGCTTGATGTAGATATTTGAAGGGGGAAAATGCCCCTCTAGGATGGCTTAATAAAGGGATAGTTTGGAACTGGTGAAAAGGAAGAAGTGGTTGATAAAAGCCAACAAAAGTTCATTAAAAGGTAGTTCCAGGCTAACCTGATTTCATTTTTAAACAGTTTTATTTGATTAGGTATTAATAAAGTACCATGGATATAAGTATCCTGAAGCATAACCCCAACTTTCATGCCTTTCTGTTCATGCATCTAAAATAACTTCTCCCAATGCTTTTCTATAGAATTCTAATCCCTTATATAAAACTCAAGTTAAAAATCACTTCCTCCACGAGACTCATACAATCCTCAGAAGTTTTCAAGCATCTGCTGTTCTCAAATACCTTCAGTTTCTGTGAAACCTGCATTTAATCTCTTCCTTCCTTCTGCCTCCATTTAACCAGAAAAAAGGTATTGTTGCTGCTCAGGTATAAGGTCCATTTGTACAAAAGGGCCAGGTTGTAGGCAGTACCATCACTTATCCCATTGCTTATGCAGTCTACCTAAACAGAAATTGGTACTCAGGGAAAAGATGATGTATACATAATCCTGTTACATCTACAAGTCAGGAAATATACAAATGTTATATTGTACTTTGTAAGACAAGAAGTGTTACCAAGAGGTTGACACCCACTCTCTCCATGCCCTATTCAGAATGGACAGTGCAACCTACATAGAGAAATGTACATAATATGGCTGTTCTCAATTCCTTGTATAATTCTCACAAATCTTGAAACTCTAAGTCAGGATGATTTCCTTTATGATTCATTTGGTATTTAATCACATTGTCTAGTATTGCTATTTAACTATATGTGTATTTTTTGTCTTCCTGCCTATATCTTAAGTCCCTTCCAAATGGGACCTATGAATCATATTTTCATAGGATTATAGGTTTAGATATAGAACTGACCTAAGAGTACTTCTAGTCCAACACACTCATTTTCCACATGAGAAAACTGAAGCTCAGAATTAGTTATATGATTTACTCAAGGTCACACAGGCATTAAGTGGCAAAGCTAGGTTTTGACCCCTATTTCTCTGATTCTCAATCTAGTTCCAGTTCCACTGGTAACATCTAATACAATTCTAGGAACATATTAAGTACTCATTACAAATATTGAATGAATCTTATGCTTCAAGCACCTGTGGAAAACATGCATTGTGGGAGGCAGAAAAGCTGCTGATTTGTGACTTGATACAACTTGCAGGTAGGGGCCAGGAGCAGGTGGTATTCTCTCTGTTGCCAAATAGTACGCATTGGGATTATCAAAGGAGACATTACATTTTCAGTGTCATGTTTTTGGCTCATAATCTAATTTTCAGCTCTAGCAACTCCAAAAGCATTCCTAGGGGGAGGAAAACGTCTCCCCCAAATGAATGGATGTTCACTTCTTGAATTCCTCAATTGGCACGCACAACTCACGAGTTCCCTCTTCCTCCTTTAACTAAACCCCAAGCTTTCAGCCAGAGCAAAAAGTTATTACTCACTATTCTTACTACATTGACTGCTTTCTCATCCACTCAACTTCAAGTCAGATCTAGTTTGGTAATAAATCTCTGCTGGGAATGATCAGAGCAAATACTGAATGTGCTTCAAGATATTAAAAAATAAGTACAACACAGACTTATTTAATAATGTCCAACAGCCTCTTATAATATTTTACCAAAGTTAGTATGAGCATTGTCTGCATTTCCTTTCAGATACAAAGATCATTCCAGGGCTAAAAATCCGAGAGAAGTCATGATCTGAGAGAAATTCTTCTATATTTTTGACTGAACCAGGGTTCCTATTTTCTAGGTCCTTTCAGTTGGCCAAAGCTATAAACTATATGTGGCCTTGGTCATAGTAATTTAAGAATTGTCCACATTGGACAACCACTGTCCCAGCAGGATGACTTTATTTTTGAAGTAAAATAGTCCCTTTAAAATGTTCTTTTTTTTTAGCATTCTCTCTCTTTTCCTCCTTTCTCCCTTTCCCTCTTTCCCTTCTTCCCTCTCTTTTTCCCTCTCCCTTTCCCTCTTCCTGTCCATTAAAGGGCCTAAATATATTAAAGAGATTCATAAAATTGAATGTATTTGTAGCACTTTGAATGGCATTATTGAGTTTAATGAAATTCTAAGCCCAATTGGTCTGAATAATATTCCTAGAGGATCTATGTGTGTGGCAGCTGGGACACTTTCAGTAAATAGGAATACCATTATAATATCCTCAGAAATCATCACTATTTGGATCCTTTTCTGTGCATTGCAGGATGAATATTCATGACACACATTTTTTTCAAATTAGAAATGTTTTTTTAAAAAAGTATGTCTTCTTAGAAGTTTTCAGAATGTTATCACAGACAACACCAGTCATTCAATCAGCAGACTTGGGTTCAAATCCTTATTAGCTCTCAGGTGAAAATGAGCTTAGTACTCTCATTCTGGTTCCAATTTGTGTGCATTACAAAAGCACTGCACAGTAATGACCCAATTAGCAGTTTCTGCTTCAGAAGTCCAGGACTTGGACAGCAGGAAAGCATCTGAAAAGTGCTGAGTAGCTTTGAACAGATAGTAATGAGGGGGCAGCTAATGTGACAGTTGCTTATGCGATTCCCAGCTCTAGCTCCAGCTTCTTTGTCCTCATGGGTTTGTCCTCTATGTTTCTGTTGTTTTTTTCCCCGTTTTCTTTTTTTATTTTGTCATGTCACTATTTCTATTACAAAACAATTATTTCACAATGGATGCTTGAGAGGAAATTGAAGATATTTGGTGCCTCACTGGTTGTCATATGACCCTAATATATATATATATATATATATATATATATATATCCTTGGCATCTGCAGTGATGTTCCAACAAACCACCCCATAGGGTTAACATGGAAATTGTCTTAGAATAGCCTTCTCATTCAACTGTCAGAAGGCTGGTTTTTAGGATGTAAGGCAACCATAGGTTTAATTCAATTTAACATCTATATGTAAGGGACTTATTATATGCCAGGCATTGTGCCAGTCCCTAGAAATAACAAACATAAAAATGAAATAGTGTCTGCCCTCAAGAAGCTTGTTTTTATTGTTTTCTTTCCTGAAACTTGAAGACATAATTATGGATTTCTGTTGGCTACCTCACCTCTTCATTTTATAAGTGAGGAAACTCAGAGACAGAGAGGTATGTGTCCAAGTCACATAATTAGCAAGTGTCCGAAGTAAGATTTTGAACCCAAATTCTCCTAACCCCATATCTAGTGTCCTCTCTACTATAAATACCATACTGTCTCTCTCTTCCAATTTCAGGCTCTGTTACCCTGAAACATTTTGTAGAGTCATACCAATGGTATGCGATCCACTCCTCTCCCAGACTAAATTCATTTCCTTTGGAAGAGGAAAATTATTATGCTTTGTCAACTACTAAAAGCTATTTACTAAAAACTAAAATGAACAGAGCACAAGAGGGAGGCAGAAAGAACCAGAAGAAATCGTTTCCCTTTTTGAAGAGGAACATAGATGATATGATATCAGGTAAGGGCCTGGAGTGGAGTTCATTTATGGATTATAGGATTTAGATCTGGAAAACACCACAGGCTCACCTGGTCCAACCTCTTAATTTTAATGATGAGGCAACTGAGGCCCAGAAAGATGCATTGATTTGCATAAAGTCCCACAAGTACTAAGCAGCAAAGGTATGAGTCTAGGCCAGTTCTGATGCCAAATCCAGCGTTCTTTCCCCCATACTGCACTTCTTCTTGTTTATAATGTTCAGTTGTGCAGTGAATCCACTCATATCTATAAAAGAATGCCATTTAGTTTTTCATTCTCATTATTGTTCCCCTATGCATCATCTGCCCTGAGAATCAAATCAACTGGATTCCAGTTAGACTGACCATTTAGCTAAGAGTTATGAAAGTTAGGACACTTGCATGAAGCACTTGTATGTGGCATATTCCTTTTTTTCTGATCTTGTAATCAATGAAGAAAAGACTACCTTAAAAAGATTATATTATGTCATGTAACCCATGACAACTCACATTTGTAATGTGCTTTAATGTTTCCTCATAGCTATCAACCCATACTGCTCATAGAGAAGTTAAGTAACCTGGCCAAGGTCACAGGGTTAACAAGTGTTCAAACATAGATCCTTTCTAATCTAAGACCACTATTTTTATGCCATGGTGCCTTTCACGCAATTCTGCTGGACAGCAGAATTCAAAACCTATGTCACTTGCAAGGGAAAACAAGGATGTCAATTATCTCTATCATCCCAATCACCTAAACTTTGAGGGGGTTTTGTTTTGTCAGTTTGTTCTTTGATCAATACCTGTGATTTCGTCTTTCTTTTGGTAAGGGAGATTCCTAATGTGAAATCTCTCTCCACCAGAGCATTCTCTGTAACTTGCAGTCTTACAGTGTTGACCAACATACCCAGCGATCCGTGAGTGGCCTGTGGTCACCTAGACAGTATGTCTCAGAGGCAAGTCTCAAACCCAGGTTTTCCTGCCTTGACAGCCAACCCTGTATCACAGTGCCATGCTTCCTCTCCTCTCCTAAGTTAAAAGTTTAAAAACTAAGCAAGATTAGTTTTTGAAGGCTCTGTGTAGACATTATTCATACTTAGACCCTGTGAACTTTATATACATTTAGACATTTAAGCATCTTAGATTAATACTATTATCATTATTATTATTATTATATGGCCATAAAAATGTTAGATATAACTCTAAATCCAAAAGAATGTCCAGAATTTGAAAATATTCATTTCTCCCATTTTTTTCCTTTCCCACAATTTTCTCCAGTAAGTCTGGCAACAGATAGAACTCAACCCTGCTTTGACAACAGGTGGCAACAGAGTCACACTGATTTCCTGGGGCACACTGGTGCAGAAGTGGCTTGTTGACTACCATTCTGGCTCACTCTGATAGAAAAGGAATGTCCTCTGGGAGATGGAAGGAAAAGTACTTCCTGTGTACTATGTAGGATAAATATTAAGCAGCACTTATCTGGGCCACAGGGGTTTGTCTTCATAATTGTGCGTGTGTGTGTGTATGTGTGTGTGTGTGTGTGTGTGTGTGTGTGTGTGTGTGTGTGAGAGAGAGAGAGAGAGAGAGAGAGAGAGAGAGAGAGAGAGAGAGAGAGAGAGAGAGAGAGTTTGACAGTGAATAAAAAAAAATCTGTGAAGTTTTTTACACATTGAGAAAAAATTGGCAAGAACTCACTGTCGAGTATCAGCTTCCTCTTGCCTGGCACCTAGTTGGTGTTTAATAGATGCTTGTTGACTGATTTCAAGCCAATGGGTATTTACTCCTTCTGTGAACTCGATATTGTGTTTTTAATACATTAAATTTTCAGTGATATCACATGTGGCTGTATCTGAACCTACTTTCAAATGGTGAGGCAAGAGTATTGAAGTAGGAGCATAGGGCTAGAGTATAGACCATGCAGATTATCATAATAGCCCACACTTATATAGAATTTGAAGGGTTATAAAATACCTTACAAATATTATTTCATTTTATCCTTACAACAGCCCTGGAAATACATGCTTTTATTATTCCCATTTTAGAGATGAAGATCCTGATGCAGAGAGAAGTTAAGTGGCCTTCTTAGGGGAACATAGTAAGTATCTGAGCTGGATTTGAACTCAGTTGATCTAAATCTAGGTCCAATCCTATCCACTAGCATATCTGCCTATTGCCACATGATCCAGGGTCCTATTTCACTATTAAGAAAGCCTGCTTGCTAGCTGCTCAATCCTTGGGTCTAGGTTTCTGTTACTATTTGGACTGAAGGGATGGGCAACATCCTCTTTGCACTCATCTGATTCTCCACTGAGTAACTTAGGACAAAGCAATCAGCTGCTCTTTTTCCTTCTTTTCCTCCATTTGCAAAATGGACATATATACTCTAGTCTTACACCCTTTTCAAAGAATGTCATAAGAGTGATTGTAATGCCATAAAAGAATTTTTTAAAGCTCCCCATATAGGATTATACAGCAGCTGTTATTATCATTTGATTAGACAAAAAAATTATTTGTGAACAAAATGACATGTATTGTATTTTCACTTGTTAGCCATCCATTCACTAAGAGACAGCAAGTACGATAAATAAAGGTTACTTGGATTGATCAGGAATTAGAGTTTTCTAGCCAGTGCAAGCAGATGGTGCAGTAGATACAGACCTGGGCTTGAAGTCAGGAAGGACTTGGGTTTAAATCCAGCCTCAGACATTCACTAGCTATGTGACTCTGCTTGTTTCCCTCAGTTTCCTCTCCTCTAAAATGAGCTATAGAAGGAAATGACAACAAAACATAAATTGAGTCATGACTGAACAATAAGTAGTAAATATCTTGACTGCTAGAGAGTTAAGAGGTTTTATCCATTTGGAAAAACAGAATGCAATAAACGTATCGTATTAGACCTAATTTCATCTTTGTTGACTCACAAGGCATTTTAGGATCTTATAGAGTCTTCTGGTTCCCATTTCAGTTAAGAATATCAGTTGATCCTGAATTATGATGGAGTTTTCTAGTTCACAGACATTTTAAAAAACAGGCTAAAGGGAAGTCTTGTAAATTGTTTCCTGCTGAAGTACACAGCTACCTTACCTTTCGTGTGTGCATGTGTACGTGTGTGTGTGTGTGTGTGTGTGTGTGTGTGTGTGTGTGTGTGTGTGAGGTTGGGGGTGGAAAGCATGTTTGGAGGTAATAGCTAACATTACTTCTCTATAAAATGGCACTACTTCAGGCTGAACTTTTGTTTGATACAAATCATCCTCCTCAAAATACTTGGCTTCCTTTTCCTGGTTGTTTTCTTGACCCTCCTCTCCGTAGACAACCCCCCTGGCTTTTGACCTCCTCTTTCTTGAATTCATATCAAAATTTCTTGACCTAGTCACTAGATTTGGTTTTTGAATTCCCAGCTTTGAATTGGAGACATGTTATTCTTTAAGCAGCTGCTGATTCCTTGACTGTCATCATATTCAGAACAGGCCTGCATCGTATCCCTAGGTGAGTTGACTAATTCCAGTCTTCTGCTAGTGTCTAGCACATGTTCATTCCTTCCATACCCTGAAGGCACTAGTGATATGGAAACTTTGCAAACAATAGTTTAAGAAAGAAAAAAAGAAATGAAACAAACCCTGTTTCCTAGTATAATTGCAATGGAAACTCTGTCCATAACTGCCATCTTTGTGCTTAAATGGGAAGGAGCTAGTAGACTGATTACTTTGATGCCTTTGGCATTGGGGATTTTCAGATGAAGAAATTCCCTATACCAAAGCAGGAGAATACCTTCTCTGCAATTTACAATCTTAGAGACTTACTTAGGAAACTGGGACAGACAGAAGTTAAATGACTCACCACACACAGTGTGGTTCACACAGCTGAGTTTATGTCAAAGGTGGGACTTCTAACACAGGTCTTCTTGGCTCCAAGGCAAGTTCTACTCTATCCGCTAAATTAGGCTACATCTGAATTCTTGTTTTTCAGTTTGTAAATGCTGAAGGTGAGAATTTTGCTCCCATCCCTTGCCTTATCACATTCTACTCTGTAAAAGGTGCCCCAAGACATCATGTGACACCTGGTGTTAAATATATGTATCAGCATACAGAGTAGAAGTTTCATAAGGTCAGTGATTACATAGGCCTTCTTTTATATTTGTGTATCTAACACGTATGACAGTACCTTGCATATGTGTGTATATATATGCATAAATGTGTGATTTGTGTACCTGAATTGACTTTAATTAACATCAATTTTATGTTGAAAGCTAAAGTCAATAATTGATGTCAATCTTAGTACTAAGATAACCATTTTTCATTGGTGTTAATTAAAGAACTAGAAAAGGTAAGCAGAGATTGGTTGGTTTTAGGATTCTAGTTTAAACAGCACTCCTTGTCAAAATAAGTATCATTTTTCAATTCAGTCTGTGTTTAGTGGACTTTTTTAGATTTTCTTACAGGAGATTTTATTGTTTTTGTTCTGTACAAGGGAGTTTTCCGCCTGCATTTCTATGAATAAAATTCTAATTCTGGCTTCCCATTTTTGCCCCTTAAAAGAAGATACTTCATTGTTATTCTAAAACTGTAGAATATAAAAAATTCTTTTCAACAAACCTGTATTAAGCACCTACTAGCTGCAAAGCCCTTGGCTAGGTTGTAAACATATTCATCATCCCTCACAACAAATCAGTAGGAATCACAGAGTATCTCAGTTTCTTTTTAAGAAGGAGATAGGAAGGGAAAGATTATTAAAAAATGTTCCCTTGCTTAGCTTGGGCAGAGAGCTCTAGCATCTCTTTGTCTGATGTGATTGAAGTTCTGCCACAAATAAGCAGTGCAAAATACTTGCAAACAAAATTCTTGAGCACAACTGGTTTTCCAAGAACTCCTGTCCCCCCCTTTTGATATTTAATCATTTTCTTTGTTGCCAAACAAGGCTGGCAAAAGGTGGTAGCAAAAGGTGGCATAGAAATCTTCCGGGACATGCTTGTGAACTCTGTGTGCATTGATTTATTTTTATCCAGATCTTGGGCAGATGCCAAGTGATGCCAACATATTTTTGTCTGCTTTCTGAAGACTATAATAATATATCTTGCTTGTCTGCTAAGTGGTTAATAACAATAATATTAATAATAATCATAGTACTCTATTCTTCCAGCTTAGAATTTCAAATAAATTTATAGAAGCATTTATTAATCCTTACAGAAATCTTGAATTGAGCATAGGGAAAGGAATAAGAAATAGAGAAGCCCACAGGAGAAAAAATGCAGAGACTATCCATGCATTATGCAATGGAGTGGGGTAAAAGGGAAGAGCATGAAAGAAAAAATACAAAAATAAACAACTTCTAATACTTCTGTTTATTATTTTTTTGCCTATATTTTGGAGAAATTTTCTAAAACTTTCCTGAAACCCAAAATGTAAATGAATGGTTATAGTAAAAGGGGATTGTGTCCTAAGAAAAGGGTGGTAGAGGTGGCAGTCAGGAAAAGGCTTCAAGGAAAGAAAGGCAGTGACTGCTTTTACAGTGAGATATGTTCCTGGAAACTGTATTATCAGGGAGCGTTGTCATAAATTAGCTTGAGTGTGTGCTGCACCTGTCGCTTGCTCGTCATTGATAGAAATGTTAAGATGAATGGGAAAAGAAGGAAAGAAGGAAAATCCAGGGGTGTCCTAAGGCACTGGGAAATGAATAGAGAAGCAAAATGGGGGATAGGAAAGAATCAGGAAGTGACAATTGAACTTGAGAGTTGGAACTGGTTTAGTTTTGTATTTTTTTTGTTTTATTTCCTTTCTATTCCCATCACTTAGAGTAATTTCTGCCACATTTCAGGCACTTAATAAATGCTTGTCAATTTGACTTGACTAGCCTGTATTAGATTGCAAGCTTCTTGAAGTCAGGAAGTGGATTCCCCTATATTTCTTTATCACCCAAAACGCCTAGTACTGAGCACTGTTCATGGTAGTATTCAATAAACATCTGTTAAGAGAAAGTACTAGTGGAGTCGGAGTGCAAATTGAAGCATAAATTTTTCACTTTATTTTTCTTGCTTTTATTGCAACATGGCTAACATGGAAATATGTTTTGCATGATTTCACATATATAATTGATATCACATTTCTTGCCTTCACAATGGGTGGGAGGAAGGCAGAGAATTCAGAACTCAAGAAAATTTTTTAAATGAATGTTAAAAATAAATAAATAATAAATGTAAAATTGAAAAAAGAATCTGTTAAATAAATAAATGTAACAAGGTTAAGAAACCATGACTGATTTGCCTGAGGGAAAAGAAAGTAGATCTGAAGATTGTAAGGCTGAAGCCCATCCATTCAAACTGATGTCAGAGAGGGAGTCCAAGATTGATTCAGGTGCCTCTGGCAGAAGTAATTTGGGAATTCCACACTTGTTCACACATATTGTGTCCTGAAGGCAAATAAATTTGCCTCCCTATCCTATTAGACGGAAAGTAGATTTCCTGAGATATGGCCTTAGCCTTTTTAGAGTGGACATTTTGTGGAGAGTAGTCAGCGTTCATTTCCGTAGAATAATGTCCCTTTTCCATAAACTTTGTCTCTGAGACAGAAAAGTTTGTACTGTCCTTTTGTCTTTTATCTCAAACTGAGCCTCCTCTTGTTTCACTTACTTTCCATTGGCTCACCTTCATTATTTGCTCTCTGGTCATCCTTGGTATGTGATATTTGATTGGCTTTGTTCTTTTTGGAAAGGTAATTGAGCCAAGGTAGATTTTACCTCTTGTCCCAACTGACAGTCAGTTAAATTTAGCATTAGAAAAAAGGAGGGAAAAGCTTTAAAAAATATTATTATTGAAAACCAGAAACAATGTTCTGTCTCACCACAAGACCCTCTCTGCTCCCCAATGTGAAAACACAAGCATGTCAGTTCTACTTGGAAAATTCTCATCTACAGGTAGCATTCATAGGTGCAGTGATTCTAACTATGTTTGAGGAATAAATTAAAAGGTGGGTAGATGATCATGGGATCATAGATTTAACACTAGAAGGAACTTTAAAGGTCATTTGTCCAAATCTCTCATTTTTTACAGATGCGAAAAACTGAGACCCAAAGTCCTCCCTTCCACATCCGAATCCAACAGACTTCCCTCTGTACCACTGTTATCTTTTGACAAATAAAGCAGTCCATTTTTGTAAGCAGGCCAGCACCAAACCAGCCCCAACCTACATTCCCAGATTTCCGCTTACTCTTTTAGCCATTCTCCTTTCCATGTTAAAATCCACTAACACAGGACTTTAAAAGTCATATCTCAAGGAAGCCAAGAGAAAGAATTCTCATCCAAATGTTAAGATGGTCTGGACAAGCAAGCGACAAGAATTCAGAGTATCATTATAGTTATTAAGACAATACAGAGGGTTATTTTGATACTTATATCTGTGAAGCCACTTGGAAATGGTAGTTCAAGCTTTGTGTTGTCAGAAAGCACAGACTGTGGGCAAAGGGGAAGGTATGGGTGATTGGTTTTTGACTGTTTATCGCTAATGTGTGTGGCCAATGTCACTCCCATCACTGATGGCTGTGATTTATTCTATTATACTGTCAGGATTAAAACACCTTAGCAGGAGAAAAAGAATGGGAGGGATACAAATGCTGTGTCACCAACATGACAGATGCTATTTCACTGGGAACCATAAAAAAGAAGAAAAAAAATCTCATAACCTTGCTTTCTTTAAAATGTCAGACTTTTTTTAGATCTGGAAGGGGAAGGGGCTCTAAGATCATCTCTTTCAGGCCCCTCATTTCACAGATAAGGCAACTGAGGCTCCCAAGGGTTTAATAACTTGTCCATATCATACATTCAGCATCTAGAAGAACCAGGACCAGGACCAACTCTCCTGAGTCCCAGTCTAGTGCTCTTGCCACACTCCTGTGTTCAAACATTCCCACTCTTCGGTTGGAAGAATTCAACTTTTCATTGTGCAAAGGTATTTTTAAGCAAGGAGAGAGAAGGAAAATAAACAGCAGTGGAATTCCCTGCTTCACTGTCTGGCATCTGCACAAGTACTATTTGAACACTCAGAGCAGTGGTCCTTGGCATTCCCCACTGATGCAGTAAAGATGAGACTATTCATGTCTGTTTCTTCTGCCTCCTTCCTCCTCACTGAACAAAAAAGAGACCCCTCTCACCTCTGTATCCTTGTTAAGCGCTGGGGTGGCCCATTCCCTGCCTGCCTGCTGACTGCCAGTTCCTTGCTGTTTCCTCACCAGTCCCTAGCCTGATCTGATGAACCCTGTCCCTCTCCTGCTGCTTCTTGTCTGAATAGGGATGGTGTATCAGAGTCCATCAGATTCTAGCCTGCAGAGAGCCCCAGGGCTCCTTTCCCCCTGCCTGCCCACTCTCCCCCCTTTTCTGGCAAGATGATCACAGCCTTTCCTAGTACTTAGGAAATAAGCTGCTTCAACTTAGTTTTCGATTTTGACTACGTGTACATGGAATTGATGATTTACATATTTATTTTAGGATTGGTGGGGGAGAGATTGGTTAGAAGTATAAAAAAACAGCCTTTTGGAACAAAGAAAAAATACACAAACTCATTTATTTCAGTACCCCCATCTAACAATATATGCAACATTCTGCTACAGGAATTGTCTCCTTTTCAACAACTAGCCTTTCTCTAACAAGTCTTTTACTTTGAGTTTACAGAATCATAAAATCATAACATAGAAGAATAGCTAATACTTATGTAGTATTTCAAGGTTTGCAAAGTGTGAGTATCATCTCATTTTATCCTCACAACAACCTTGGGAGGTAGGTAGTATTATTATCCCCATTGTACAAATGAGGAAATGGAGACAGACAAATGCTGTGACTTACAGGATTTGAAGTCATGTCTTCCAGATTCCAGGTTCAGCATCTAATACACCAGCTAGCTGTTCCTTATTTATTGACATTATTCCTGTTACCTTTTAAAAATTTTATTGTCTGAAAAGATGGACAAGAATTTGGCCAAAATTGCAGAAATAATCGTTAAGGAGTCCCAAATTATGATTGTCATCACATAGAGCATTTTTTTCAAGTGGGGAGGAAGGAAGGAAGGAAGGAAGGAAGGAAGGAAGGAAGGAAGGAAGGAAGGAAGGAAGGAAGGAAGGAAGAAAGGAAGGAAGGAAGGAAGGAAGGAAAAGAAAAAAGGAGGGAAGAAGGATGGAAAGGAGAGAAGGAAGGAGGGAAGAAAGGAAGAAAGAAAGATAAATTTCACTCTATTCACTGTGATTCATCTTAAATGGACAGGTTTTTTTCCTCCTAAAGCTCAGACTAGAGAGTTTTCCTTAGAAACTTGATTGCAGGAAAAATTTCTCAAAAACTAATCTCTCCCTTTCTCTAGAGTTTGCCCTGGTTCCTCCCACTTCCCAGTCAAGACATGGAGAGAAACCAGAATCTGAAATCCAACTCATTAACTCTTTGTTTCTAGGAGACAGTAGACTATCATAGGATGGGGGTACAGAGAGCTTATTTCACATAGGGGGTAAGGGTCTCAGTTGAGTGTACCTAAGATTTCTTTCGATCCATTTGGCTTATCTTTAATGCAAACTAGATTACTAAAATAGACCGAGAAAATAGCATTCAGATATTTAAATATATGATTACCCTTTCTTTATAAGTACTTAGCTGGAAGTGTCTTAGAATGAATACCAAAGTACATATCTGTGAATGTAGACCATATTGGAAACAGATTTACTGTCCCAAAGTGTAATGCTTACTCAGCCATCTGATGAGATTTGAGCACTAAACAGTTTGAGAGGGATGCATAAAGCTGTTTTATTACAAGATGCTGTTATGAGTTATAGCAGCTTTCCTTATGGTATACTGCTGTCGCCAAACAAGTTACATGAATATAAGCAGTTTTATTTGCAATTTTTGCTTACATTTTCTTAGAATATTCGAATTATGGCTTCTCACAGCCCTGTTCATCCCCTTGTGGCAGTCTTAAGTATATTGCTTCATTCAGAACCAAAAGGCGCCTTTAAAAATATTTGTGGAAAGTCCTCCTTGGGGTGTATAGTGTTTGTATTTATTGATGTTATCATCTCGTGCTAGCTGGGGGAAAATGTGTTTCACTCTTGAATACAGTGTGTGTTTTGTTCCTGCTAAAACTTAATAAACAAATTAATTGTTTCTACATTTAGTGCAGGGTTTGTGGTGATGACTCCTGAGTAGCTTTTCATCTAAGGAACTAATAAAAAGACTAATGGATTTTTATTTGATCAGGATTGAATTTTATAGATGTGAAATAAGGAAGGAAAAATTCATGGGAGAGATTCTTGTATGTTTACATGGGATCTGGCTGGAATGCACAAATTACAGGCAGTAGAATGAGTGTTGTTAATTCCCCCAGAATGTGTGAAACTGAAAGAGAAATTGATGGCATTAATAAAAGTGATAATAATGTTAAATGAGTTTATACTAAATGTAAATAATTGTTAATCTGGGACATGGCTGAACCTTGGACAACTGAAGACTTAGTTTAAATCTCGTTTATTCATATGATATTGGGTATCCTTTAAAAGTAGGATTAATTATGTTATTAAAATTATGATTAATATTAAACATATCAAGCTTAGCACACTGAGATTTTTTTTCTATAGTGCTTATTTTGTTTTGGGAAACAGTATATTCATTAGTACTTTGCATAGTATTTGGAAGAATTTAGAACATATGAAAAGGACTGACTGAGTCATTGAGTCGTTGAGAAAGCCAGACTAAAGATAACACTTGTTCAAGGGAAAATTTTGAAGGACTCTTGGATTGTGCTCAAGTTGGTCTGATGTGAAAGTGCATTATATTCTTGCTTTATCCTAGAGTTGTGCTTTTTAATGGTCTTTGACATGATTGTTTTAGGCAAACCATTTTTTATAAATAAATAAGACTATTTTCCCAACCGTTTAAATGTGAACTAATTTTTCTCTAAGGCCCCTTTTTTGGATTAAAAAACATTCAGGTTGAGAAGACATAATTTGGTTTTTACCAGATTCATTTTTAAATGAATGTTTGCATGTACACTTTATTTAAAGAATAGTCCCCCAACTGGCAAATGGTGCCTCAACTATAATTGTCATTGGATAACTATTTTTTAATTAAACTAAATTGGCAAGGTCCCTACAACACTTAAAATCATTATGATTCTACTTATTTTCAGTTTTGAGTCAATTGTATTAACAATCCAGTTCAACAGATATTTATTAATGGCTTACTATGCATGAAGAATTTTGTTCTTCAGAGGGAATATAAATAAGAAAAATAATACAGTTCCTGGCTTCAAAGAAAGTGTGGTCTAATAAAGGAATACCCCATAAGCATAGATATACTGCATGAGGATTACAATATTATATGATGTCTGAGGGAGAAAGGCTTTTAATGATCAAAGGATCAAAGATGGCTGCTTGACAGAGGGATTCATCATCATCTACACTATATTTGCCTCTCCTCCCAAATTTGTGATTTCTTCTGATGGCATCCTCCTCCTAAGTGACCCAGGTTTCATACCTGAGAATAATCTTTGACTTTTCCTCTTCTCTTTCCCCCCTATATTCTATAAGTTGCCAACTCTTGTTAATTCTAACTCAATAATATCTTTCACATCTGATTTCTTTTCCCCACTTATTACCACTGCCTTCATTTCAGATCCATATCACCTTTCTCCAGGATGATGAATGGTTTGTAATGGATCTTCCTGCCATCAACCTTTCTCCTCTACAGTGAAAGTCATTACACCCATAATATGATGGTCTTCCCAAGGCACCGGTCTGACCATACTATTCAACTTCTAAAAATATCTTCAGTGGCTCCCTGTTACATATAGAATAAAATATAAGCTATTGAGCCTAGCATTTTAGCATTCCATTCTAGTCTTTTTCCACCCATCTCATGTCCCTTCATACATGCTTTCTTATAGTCAAATTAAACTGCTAGTTTTTTTTCTCTTAACTTAAAATGATACTTCCCTCCTCCATATATTCATAAAAACTGCTCCCTTCCCCATGATGTACTCTTTGTCACCTCTACTTTTTTAAATCCTTGGTTTTATTCATAGCTCAAATGATACCTTTTTTTAAGGAAAGGCTTTCCGGATTCCACTGTTATCAGTGCTCTTCTCCACCTCAAATGATCCCTTATGAACTATTCTATTTATGTTTTCTTGTATATGCATATATTTATTATATGAGATAATAATTATAAAGTGATTAGCACAGTGTCATTTGTATAGCACAGGTACTATATTAATGCTTATTCCTCTCCCTTCTCCCTGCCTCCCCATCCCCCCACCCCAGGAATTAAAGCCTTGGTTCAGTCCTTTGCCCTGATCATACCCTACTTTGTGATATACTTATCCTCTAGGTGAATATAAGCTCCCTGAGGAAATGGACTCATCATTTTTTCTAAATCTTTTTATTACCAGAACTTAGTAGATATCTTAGGATAGTAGGCATTTAAAAAAACATTTATTGAATTGAACCAAATTGAATTGGGCATATTGGGCAATTGAATATATTTTTTTCAACAGGCAAAGAGAGAAAAAGAAGGTATTAACCTTTTGAGTAAATGCATGAATGCATTAAAGTCAAGTTTGTACTGTATGTTGCAGAAGACGTTAAAGGAGACCAGGTTGACATGAGCCAAAATAGGAAAGTTAGGAAGAGAGTCAGGGTTTGGTGGGGTGTGGAGTCCAATTTTAGACATATAACTTTATGCTACTATCAAATCATCTAAGTGGAGATGCCTCACTGTCAATTCAAAATTCATGTCGTGAGCTCAAGATACTAGATACTTCACAAGCCTGTGGGACTGATCTCACTGATGTCCTAGGTCAAATTCCAGTTTTTCTCCCTTGGGTGTGCTTTCTTCCCTTAATGAAACTACAATGAGCTTATAAACTTTCCAATAAGATGTGGATCTGGCTAGACTTTCTTTTAGCAGTGTACCAAGGAATGAATCAATCAATCAATCAATGAAAAAATATTTAATAAACACTGTGTGCCAGGCACTATGCTAAGTGTTAGGGAATTCAAAGTCAATTTCAATTGACTTTGAAATTCAGAGTCAAATAAATAGTCCTTGTCCTCAAGGAGATTATGTTTCTAATGTATGAGAATGGTGGCCTTGAAAGGGAGTGTCCAGAGAGTCACTAAGATGGTAAATTGATACCTTCCAGGAGCAACTCATTTCAATTATTATGCCCAGAGAAATGAGTAGAAATAGAATTGAGGTTATCTATGGATACAGCAACAGAAAAATGAAAATCTGGGTGGGATGGAAAACTTGATGAAATGTGAAGCATGATATGGTATAATCTATGGCCTGAAGTGGGCTAAATATACTGGGCGAGTTCAGTTTGTGTTCTATCACTTACTTGTCAAGGTAGCAAGATCTCACAGTGAAATTCCAAAGCCTATATCACTAAACAATGAACTACAAATGCACAAATGCACAGCTGCTACATGCCCTTTCACTCTAAATTGCTGTGTACCCATGGGGCGACAGATCTCATCCCAATACATTATAACTTTAAGTTTCTTTTCATCCCTCTAATATATTCATTCCTCCAACAGTAGACCCTTGAATTGTCTTGGAAATTCACAGCACTGATTCATTTTTACAACTATACTGTACACTCTCTTCTCATTTAAAACTCTTGTCTATCACACATCATTCACACAGCAATGCTGAATGAGTACTCCTTCCCTGATCACATTCAAGAGTTAATTTATATCACAACTCTAGTTTCTTTACTACCATGGTACTTCCTAAAAGCCCAGGGACTCAGTGACACTGTTGTGTTGTTGTTTGCTCCTATACCTTAACACCAGCACAGTGCCTGACACATGGTGGTTAATAAATGTTATTGAATGAAGGGATGAACATGAGAAACCATACGTACTCTATAGTCTCAAACATTTAATGTAGCATTTCCCCCTTTGTTGACCTCAAATTTATCAGTATGCCTCCCACCTTTATTCCACTTTTACCTTCTTCTTTTTCTTTTCTTTCTTCTTCTTTTTCTCCTCCTTCTGCTTCTTCTCCTGTGCTTCTCCCTCTTCTCCTTCTCCTCCTTCTTCTGCTTCTTCTCCTCCTCCTGCTTCTCCTTCTTCTCCTTCTTCTCCTTCTCTTTCTCCTTCTCCTTCTTCTTCTTCTTCTTCTTCTTTCCTCTTTCTTCTTCTTCTTCTTTCTTCTTCTTCTTCTTCTTCTTCTTCTTCTTCTCCTTCTTCTCCTTCTTCTTTCTTCTTCTTCCTTCTTCTTCTTCTTCTTCTTCTTCTTCTTCTTCTTCTTCTTCTTCTTCCTCCTCCTCTTCTTCTTCTCTTCCTCTTCTTCTTCTTCTCCTTCTTCACCTTCTCTTTCTTCTTTCTCTCACTCTCTTTCTCCATCTGTGTTTCTCTAATCACTCATCCCTTTGGGATCAGAAGTGTGTTAATCTGCACACATACACCCCCCAAACCATTGTGGATACCAGTAATATCTTCCCTCTGGTGATCTTGGATTCTACCTCTTGTTGTCACGGAGGCTGAAAAAATGGAATTGCCCAAATAGTGTAATGATCTAGTATTGCCTGGACAAATAAATCAAGTAAACTCAGATGCTCACATTGAAAACCTGACCCTGTAATGACAGAGTATCACAGCACCTGGAAAGAGGTGTATATTTGTTGTCAAAAGACATTTGTTCATCTCCTAGCTTAGCTATTTACCTCTTCTATATGCTGGGTAAGTCACTTGACAGCTGTGGACTTTTAGTCCCTCATCTTTAAAATGAGGGAAATTGACTAGATAGTCTTTAAGGTACCTCCCAGTTCCAAATGAGTGATTCTATGATTTGAGATTTCTACTTGAACCCCAGTGGCCAAAGTCAGGCATGTTGGTCACTGGAAGCATCAATATAATATGCCTCTTTCCTCCCCTCCCCCAACTCTGTCCCATTCCGTCCCTGCTTATGTGAAAAGTTCCCTAACCTCATGGATATAGTGCTAGACTGTCTATCCATCAATGCCAAGATTGTTTCCCATTTCTTCTAGAACCAATAGGGAGGTGGCTGCTTGCCCGTAACAGGATTTCATAATTGGATATTTTGTCTCTTGCATACTTGCTCAAAGAACACATATAGAACCCTAGTTGGTCCAAAGATGAATGGAGGAGGAAGAGTTCCCTTCAAGGTAATGATAGTAGTATTTTTAAGGATATTACATGCATGAGCATGTTAGTTTCCCTGATGACTTGAGTTCTAGGTCCCCTTGTATGCACAAGTGGGAATGGAAGGGAATAAATATTTATTATGCACCTACTATCTGCAAAGCACTGTACTAAGTGCGTTACAAATATTATCTCATTTGATCCTCACAACAGCCCTA
Source organism: Notamacropus eugenii (assembly GCF_028372415.1). Lineage (NCBI taxonomy): Eukaryota > Metazoa > Chordata > Mammalia > Diprotodontia > Macropodidae > Notamacropus > Notamacropus eugenii. The sequence continues at coordinate 398,362,427 of NC_092872.1, forward strand.
GCGGGAAGATGCTATTATTATCTCCATTAACAATAAGGAACCTGAGGCAGACAGAGATTAAGTGATTGTCCAGGATTATGCATCTAATAAGTATATGAGGTTGGATTTAAACTTAGATCCTCCTGACTCTGGTCCCATTGCGCTATCTACTGCACCTACTACCTAGCTGACTCAGTGGGTGCATACCCTAGAGTAGGTATTACTTGTGTGAGGTCAACAGGCATTTATTAAGCACCTATTATGTGAGGCACTGTGATAAGTGATGAGTTTGCAAAGCTAATCTATATTTTTGTGACTTTCTCTAGTAATTCAGTCAGTTCAGGAGTAGGAATAGTGACAGTAGTGAGATGTTGGGACTCATTAATATAGGGAAAGGGTGATGTGAGACTTGAGAGAATCAAGATTGGAAAATAAGTGATTGACCATTTGGTCACAAGAAGAAGAGAACATTCTTGTTGCTTGTAGGTCTGGGAAAAGTAAAAGGACATCGTTTTCTGTATGTTTTATTTCTGTGCAATCTGTTTCTCCTAATAGAGTATAAAATTCTTGAAGACAACTCCTCTTCCTTTAAATACACACACACACACACACACACACACACACACACATCCAATACCCAGCATAGTGACTGAGATATAAACAGTGCTTAATACATGTCAATTGATTGATTTAATGATTGAGATTGTGGTCAGAGAAAAGAATTTTAGAGTTCAAAATCTTGGAAGTATGCAATTCTGAGTACTTGTGAGATCTGAGATGTGATTATTCTAATGGATAACTGATGGAAGTCAGTCCTTTGAGAGTCAGCAGCTAGGTGGTACAGTGGATAGAGTGTTGGGCATGGATTCAGGAAGACTCATTTTCCTAAGTTCAAATCTGGCCTCAGACATTTACTAGCTGTGTGACCCTGGCCAAGTCACTTGATCCTATTTCCTTCAGTTTCCTCAACTATAACATGAGCTGGAGAAGGAAACTACTCCATATCTTTGCAAGAAAACACCAATGGAGTTATGGAGAGTAGGATATGCCTGATTAACAGCAAGAAAGGACAAGAATAGATTCAGTCAAGCTGAGGGAAAGCATAGTTGCCAGATGTTTGAACAACAGAAAATCTAAAATCCTGGAAGGCAAGTCATAGTTAAGGAGATAGGCTAACATCTGCCCTCTGCAGTAGGAAATTGGGTTTTAGCCTTCAGTGATGTGAATAAAAAGGAGTGATAGAAGGAATGGTCTGAATAAGAAACTACGTTTTGAAACAGTCTTATGTTCTTCTACCCTTGACTGTAAGGTAGTATGGTATGGTAGAAACAAGTCTGGGTTGGGAGTCAGAAGATGTGAATTCTAGTCCATTGTTACTCTGCCCCTTAGGAAAAAGAGCTCTCCTATCTATTGCAGCTCTAAAATTTTATGAATCCTTAAAAACAATAAAAGCATATTGCTCAACATTTCATTCCTTCCCCTATATTCCCTATTTGATACCTAATCAATGAGTGATATGACAGTGCAAATGCAAACCCGTTTGATCTAACATATAATTTGCATTTATTACCACTACCACTACTTCTACTACCACTAATAATATTAATGATAATAGGAACAATAATAACTTCAGTATTTATAGGCTTTTTATAGTTTACAAAGTCCTGTTTTATCTACTCTCTGAGCCTACCACAAAGATCTTCAAACAAAGACTAGATGACCACTCATTGGAGAAATTCTGGAGGGGATTCCTGTGTGTGTATGGTTGGAACTAAATGACCTTTTGGGTTTCCTCTACCTATGATTCTGTGATCTCATTTTATCCTTTAAGCTCAAGATATCCACACTGTACATTGTACATTAGAGACTCAAGGAAATGGGTCACTGTTTCCCCAAATAGGAAATAAAACGAGCTAAAAATAATCCTTCTTGCCCTTGAAGCTCTTTCAGTTGCCTCAGTATAGATGACCCTCCAAACCTCTTCAATTATTTTTGACCAATTGGTTTTGCTCAGTTGCTCCATGTAAGTATTTTTTAACATTAGTGACTATCTATTGAGCTCCAATAGATTAATTATCAATGTACTAAATGTTTGGGCTATTTATTTTGAAAAAAGACGCTAATCTATGCCTGCAAGATACTTATAATTAGATGTAGCATAATCTAGTCCAACAGGTAATCTAAAGTTTTCCCCCCAGGTGGAAGATGTTTAAATACAGCTTTGGTGCTTATTACATCATTGATTTTTAACCCCAAACAACATTCTGAATTTCCAATACACTTAAATGTTCCATGCCATTAGCAGCAGCACCAAGATTGTTTTGATATAAATATCGCACTGTTCCCATGACAATCTCCAATGGTTTGATTCTCACATACACACCTACTGTATAAGCTTTAGAGCTTAGACATCCTCCCATGCAGTTCAGAAATGATGTGAACTGATGGAAAAAAATTCACATGTTTTCTGTTTCTTTATTTTACTGTTTTCCTGATGTTTTTTGCATCTTTGTAACTTTCTAATAATTTAGCCCTACAGAGAATCCTCTTTTGTAATAATGATAAGCAGGTCAAAAAAGCAGCCACAATGACTACATTTGACAGCGTATGCAATATTCTGTACCTGTAGGTCACCACCTCTTTATCAAGGAGAAGGAAATGTGCTATGTCACAAATCCTGTGCAGTCAAGATGACGTGTTCTTTCTCATAATGAAAGCAATTATCATAACATTCTATTCCACTAGCTCCTACCTGATGGAGCTTCCTTAAAGAATTGGAGTTTTAAATAATATCAACAATTTGCATTTCTTTATAAAATGAGTATGTGTTATATTACATGAGGTATCATGATGTAGTAAATAAAAAATGGAGTCAGAGGACCTGGGTTTGAATTCTGTCCTATAATTTGTTAACTTATTGAGTGAATGCTCTTAATCGTTTCATTTAACTTCCATGAACCCTCGAGACTTTTGCATAGAGAATTAGCTATGAAATTCCTGTGACATTTATCGGTTATATGACTCTGGACATTACTTAATCTCTTTGAGCCTCAGTTGCCTCATTTGTAAAATGAAAATGATGCTGCAACACCAGTAAGTTAACACATATAAAGTACTATTTAAATGTCAGCTGTTATGAAGCCCCTTAACTTTCCTCAGCCTCAAGTTCTTTATCCATAAAACAGGAATAATAAAAGTACACTACCTGCCTTGTAGGGTTAGTGTGAGGAAAGTATTTTATAAAGCCTAAAGAATCACACATTTTTAAAGGAATATATGGATCCCTTCAGTGTGATATTTTATGAAAATTCTTTAACAATATACATAATCGGTAGCTTCCTTAAAACAAGTCCATACGTAACACAATAACAACAACCTATGTGGTAACTGAATCCTTTCCTGCTCTAAACCTTGAGATACCATATCACTTATCACGAGCAATCCCTTTTAGGATATAAGAATTTTACAGATGGGAGAACTTTGATTGTTAAATAATTTGCAAATTAAGTTAGATAATAAAAATGACATGTTGCCTTTTCTACATAAAGCTGACTCATCATCATTAGGGTCTAGGCTTTGAGTAGTTGGTATGTGAGTAATTGATAGTAGATTTTTGAGTAGAAGTGAGTAGATCCTTCTGTTCTCCTTCCCCAAAGACACCCATATGCAAGATGGTTGCTTGAGGTTTGGGGTGCATTCTGTAGTATTAGAACAAAACCAGACTAAACTTTTTATTCAGGAATGAAACAACTGAAAGACTCTGGCCGTTTTAGCATTATGCCCTAACTGACGATGTTTTATTGACCCTATAAAAATAAGTTATTCATGTAAAAACTACAGTTCTGGTACTTAATGGTGACCTATAATTAGATCAGTTGCCTCCCACTGTGAAGTATTATTTTGAAGTTTTCTCAAAAGGAACTTCTGGTTGGGTCTGTCTCATCTGGATTATCATTGCAGAAATGAAGGTGCAAGAGACAAAAGCATGTTTATAGGATTCTTCTGTCTCACCTTCTATTTGTCTGTAGGATGTTTTCCACCTATACAATAAGTCATCCCTAGAGAATGCAGTGCTATGATATGCGAAAGAAAAAAATGAAATGATGTCTGATTCCTATGGGAAAAAATAGATCTTATGTGAAGATTAATCTCAGTGTGTTACAAGGCTTCCTATATAAAACAGAAAGAAGAAAGAAAAATTCGTGTAAGAAGAAGCATTGTTTTTCTTTGTCTGAAGTTACTTGCTTTGATGAAACTAGGTTCTCCAGTGTGGGTGCTCCTTACCCCAGTATGCATCATGATCTCTCCAATACGTCTTTATCTTAGATTCTTTGCAAAAACCCTTTATACAGAATCTGCCCCAACTGCAAAAGACCTTCCCTTAGTTCTTTTAACACCTTGGAAATATAAATATGATGCTGGAGCTTCTCCATATGGCATTTCCCATTTCTCCTGCATAGAAGGAACCCCTACTACATTTCTATACAAATTTTCAAGCATGTCTTTTATTCTCCCTTCTTTTATGTTACTTTCATGGCAATAGGAAACGAATCATTGGTAACTTCAGTTTACATATGCCTACCATGCATCTTTTCATTTTATTTTAGTTGACATGTAATTGGGTTCTTTGGAGATCATGGCATTCCATGATTCACAACTATCTGGCATAATACTGGTGCATTTACAATAGCAACTATTTTGGTATTACTATAAACACTCCTTAATTTTCCCAACATGATTCAGCCCAGCCTGTTCTTCACAGTCAGTTCTGAGCTCAGCTCATGGCAGCTCTGCAGCACTTGCATATGTATACTGATCCCGTCTGGGACCCACTCTCACACACTCTGAAGCTCTGATTCCCTTGGCACCTCCCTGAGCACTCGTTTATTCACTTTGAAGACTTTGGGTTCACAGAGAGGCTGGGCACAATGCCTAGCACATGGTTAGTATTTAATTAATGCTTGTTGACTGATTGGCTCAGGTATGTGGATTAAGAGCAACTGTGAATGGAAGTGAATTGTTACTGTCCATATCCTGGAGTCACTTCAAGTGGATAGACCCTAGGACCTCAAATTTGGTGTTACTAGAAAAGGGATCACTCCTGAGGAGGAAGACCCAGTGCTTCTCCAGAAAATGGGGCTCAAAAACTCATCAATTCAACCATTTGGTTTCTTTCTCCACAGTTTCATTCCAGGTGGATAAGAGCATTGGTGCCTATGCTATTGGATTTCCAGGGTTAGATTGAGGTATTCCCAACATTCCACTTCTCTTGATCCAAGTGAATAACACCTATAGGACATTTGGCATGTGCTTCCCTTTGTCATGGTCATTATATGATTGAAAGCATGTGACTCCCATGTGCCTTGCCCCAAGATAGCCTTTATACCATATATCTATCTATCGATAGATAGATAGATAGATAGATAGATAGATAGATAGATAGATAGATAGATATCTGGAGAGAGAGAGAGAGAGAGAGAGAGAGAGAGAGAGAGAGAGAGTCATGACACAATTGCATTCAAGGACCCCAGTTCAATTCAAGAACAATCTCAGATACTTAAATATTATAAACTCTCCTATAGGCTAGCACAGACTGGGATCTTCTCCTACAGTTCCTGTCCCCTAGGTTACAAGATAACTGATTGAGGTTTGGGATATGTTTTATAGTGACAGAACAAAACTAAAAGTAACTCCTTTTTTTGAGAATCAAACAAATGGATGACTGTGACCTTATTAGCATAATGCCCCAACTGACAACATTTTATTTACCCCATAAAAATAAATTATTTCTGAACCAATTCATCCAAGAATTCAAGTCACTGATAGAATTAATCAGGATATTCCTCTTATAAAGGGTCAAAGGTATGTCCCATTTCTGCTTAGGGAGATGGTCTTAATAGTTCCAAGTAAAGACTCACCAACCTATAAGCTCTTAAAATTGATCATCATAATTCATACAAGTAAACATGAAATATATACATGTTAAATATAAAGTTATTTTAAAGTGGTGGGTTGCATTTACAGCTTCCAGAAGTACTCTGAATTCACACTCTTAAACTCCTGGTTCTGAGCCCCTATTGATAACTAGTAGACATAATGAACTCAAAGCCAAAAACAGTAAAAAAACAAACAAAAAATATTACTAAGATGACAAAGCAAGAAAAATAGCTGTAAAACTTTCCCTCAGAAATATGGGACACACTCTCCCACCAACAGATAATGGCATTAAGAAGAGTGAGCATAAGTTAGAGTATGCTGGTGGTGAGTAAAATATATAGGAAATACATGGATAGGGATAACTACCAGGGTAGCTCATTTCTCCAGTAGCACAAGGTCTCAATGTCCTTTCTCCCATGTTCTTTCCCTTAGGGTAGTGTGTCTATTGGACAAGCTGCTCATCTGGGCTCCCTGGGTTTGCTTCTCTCAACTCTTGACCACTAAGTCTTGTTCTCTCTTAGATTCAGTCAGATGTCTTCTACAAACCAACGATCTAAATCCTTGAATCTACCTTGGATGCTAGTCCTCTCTATATCTGTTTCAATAAAGATCAGGTGTCTCTCATCCTGTTGGGTGCATTTCAACTGTGAACCAAACTCTTTCAATCTGTTTAAAGAACACTGAGGCATAACCAACCTTTTGCCCAAAGTGTGGCCCTGTTCCTATTTTAATTCTTATTAGTGAGGACCATTTCACACTTTGTAAAGGGATAACAGAGGGTTAGTTGGCCTTTATACTTAGATAATGTATTAATAGCTTATCTCTTTCGTTTATCCCTTGCTATGAATACCGATGCTTGTTAGACTAGGGACCATACTCCCCATATATATAAATACATAGATATGCACATTTATGCATATCCATATGTTCCATAAATGAAATATTATACCAGTATAGTAATATAACTACAATGTTAACACACATTTTAATACCTCAATGGATCGGTGGTGCTGGCCATCACCTATCCTTATCTCTTCATCTCATTTGGTTCTCGTCCATGCCTTCCCATGACTTTTTAAGTCACTATGATCATGTGTATATGCCAAGTTGATCATGAGTATATGCCAAGTCACAAACAGTAACTCCTTTATGTTTCCTAGTAGACTTCTTTGACTTAATGACATGGGACATTTTAAAGAGATGTGAAGGGAGGGAATAAGCATGTGCTTTTCATGTTCTTTTATTCTTCCTTCTTTTCTGCTTGTATTAGTAAGAAAAAAAAATGATTGTTTGTTCTTTTATGCTTATCAATTATGCTTATCAGTGTATGCCCAGTTTATTTTAAAAAAGAAAGAAAGAAAAAAACATTCAGGACAAGTGCTTACATTATCACTGTGATCTGCTCAAAGCCTGAAATTCATTAAGTAGATTGTTAATAAAATGAGGAATGATATATCACAATTGCAATGCTGTGTCTCCCCAAGTTAATGAAGAGTTATAATTTTCTAGCCGACAAATTAAAAGGCTGTTAAAATGGTTGGTAAGACTGTCAACGGATTTAGCAACATTCCAATTAAAATAGGGTATTAAAGAGAATTAAAATCTTGAATTTTGAGAGATGAGAAAAATATGTTTAATGTGTGATTTAATATGATTAGGAACCCTGGAATCTCTACTTAAGATTGGAATGATATCATCTCAGAGATAATCACAACACAGAAAACTGGGATATTACCCTTTAATGTAACCTTGCAAACTTGATTTAAAAAATAATACTAGCCTTGAATGTCTTTAAACCAATCTGTTATCTCCCATTAAATTTCACAGGATGTTAAATCTATTTAGTATTCCTCATCATTGAATTATTTTTGATTGTTCATTTTTTTGGACAAACGCACAATGGACCTATGTTGCCACATATTTCTTTTGATGAAGCTTTAGGTTAGTGATTGGTAAAAATTTAACTTCATTCAAAGATAAATCCATTTCTTAATAAAAAATCAGGTTCAATTTTCCTTCAATTCCCTTATTTACTAGATTATATGTCATGTGTAAAAAGGGAGTGTCCCAGGTGCCACATTTCAGAATTATGTGCACAGCTTTGGTTAGGTCACATATTCCTCTTGCGTGTATATGTACACATAAATTCATTTTCATTGCACTGTTTCAGTCTTTTTCTCTGTATAAGCTAATTTTCTTTCTACTTCTGGCATGATCTGCTAACCCTGGCCTCATGTTCCATCTACTTTCCAGTGGACAGTTACTTCTATCCAGTATGCACTATTTAGCACTAGGCATTGAAGGCCAAAATAATGAAAACTGTGTATCCTAACAATATCTGTGTTGAAATTGTAGCGTTCTTTCAGGAAGCACTCCAATTTTCCCATTACAAGTAGTTGTCTTTGATATTCTGTCTTTTACAAACACCATAGATTCTGTATTCTATTCATTTTTTCCATAGATCATGCTCCCGTCACTAGGCTGCACCACTACCTGTATCTGCCAGATACCATCATCCTTCCTATTGCATATCATAGAACTGGAAAATCATAGTGCTAGAAAGGACACTGAAAGACCAACTCATTTACCCTATGTCTAACCACCTAGTGAAGTCAATTACTTTACTATCTATCCCTCTACCAGGAGACAGACCCCTGAGATTATTTCTTTTTATACCTTTTCAGAGTGTGTGTATGTATATGGCTGCGTGTGTACCTGTGCACATGTCTGTTGGGCTAAATGGAAATTTCCAGTGTCTTAGTCCTCAGCCCTCGCAGTCAGGGTCAATTGTATAGGGAATGCCTGTCATTGAGATTATCACTGATATCACTGAATCAAGTTAATCAGACAGCATTCATTTCGAACTCTTAAAGCAAAAGCCAAAACCCCAGGTAAAGTTGAAATGCCCAGTAATGACCATTTCAGTGTCTGTTTCCTGTCTTTTACCTTTGCTTTTCTTCCTTGCCTGCTGAGACCATTGTGTGGGTGTGAGAATCTGAGAGCTAGGTTTATAAGTTGTAAAGGGGCGGTGGGGGAGAAGGAGGAGGAAGCGAAGCTAGATAAATAAATAAATGGCAACAGCGGTATGCGAGCATGCCCTGCTGCCATGTCTCTCTTACTACACAAAGTTGGCACCTCGGATTAACGTCAGCCTCTGAATTCTGAAGTCAGGAAACAATGAAAAGCAGCATTGGGAGCTCCCAGCAGTGTAGCCTTCCTGAATTCTGAAATCCTCTGGCCACAGTTCAGTAGGAGGCATCAAGATGGAAGGCAGGTGTTCTGTTCTCTCGGATCCACGATGTACTTGGAAAGCATGTACAAAGGTCTCTAGCTCAGTTATATTGGCTCTGCCACTGATTTTTAAAGGTAACCCAGGTTTCTATAACATCTATATGTCTGTTGCGCCCTTTTCAGTTGACAGTTGTATAATAGTAATAGGGCCTGGTGAGGGAAATTTAAAATTAACCATTTACTTTTTGTAATCTTCTGTTTATATATTTTAGGAATGAATGTGATGACATATAGGATGCATTAGGTTATGCTCCTGACTTGGCTTAACTTAATGTATATACTACGGCATTCTGTGGAATTGAAGAAATGATGGGTTGTTGCTTTTTTTTTTTTTTTACAAATACATGTTTTTCTTCCCACAGCATGACGAAAATGAGCTAAGTGCACATTATAACCACCTCAGTGATTAAACCGTCTTCTTTTCATCTGTAAATATCAGATAATAGAGTCAGAATAAATACAAGGCTGCAATTAACTTTAACGCCTTTACTCATGTACCATAAGAACAGGGCTTAACTACTTTACAAATAGCAGCTGACTCAGAAAGCAAAATTCAGATTAAAAAACAAAAATCCTTTTGTGGTTTATCCATTGGAAAAGTATCCCCCGTGTTGCCCAGTATTCATCCTTTTGGTAATACTGGAGAAAAGATCCTTGGAATTCCAAAACGCTCTGAGTATTCTTATCTTCCTTTTACTTTTATGAAATCAAGACAAAGTTGTGACTCATAAGACCTGTAACATCCAGTCAGGAAAACCAGGTTGACTTTGCATTTATTAACCTTGGACAATGAATGATATTTTTCCAGCATTGTCTTTCTGAAAATGTGAATTTAAGATGAAGCTAAAAAAAGCTTCCATTTCTCTGAAGACCACAGTAGAAACGGAAGCCAAAAGTTTCCTCCCAACAGAGTAATTTATTTAGTCTCACAAAGATTATTTTCTGATGAGGCCTTCTTGTTGTAGAAAATTTAACTGCTAACTATGACATTCCCTAACACTGAAAAAGCACTAATGGGTGCATTAATCCATACTGAGCCATTAGCAAATATTCCTGCTAGACCATAATTTCTTGGGAGGCATTCAATTCAACAGATATTTTTTAAGGGTCTACTCTGTACAAGACTTAATGACTCCAAACTTCTCCCTGAGAGTCTCATATTTTTAATGCCATTGCCCTTCTGATGATATTATATGACTACAAGACATGGTACACTATGGTACACTACAGTCTCTAAAAAATTGAAAGTATCTTTTAGAGGGAAATGAAAAGGTGTATGGTGGGTGCAAGAAGGCTACTGCCCATTATAAACAAGGATTGGTAAGGAAGAATAAAGCAAAGGATGTCATCCAAGAAATGTAGGGACTGGACCTGTAACTTCACTGGAATAGAGAATTTGTGGCAAGAAAATTCCCTCTACCAATATAGCTTGGTGCTTTCTCTACCAGAGCACTTAGAGATTAAGTGACTTGTTTGGGGTCATATAGCCAGTATGTATTAAAGGTGAGACTTTATCTCAGATCTTCTTGGCTTTGAAGACAGCTCTTAATCTACCTAGAAATACATATAACACAAGTTTTAAAACCTAACAAGTGCATTGGGAAGGAATTAAACAGAGATATATGAGAGGTTCAAGATAGTTAGGAACAACTCCTAGCCGGGGAAATCAAGGAAGGCATCATGGAAGACATGGCACTTGAATTGGACATTGAAGCAAAAGAAATATTTTAATAGACAGATACGTATGGGGATCGGGGTCTTTTTCGGACACAAGAAATGATATGCACAAAATTATGATGGCAAAAGAAAGGATGAGATCAAGACAGAGTCATACGTTTTGGCTGGAGTACATGTAGAGTGTGTGAAGATGCTGAAAAAAATAGGCAGACATCATATTGAGCAGGGCCTTGAAAACCAGGTTACGGAGTTTGTATCTTGTGGAGTAGAAAATATAATCCGTTGAAAATTTTTGAACATGATAGTGATGTGATTAGAGCTGTCCATTAGGAAGATTACTTTGGTAACAAAGTAAAGAATAAATTGGAAAGGGGAAAGATAGGAGGCAGGGAGACCAGTTAAAAGGCTGTGACAGTAGTTCAGGGAGCAAGTAATGAAGTCCCAAACTTCATTGGGTATTGGTGATAGGAATGGAAATGAAGGGATGGATGTAAGTGAAATAACAGGTTAAATTTACAATACTTTCCCTATGCTTTACTGGAAAAAAATCAAGACATTTACAAGCTCTTCCTTCCTTGTAACAAATGCCCCTTGTTATCATTTACCCTTGTCTCCTTCACTGTATAGTCTTTCCTTGCTAAAGCCAAACCTTATACATATATTCTTGATGCTGTCTCTTCTGGTTTTCTGTCATATTGCCACTATCATATCCTCTTTTTCTCTTATTTTAAATCTCTACTGGTACCTTCCTTGCTGTTAAATCTACCCCATCCTAAATCCCTTAGTAAAACCTATCTTCCTTACTGATTGTCTAGCTAAATTTCTTGAAAAAACCGACTATAGGGGGGCACGGCCAAGATGGTGGAGTAACAGCATGGACTTTCTAGAGTGCTCCCTCGAAGCCCAGCCAAATACCTGTAAAAAATGACTCTAAACAAATTCTGGAGCCACAGAACTCACAGAATGATAGAATGCAGCAGATCTCCAGCCCAAGACAGCCTTGAAGGTCACTGGGAAATGTCTGTTGCACCACCCTGGGAGCAGAGTGCAGTCCGGTGGGGGCCGTGAGTACATAGAGGGGACCTGAACAGGCCTTGGAGAGACTGAATCTCTCACACCTGTGGTGGTTTCCAGACTTCATGACCCCAAAACACTAATGCTGAGGACAAATTGGAAGGTCAGTGGGAAAAGACTATGGGACCAGTGCAGATGGTCCTGCCTCAGCCTCAGGGCAGCAGAGGGGGCAGGGGGCAGAGGAATCAACTGCAGCCACACCAATGGGGTAGTTGTAGCGATTGTTTCTGGAGCTCTAGGCCCCCAGATTGTGGGGGGATTGAGTGACTAACAGTACACCCCCTATCCCCACTGGAAACAGAGAACTACCTTGACAAAAAGCTCAAAAGTCAAGTAAATGGCTGGGGAACTGAGCAAACTCCAGAAAAAGAATCAGACTATAGAATCTCATTTTGGTGACAAGGAAGACCAAAGCATGCAAACAGAAGAAAATAAAGTCAAAATTCCTCCATCCAAAGCCTCCAAGAAAAATATGAATTTGTCTCAGGCCATGGAAGAGCTCAAAAAGGATTTTGAAAATCAAGTAAGAGAGGTGGAGGAAAAATTGGGAAGAGAAATGAGAGAGATGCAAGAAAATCATGAAAAACAAGTCAACTGCTTGCTAAAGGAGACTCAAAAAATGCTGAAGAAAATAACACTTTAAAAAATGGACTACCACAATGGCAAAAGAGATCCAAAAAGCCAACGAGGAGAAGAATGCTCTAAAAAGCATAACTGGCCAGATGGAAAAGGAGATCCAAAAACTCACTGAAGAAAATAATTCCTTAAAGATTAAAATGGAGCAGATGGAAGCTAATGACTTTATGAAAAATCAAGAAATTATGAAAGAAAACCAAAGGAATGAAAAAATAGCATACAGTGTGAAATATCTCATCGAAAAAATCCCTGACCTGGAAAATAGACCCAGGAGAGACAATTTAAAAATTATGGGACGACCTGAAAGCCATGATCAAAAAAAAAGAACCTAGACATCATCTTCCAAGAAATAATCAAGGAAAACTGCCCTAATCTTCTAGAACCAGAGGGTCAAATAAATATTGAAAGAATCCACCAATCACCTCCTGAAAGAGATCCAAAAAGAAAAACTCCTAAGAATATTTGAGCCAAATTCCAAAGTTCCCAGGTCAAAGAGAAAATATTGCAAGCAACCAGAAAGAAACACTTTTAGTATTGTGGAAATACAATCATGATAACACAAGATCTAACAGCCTAGGATCGAAGGACTTGAAATATGATATTCCAGAAGTCAAAGAAGCTAGGACTAAAACCAAGTGTCACCTACCCAGCACAACTGAGTATAGTACGTCAGGGGAAAAAATGGTCATTCAACGAAAAAGAGGACTTTCAAGCATTCTTGAGGAAAATACCAGAGCTGAATAGAAAATTTGAAAAAAACCTTTCAAACACAAGAATCAAGAGAAGTATGAAAAGATAAATAGGAAAGAGAAATCATAAGGGACTTACTAAAGTTGAACTGTTTACATTCCTACATGGAAAGATCATATTTGTAACTCTTTAAGACTTTTCTCAGTATTTGGATAATTGGAGGGATTATATAAGTATAGACAGAGGGCACAGGGTAAGTTGAATAGGAAGGGCTGATACCTAAAAAAATAAAATTAAGGGATGAGAGAGGACTATATTGGAAGGAGAAATGGGGGAATGAAATGGGGCAAATTTTCTCCCATAAAAGAGGCAAGAAAAAGCTTTTTCAATAGAGGGGGAAAAGGGGGGAGGTGAGAAAGGAAAAAGTGAAGTTTATTCTCATCATATATGGCTTATAGAGAGAATAACATGCACACTCAATTTGGTATGAAAATCTATCTTACACTATAGGAAAGTAGGGGAGAAGGGAATAAGTGGGGTGTGGGGGAGATGATAGAAGGGAGGGCAAATGGGAAGAGGGGGTAATTAGAAGTTAACAGTTTTGGGAAGGGACAAAGTCAAAAGAGAGAATAGAATAAATGGGGGACAGGATAGGATGGAAAGAAATATAGTCTTTCACAACATGACTTTTATAGAAGTGTCTTGCATAACTGCACATGTATAACCTATATTGAATTGCTTGCCTTCACAGTGCGGATGGGCGGGGAGAGAGGAAGGGAGAGAAGTTAGAACTTAAAGTTTTAAAAACAAATGTTAAAAATTGTTTTTACATGCAACTGGGAAATAAATACAGATGATGGGTTATAGAAATCTATCTTGCCCTACAAGAAAATAGAAGAGATGGGGATATGGGAAGGGAGGGGTGTTATAGAAGGGAGGGCAGATTGGGAGAGGGGATAATCAGATTGCACTATGGTTTCTTGGGGTGGGGAAGGCGAGAGATGGGGAGAAAAGCTGGAACTCAAAATCTTGTGGAAATGAATGTTGAAAACTAAAAATAAATAGAAAAATTTTTAAAAAGAAAAAACTTGGTGCCCCCACTTCCTCTATTCTCATTCCTGTTTGTCTTCTTCAGTCTAGCTCCCAACCTCACAATTCAACTGAAACCTACCCTTCCCTCCCTCCTTCTCTGTTTCCCTTTCCCTCCCCCCCTTTCCTTCTCCTTCCCCCCCTTCATCTTTAATGTCTCTATTGCATTTAACATTGTCAACCACCTTCTCCTCCTGGATACTCTCTCCTCTCTCAATTTTTTGTGACAATGACCTATGTTGATTCTACTACATGTCTGCAACTTAGTTTCCTTTGATGGGTCTTCATCTATATCTCACCCACTATTTTTGTGGGAATATCCCAAGGATCTAAGCTTGACAGTCTTCTCTTTTCTAATCCCCTATGAATTCAGTTGTAATCTCTATGTAGATGGCTCTGGGACCTATATACCCAACCTTACCCTCTATTCTGAGCTCCAGTCTCACTTAAATGACACTAAATATTTTGAAATGAATTTTTATAAGTATCTCAGTATGTATCTAGAATGGAACTCATTATTCTGATTCTCAAACCCATTCCTCTTCTGAACTTCCATGTATATTATTGTTGAGGTCACCAACATCCTTCTAGTCAACCAGATCTACCACCTTCGGCCTTGCCATTTCCATACAAAATGTCGTGTATAAATCTCTCTCCTTCTCTGTATTCACATAGCCATCATTCTTGCTGAGGCCATTATCACCTTTCATCTGTACTACTAAACTAACCTTCATTTTAGTCTCCCAACTTATATCTTTCCCATTCTAATCAATTCTCCACACAAGTGCCAAAATTCCTTTCCTAAGGCACAAATCTAACCATGATACTCTCCTAGCCAGTAAACTCTAATGAGTTTCTATTATCTATAGAATAAAATACTGAATTCAAAACCAATGTCAAATACTCACTAATTGTGTGACCCTGGGAGAGTCACTTAACCTCTGTCTGCCTCAATTTTTTTACCTGTAAAATGAAAATAATAATAGCACCTACTTTCTAGGGCTGTTGTCAGGATCATATGGGATATTAATTTTAAAATGCTTAGCACAGTGCCTGGCACATAATAAACACTATATAGGTATCTCCTTGTTCTGGCATGTAAAGCCCTTTACAACCTGTGCTTTTCAGCTTTCTGGTTTGTTCATTTGTTTTTATCATTACCATATCTCCTGGTCCCTTACCTCAACCATACTAGCCTTTTTGCTAGCCTCATATGTGATGCTCCACTTTCTGTTTCCATGTCTTTGCAGTGGCCATCCCCCATGCCTATAATGTTCCTTATCCCTACCCCCCTTAGAATCCCTGGGATTCTTCAAGGTGCAACTTTAATACCTCCTTCTATATTAGGTTGTTCCTTTTCTCCTAGATGTTAGTGTCTGCCTTCCCAAGTTTACTTTGTATCTATTTTGTATGCATTTTTTTACATAAGTATATATTGTGATCCCCCATTAGACTATAACCTCCTTGAGAGCAGGGACTGTTTCTGTTTTTTCTTTGTATCCTCTGAACTTGGTATAGTGCCTGACACATAGTAAAATTTAAGTAATGCTTGTTGATTGATTGTCGATGGATTTAATATGGATAACAAGAGGGAAGAAGCCAAGATGTCTTCAGTTTTGAACATTAACAGCTAGATGAATGGCAGTGTCATCTTAAGAAATAGAGAATTCAGAGAACAGATAGGTCTTGGACAAAAAGTGAGCTCAGTTTTGTATGTGTAGAGTTTGGATTTTTATAGGACAAATGGAAATTTCAGCAGGCTATTGGAATATGTGGAGGCCTGGTGTATTTGGAAATCATCTACAAAAAAGTGATAATTCCATTAACAAATAAGATTATAGACTGAGATATGGAGAAGTAATGCATCTACCTGTGTCTTTCCTTCTACATGTGTAGATATGGTCACACTGCTCTTTGCTCATTGGTTTTTTCCCTACAAAACGTTCATTCATAACACTAGGATTAAAGAGCCAAAATCCATGTCTGTAGAAGAGAAGCAAGAAGTTGATTGTCAGAATAAGCAGTGACCACTGCTGACCCATCTTATTTGCACGCGCTAAGTAAAATCCAGGAAAACAGAGTGTTACCAGAGTTAGCTGCTACTATCACCTTTTGGGTTTTTCAAGGAAAGTCTCAGGGTACTCAGAATGAGAATTTGACTTCTGAGGTTTTTTTCTGGAAATATCTTAAGCACCTTGAAAAAAAAACTTGGTCTTGAAAACTAAGAAAACAGACAGGTACTATATAAGTCAAATTTCTCTTGCAGAGGGTACAGCATTTGTGAATACGTAACTTATGATTTGTAGAATACTTCACTTCCTCATCATCAAGAACTAATTACAGTGAACGTGGTTCTTCTTTTCTTTTATAAAAGATGTGTCTTTTAACAACAGGCAAAAGCAATTTCTTCTCAGAAAATTTTCTGGTCTTCATTTTTCATGATTTGCATGTATCCTTCTTTAGGCTTCAGTGATTTAAATCACATGTAGGCAGACACATCTGGAACACAACTGGAATGGCAACTGGACATCATTTTCCTAATTTTACTGATGTCCAGATGTATTCATATTGATTACTAGTACCTATGACATAAACTACCTAGTCTGAGGGAGACATGATCTTTGCTTTAAAATTCTAGGTCTATGGAACAGAATTCTCCTTTTCCAAATGAAGCCTTCTGCAAACTTAAAGGCATTTTAATATGCTAGAAAAAAAGTAATAATTTTGAGAAATGTTTGGGGGGAAAAAAGAATTCATCCCTAGAAATTAGGTATAATTCAGATTGATAAAAAGAGGCTTATTATAATAGAAAGGTGTTAATTTATATAGTTTGTGATTTAGCAGCATCAATTAATCAATCAATGAGCATTTATTAAACACTTAATTTGTGCTAACATTTCAAATTTTTTTCTTTAATTTCATTTTTTATTAAAACACAAACTAAAATAATAGTATGGGTGATGTCTTTTGACTCTCATGTAAATTAGATTTAAATTAGGCAGAGCTGAGCAAAGTTATCAGGCTCATTCTGTCTTCAAGAGATCTAACTGAGCTCCAAGACTTAGTGCTCCACAGCACCCCCTTCAGCTGCTGTCACGGCCATTGGAACCTATTGTTCTCCTCTGCCCATTCCACTGAGGGATGAGTTCACGTTTGGGGTAGACACCCTTTTAACTCACTGATGGGTTGGAGACCCCCTCGATTTCCTTCAACCTGGTCTACCAGGGTATGGTTGCTGCACTTGCTAAAACTTCTTGGAGCCACAAATGAAAACCGGGTCCATCAGGTAAGTACCAAAGGTAGAAAGCAGCCCTGCAGAGGGCCCAACCGCCCTCACACTAGAGGCAGTAGTCTTCCCTGAACACCCTACACTCCCAAAACACAAACTAAATGTGTCAGCCAAAAGAGAATGGTCAAGTAAACTGTGGCACATTATTTTAATGAAACACCACATTGATGTGACTGACAAATATGAGGAATAAAAAAAATCTGGAAATGTCTGTGAAATAATGCAGAGCTTTAAAAAGCAGAGTGGAAAGAATGGAGAGCACACTAACTTCAACCATATGAAATGAAAAGTAAATGAGAATGAATGGATAAGCAAAGAATCCTGATGAGGATTTAGAGGGAGTAATTTTTTAAAATTATGGTACTTTATGTGTTGAAATTAATTAATTTAAATGTAAATAGTTCCTAAGCAAAATTAGTTACTTGTATGTCTGTTCAGTGTTGTTTTTAATAAAAAAAAATTAATTAAAATTACAAAAAAAATCAAAGAAAAGGCACTTCCATGGACCAGTTTCCTCATCTTTCAAATGATGATTTAGGATGAATATCTCTAAGAGCTAATATTGTGAGATTCTAAAGTACATTTATTGAAAATCTACACCAGGACAAAGAAGGCTCACAATCACAAGAACCATCTAGCTAAGAGAACGGAAACTCTCTAACCTTTTTGTTTCTCTCTTCTGGTAACTAATTTAGAAGGTTAATTACAGACTTGGTGAAGAGAAAGCAGTTGAGGAAGGTGAACCCCCTAACTCATCTGCCTTCCCATCAAGAGGCTGCCTCAGTTAGGAAACTGGATGTAGTCTCTGACCCTGCATTAGGAGGGGCAGCATAGTGTATTGAGCAGCATACTACATTTGGATTTGGGTGAGCTAGATTAAAAGTCTGTCTCTGCCCTTTCTTATGTATGCCTTTGAATAAGTCACTTAACTTACTTGGGCATCAGCCTCTTCATCTGTAAAATGAATTCATTGGGTTACATGATCCCTAAGGTCCCTATTAGCTCAACCTGTAATATGACCACAAAGGAGCTCTTTTTCAACTACTTTTTCAACTCTTTTTCAACCTACAACATTCTACACCAGGGCGATTTGGGATTGTGGAGAGGGTAGGGGGACAAAGCTTGGAGAAGGGGCACTTAAGTGATGCAGTAGACAGAATGCTGGGCTGAATTCCTGAATTCAGACGTAGTTGCAGACACTTGACAGCTCTGTGACCCTGGACAAGTCACTTAACCCTTTTTGCCTCCGTTTCCTCATCTCTAAAAATGAGCTGGAGAAGGAAATGGCAAAACACTCCAGTATTTTTGCCAATGCAGTCACAATTGGGATTGTGAATAGTCAGACACAGCTGAAAAATAACTGAGCAACAAGCCTGGGAGAACAAGCTTTTTATTAATGTCCCTACCTTATCATTGGTTCTGTGTCCTGCCCTTCTCCCTCTAATGTCCTTGATTCCTTACTGTTTCCCTGGTCCCTTACTCCACTCCTTTTCATGGCTTCTTATACATTTGTAGATTTTCTTCTGCCAGGATTCTGACTTTGCTTCCTTGACACTCTCTCTTCAGGTGCTTCCTATTTCAGGGTTCCTTTCTCTTCCTCTCGGACATCTGTTGCCCCTCTCCCATTACATCTCGTTGGTATTACTCTGTCTCTCTCTTCATATGCTTCAGTTTTTGTCTCTTCCCTTGTCTCTTTTTACCTTCAAATGACCACTGAAACCCTTACTGAAAATGGAAAGATTGTGAGTGTTATTTAATAAAGGCATTTTATACATACTTTACTGATGGGTCACTCAAGGTGCTTGAGAATTTGTTGAGAGATCCCTTAAAATCATTTGTACATCATCTGCAAAGAGCTTTAAAACTTTGTTATTCACAACTGAGCCAAATCAGACAATGGTCTAAATAGCTCTGAAGCTTGCACTTTCTGGACCAGAAGGCCAAAGTGACAGATGCACTGACCATCTAGCCAATGCTGGGGTATTTACTTTGTTGATTGTAGCTTGCAGAATGGAAATGGTCATGTACTATCATTATGTGATATGATAACATTTTGGTATCTAAACCTATGGCAGGGATATTTTAGCCAAGAACCCTAGGATCCTTGATGACCAAGTCAACTGGGTCTCATTTTCTCTGGTCTCATCCAAATAACCTTCACACAGGAAACTGATATTCCTTTTTCCTGAACTGGAACTATTGAAAAACTGACTCGTTCAAGCTTGGAATTAAACCTGTGTGTAAGAAGTAAAAGGTAGCTTTGTTGTTGTTTGCAAAAAAAATGATGCCAAAACCACTAAACCCTCCCCTCCAGGCCTGTGTTTGTTTTGCTATGTTTTAAATTTTCATAGAACTATACGTTTAACTGATGAGGGAAGGGTGCTCCACATTGAAAGCAGATGGAACCTTAGGGCAGTCTCGTCAGCAGTTGTGACTTTCTAATAGGTTTGTCAGCTCAGTTCTGGAGAGCTGTTCAGATGCTCAGCTTAACTTTTGAGAGAGATTATAGAATGTGCACCAGGAAAACTGATTTTAATATTTAAAGTTTGCAAATGGCATTGTGGCTCAAGAAAAATGATTGCTTTCCATTTCAGAATCCATTCTGTTTGGAGAATAGGTGTGGGTGTTCGTTACTTATTAGGATCCCTTTCTGGGAGATTTTTTTTCCAGATAATTTCAAGCTATGCAATTTCAGCCTGATACAGCAGAGTGTAAATTTCCTCCTAGAATCCCTTCCCTTGCCCATAAAAATCTGGATCCTAAAAATGAGTGAGTTTCGTCACTTGGCTCTATTCTGTCAGAGTAAGGAAGTTTAGCAATGATGAAGATACTGGCCCCTTTCCCAGGGGAAAAGGATCCATTCCTAAGAACTCAGAGGAGGAATTTGCCTTCACCCAATACCAAAACAAACAAACAAACAAGACCCTTGACTGAGCCTTGGCTGAAGAAGAGAATTGCTGTTCTCCCAACAAAAATAGCAGGTTCTATTGAGATCTCAGGCAGTGACTTGGAGGAATATGATTCCCCCAAATGGCAGGACTGACTATGGAAAACAGCCATCCCTTGTATGTGTGTGCACACGTGTGTGCATGAAAGCTCACGTGAGGACGAAAACAACTACACCTATTTCTTTTCTCCTTCTATTCCCAAGAAGGGAAGAAAAGAGAACAGAAATTCCCACAATAGCAACAAGACTGCATCACAACTATCCAGCTAACATTTGCCAAGGCTCTAGCTTCTGTCTCTGTTGCTTCTGTGACTTCAACCTCTGCCTATCAACCAAATTTTTGTTTATTTTACCTATTACTTTGATCTTGTTTGTGACCATATTTTTGCCATCTTCTTCCCCTCGCTCCCATCCTGTCAGAAGCTGCCATTTTTTATCGTGCTCCCCTAGACCAGCCTTACTACTGGTTCTTCTGCCAAACAGACCATTCCATATAGCATAGGGCAGCCCAACCTACACTCAATAAGTGTCTGCTATACATGGAACACTGTGCTTGGCACTAGGATCCCCACTGATTTGTTCTTTCTCTTCTAAGATTACTTTGTGTATCCATTGTATATGTATGTGTTGTTTCCACCCTTAGAAAGTAAGGCCCTTGAGGGCCAGTTCTGTTTTCATTTTTCTTTATTTCTCCAGGATTTAGCACTTTGTCTGGCACAGAGTAAGTATATAATATTTACTTGTCATTGTTCTATGACTCCTGTCCATAAGAAGCTTACTGGCTCATAGTGGGATGAAACTAAGTATAGTTATAATGTATGCTATTACATGACAAGAAATAAAAGGTATGGTTACCTGTTATTTTATGTGTTTTATGAAATTTATATATCTTATATATCTAATATTATTAAAGCTGATAGAGCTTTAAGGTTTGCAAAGGCCTTTGCATGCTACATTTCAGAAGTGATAAGCACTTTAGAGAACGATAAAACAAAATATTTTGTGAGGTTTTAGGAAGAAGGTTTCTGACATATGGGGATTGGGGCTTTATTTATAAAGGTTTCCTGGAGAAGGTAGCATTTGAATGGGCTCTAAAGGATGGTTAAGAATTGAACAGAAATTGACCATCTTTCTCCAGTGCCTGTAAGCTATGACAATAATTTGCCTATCTGATTTTTGTCCACCCAACATCCCTTTTACAGAAATCTGCCAGCATCATGATTCACCTCTGTCAGCCCTTCCAACTTCATCTTACTAGACCTGACCCATCAGCACAGTGGCTGAAAATTATTGAGAACATCAAAGAGTAACAATGCTCAGAGAAAAAGAGGAATATCCTATACATCATTAACCCTACAAATATGTGTGTGTTCTAAATTTTATTCACCCAGCTTTAAGTTACAAATGTAATATAGCACTGTCAGAAGTAGCTAAAATCTGTCAGAAGGTGAAATGAATTGCTGATTTATGGTATCAGGAAAAACTTAGTAAACTTATTTGACACCTTCATACTTATTTGTCAGAAAGGTCTGAAAGAGTTGAATTTGACCTAACCTGGACTGAAATGGCAAATGACATGGAACTGTCCTTTCCCTTCCTCCTTCCATGTATACCTGCTATAGCAGCCCCTACTGGCAATTGAATATAATTATGCTGTCACAACTCTACCAAGATCATGTTACTTCTATTCTTAGGGCAGCTAGGTGGTGCAGGAGGAGTCAAAAGGACCTGAGTTCAAATCTCACCTCAGACACTTGACACTCACTAGCTATGTGACCTTGGGCAAGTTACTTAATACCAATTGCCTCATCCTGGGACATGTCCAGACATCCTGATGAATATCTGGTCACTGGATTCAGATGGTTCTGGAAGAGAAGTGAGGCTGGTGACCTGCACAGCCCTCCCTCACTCAAAACAAAGTCAAGTGCAAGTCGTGTCTTCATTTCTCTGATGGCACGGTCTTCTTCGGCAATAAAGGATGAACATACTTCTATACTTACCTCACTTATTTTAATAATTTAAATGGAGAAAGAACCATTGGTCTAAAAGAAAAAAAAAACTTTGTGAGAATTTAGCAAGAAAATAAAATGAAATAATTTAATGACAATATTTAAGTAGGAAATATTAGGGCAGATAAATTCTTGAAGATTTATGGCTAATGACCACTTGACATTTTTAAATAGAGCATTTCAGTAAATCACTGAAAATTAGCAGATGAAAATTTATATTCATCTATTTAAATGATACTTATAAATAAGTAAATAAGGTTTAAATATAGTCTGAGTGATGCTAGAGTTTTTAGCTGCAAATGTCCTAATATAGAAATTTTGCTCAAATTCCAGACATTAGATTATACTCACTCCCCCACGACCCTATTCTGCCTCTCCTCTACCCACACACACTTGAGACTACCTGATTTATGTTCTTGGTTATAATTTTTGGTTGAAGCTAGATTTTATTCCAAGCCTTTCCACTACGCTACAACTGTCGGTGGAGTCATTTAATTGGGGGAAGAAAAAATTAAGTTGGTTTATTCATCTACTCAGTCATTTGATTTATGGCCACATCAAAAGTAAGAGTCTGTGATGGAGAGTTTTAGTAGGTAGAATGTCAGCTTTGGAATAGTGCCTTTAGTTTACATCTCACTGAGGTCCTGTATAGCAGAAAAGGGATAGATTTAAGGGCTGAAACTGTGATTTCAGTGATAAACAGAACTCTTAGAGGAGTTATATACTGTACCAGTATAGGTTGGCACCTACTCTGTAACTTAACAATCTTAGGGAATAAACCTGGAGCACTGAGAGGGTGAATGATTTGGGCAGGGTCAAAGCCAGTAGGTATCAGAGGTGAGACTTGAACCCAGGTCTTCCTGAGTCCAAAGCTAGCCTTTCAGCTGCTCTGCCATGTTACCTTTCATATGCTAGAAAACTGAGGAAAACTCTCAAAACTCTATCAAGCCACTGGGAGAAAAAGTTCTTCTCTGGAGTGGGGGTCTCAGAATGAGGGTTATTATTTATTTTGCTTTGGTTTGGATTTTTGGTTGCTTGGCTTCGTATACTTAGTTGTATGAACCTAGGTAAGTCACGTAATTGCTGTCTGACTCTCTTCATATGTCAAATGAGGATAAAAATAGCATATATAACTTGGGATTTTTGAGAGGATCAAATGAATTCTTTTTTATCTCATTTTTGCAAAATGAGATATTTGCAAAGTGCTTTGTTGTACTTATAGAACTATGTAAGTGCTAGTTGTTATCATATTATTATAATTACTTATTATTATTAAAAAATGTCTCCTCATCTGTAAATGAGGGGTTTGAATTAGCCACTGATATCTATGTAGTTCTTAATTATATAATTGTAGTTCAAATTTTGTCACCAAATGCCTGAATTTATCTAATGCCTTAACTTGCCTCCTTGCTTTGTCTTTTTTTTATCCTACAACCCAGTTTAAAAAACGCTACCCAAATGATCATATTAAATCACTGATCTCACAGTGTAACTCCTATGCTCCAAAATCATCAGTGACTCCTTATTACTTACGGATTAAAGTTCAAACATTTTCTGGCATTCAAGGCTCTCCCTTGCCTGGTCCAAGGCTACCTTTTCAAACTCCTGTTAGACCCACATAGACCTATTACTTCAGCCAAATTCATCTATGTACTGTCATCCAAATATGCATTTCACATTCTTGTCTATTTAATTACATGATTATTTCCTCTTACAATGTAACCTGTCTATTCCGTAAAGCTTTTATCCTCACCCTAATGTCTAGTAACCTCTTCTCTCTTATTAATGTGTTTATTTACCACATATTATGCATTGTCTTATATTGTTAGTTATCTCATCATGTATAAATCTCTTCTCTTGAACGATATTATGAGGTTGTAGAGGGCAGGAACTATGTCTTATTCTTTTTTCTGTGTCTCACAGTATCTAGCAAGTTGCTTTGCATGTTGTAAGTATTTAATAAATATCTATTGGTTGAGTCATAATTATGTTATAGAGTATCAAGAAGAAAAGGATTATTATGGGGATTCTAAATGCTCTTTGAAACATTCAGTCTATGGTTACAGGATGCCAAACTATTTAGATTAAAAAATGGAGGCTTTGGTCAACTGTATATGTATTTACAATAAGGAAATATATCCAGATGTTTGTTCATATCAGTGCAATGAAAAAGTGTATTTACCATCCTCAGAACTCATATGTGCACAGTTCTTGTTCAGTCATTTCTGTCTTTGTGACCCCATGTGGGCTTTTCTTGGCAACAATGCTGGAATAGTTTACCATTTCCTTCTCCAGCTCATTTATAGGTGAGAAAACTGAGGCAAATAGGATTAAGTGACTTGCCCAGGGTCACACAGCTAGTAAGTGTCTGAGACCAGATTTAAACTTGAAGAAGAATCTTCCTGACTCCAGGCCCAGTTCTATATCCGCTGTGCCACCAAGCTGCCCATATACAAAGTTATAAGAATATAAAATCTTAAGCAACATCATCACAATTTTGGAAAGACCTACTTTTTAGAATTAGAAACTTCTCTTGTGTAGAGTAACACAGACTATCATTTCTTCGTTGCTAGAAGAAGAATAAACTTTGTCATTTGGATATAAAAATGTCCATGAAAGCAATGATTCAACAGTATATAAAGGAGCAACATGGGATATAAATGTGTTAAAAATGAAAGCTGCTAAATGATAAATATCACTGAGTCAGGCCATCTCTATTTATTGTAGAAGGCAATAAATAAGGGAAGAATGTTGTTAATGATTGATCAGAGAGCAAATGGTAAGAAAAATTGCTTTGGAGGCACTCACTCCTCCTTTCATGCAGCCAATCAGAGAGTAAAAATGAAAAGGTCCCTAGATTGCATACTATATTTACAGCAAAATAGTAAAAAAAAAAATAAAACAAGACAGTATTTAGTTCATTGTTTTCATACAAAAGAGAAAGAAGGGGGGAAAATTGCCTATATCGACCCAAATATTACAATTATGATGTTTTATTTAAATAATCACAAATGGGCTATTTGTTCAAACTTATTTCTATACTCCCAGCATGAAATAAGCCTCCGTCTCCTCAAGTTTTTTCTATGAATCTAAGATGGGATAAGTAGAACTATAATTACAGGAAAAAAATTGGTCCTTATGATTGCTGTCTAAAGTGTTATGGCATTCCTTTTTCCCAGTCTCTGCACTTTCATTTGTCTTTGTTGTTCCTTTCTTTAGCTAAGGTTTCCTTACAGTATTTTAAATTAATTATCAATACCTTTTATGCCTTTTTATATTTTTGTTCTACGTTTGTACATTCTCTGACAAAATTGTTTCCTTTGCCTATGTGTACCTGAACTGCTGTTGTATCATATCCCAGGCTGCATTGCTAGGGACTGCATCTGCTTAACAGCAGCCAATTTTGCTCCTACCGAATCTTCTTTGTGGTAAAAAAGCCTATGTCTTCAGAGGGAAGGGTTAGGAGGCCAGCGTTCATGTTATCATTTACCAGGGGCTTGGTTTCATCTTTGTTCAGAGCTCTAACTGTGCCCATCACTTCAGGAATATACATTTCATAGGTGGTTCTCTTACATAAATGATCGTTTCCATAATACCAGCACCCAAACTGCTTAATTCAACAGTGAAGATAAAAACATTGAGTAGGACAGGTCTTTTAAAATGGGTGATTTATTTAACTCCAAGGATCATAGATTTAAAACTTAGATGCTATCTAATCCAACCCCCTCAGTTTACAGATGAGTAAACTGAGGCTCAGAGAAACTAAGCAACATTCCTAGTGTTGTGGAACTCCCAGTCCTATGATATACTAAATCCACATATATCATATTGTCAGAAACAATAAGCTAAGTCCTGGAAGGAGGGGGAAAATTAGAGAGGAAGTCAAATATATGTGACTTCACCAAAAAAAAAAAAAAGAATATGAAGTCATACGAGCATTAATTAGAAGGGATAAAGTGGGAAAAGTGAAGCAAACCTGAAAAGCTGAAACATAGGAATGTGATTCCTAGCCAAAGGATAAATGTCAGATGGGAAAAGAGAACAGAAAATATCCTTAGAAATGCAAGAATTTCTACATAATAGTTATTGATTCTAGTTTCATGGGACATACTAGCTATTTTGTCCTCATTGCCTGTTGGATGGGGGACAGAGGACTGGGAGTTGTTTTTAGCCTGGGGTTTCCTTGATTAGTCTCCTTCCCTTCTCCACAGCTACATTCTATGGGACCTTTGGATTTATTCACATTCATAGCTCCAAGCCCCTACTAATCCATCTCTAGGTCAGATCAAGCAAGATGATACATTAATTCAAAGAAAGATGTTTAACTAAGAATGGCAAAATGAGGAAAAAGAATTTGATCAATTATTCAGTATTCTTGCTACCATTTTCCAACTAGGTAGCTAGGTCATACAGTAGATAGAGTCTAACCCTGGAATCAAGAAGACCTGAGTTCAGATATGGCCTCAGACATGTACTACGTATACGAATCCCAACAAGTGTGTCAACTTTTCCTCAACTATAAAATAACGATAATAAGAGTACCTGTCTCTCAAGGTTATGATGAGGATAAAATGAAATATTTGTAAAGTGCTTAACTCAGTGGTTGGCACATAGTAGACCTACACAAATGCCTTATTAATAAATATGTTTATTAATATATATAATATAGATAATATAACTATATAAATAATCATTATGATTATCATAATTTGGCTATCACTGACAAAATGCCTTCTGGAAACTCTAGTGAACTCGTGATTAAGCTTTCTGTATTCTCAGCACAGGAGATGACTACATCAGCTTACTAATAGAAATATGTTGTATTTAGTTACTTCCTTTTCCATTTCACCACAGCAGCAACCTTGGTAACACTGATTTCTTTTTGGCAGAAGAAATAAAGAACATTATTTCTCTCAGCCTGGCAGAAATCTTGGAAGCTCTATTGGCTTGTCTGTATAAATGGGAAATCTCTTGTCATGTCTTTCTGTATCTCCTCCATTCAAATACTCTACTTCTCATTCTAGTTTGGCTCTGCAGCTGACATCCACACCTTCAGCATAGTGGGAATACAGCTGTCATTCCCTCTCATTTTTCTTATTTCTCCTGATTTCATCTTAGCTTCTAAACTATTGGAAACTCTTTGTCTTTCCACAGTCTTTAAGTCCTTCTATTTTTAAAGAACATGTGCTGAAAACATTCCTATTCAGTCACATTGATTCGTGATGGGTGGTATCTGGGCTATATTCACACACACGCTTTTTGGAAGTGTAATTCAAGGATTTGGATGCAATGCTCTCTTAGCTGCACGCTCCTCCTGTGTTAGAAGATAGAGTTCATAAATGGTCAAATACTCCTATATGACCTGTACACATAATGGTGGCAATGTGATATTGATTACCTTCCCCGTATCAAGTCAGCAATGCTTGTGTGTATATTTCAGAATTAAAATAGAAGGCATTGAGTCACATTCAAATAACACCAGGGGACTGATTTAAACAGATGTAAATGTCCCATTTTTGATTAATGGAACATTTTCTTGGTGGTGTGGCTTAAATTACACCCTTGATGTCATCTTAAAATAGTTATTCTTTGAAAATAAAACATTTTTGTTACTAGGTATACTTGCTTAATGGTATGAAATCATTAAATAGACTCTACGT
Organism: Notamacropus eugenii; assembly: GCF_028372415.1. Classification (NCBI taxonomy): domain Eukaryota; kingdom Metazoa; phylum Chordata; class Mammalia; order Diprotodontia; family Macropodidae; genus Notamacropus; species Notamacropus eugenii. The sequence goes on from NC_092872.1 coordinate 398,390,705, forward strand.
GATATATATCTGTGTCTTTCTCTAGAATTGGAGTGAAGTGGTGCTTTTGAAACTTGGCTGAAGGATCAGTCAAGCCAATATATTTGCTATACTAGTAACATCTATAAAATATGCATTGTTGCTCTTGGCTAAATGTTTTTATTTCTTTCCTCCATTGTTCTTCCTTGAAATATTCTCATGTATACCCTTCAACTTGATTTGTTCTACCCAGCTGTATATATAATATGCATTTTGGCAGTAATTGTTTCTCTTATTTTTCTTTCCAAAATGACACATGATGATTTTTGTAGGTTGCATTGACTTTAGTGTTGAAGCTCTGGTGGTTTCTTAAAAGGAGACTAAATTGGGGTTCTGTTTGTCAGGACCTGTGCAACTGTCACCAGAGCCATATTTGTCCTTTTAAAGCTGGAGATCAGAAAAGAAAGAAGAGACAACTTGAACCCAATTTCTCAACAGACATTCAATTCTATGTTTCCTTTTATAAGCATATGTCATAATGTTTTGTTGTCACCTAATTGTGCCAAATTGAATTCCTACGAAAAGGATTTGAATGTTTTATTTTTCCAAGTTAGAACTTTCTCTCTTCTTTTCTCCCCAACCCTTTTCTCCTCTCCCTCTTCCTCTGTTTGTCTCTCTCTGTCTCCCTTTCTCTCTTCCTTCCCCCATACATAGTTAGAAAAGGGAAAAAAAATGCTATTTTATCCAGCTTTCATAGAACATGAAAGCTGGAAAGAACCTTAGAAGTCTCATCCTTTCCCTTCACTTTACATATGTGAAAACTGAGACCCAGGAAAGTTTAGTGGCTTTTATGGGATCACAGTTAGTCCCAGGCATGGCTCCAGTCAGAGTCTAGGTGTCTTGGTTCCCTGTTCAGTGCTCTTTCCACCATGTCAATAAAAATTCTGTCAATGAAAAAAATCACTCTTATTTGCTGAGAGATGGATAATTGATATTTACAATGATAATTCGGAGGTCCTAGAAGACACTCAAGTGCCTTCTAAATCATTAAAGAAAGATTGCATTAAGTGTATTTATTGTATTCTAATTTGGGGGGTGGGGGAAGTTACTTCTCAGTGTAAATGTAAATGAATATATATGACAGTACTCTAATAATCAAGATATTTGATTAAGCAAATCGTTTCATTCTTTACCTTGACCAATAAGAACAGGTTTGTATATATACATATATATATAAAATTTCAATATATATATTTCCATCTTTCTAAACTGAACCATGCATATGTTACACATGTGTGCACACGCAGTTCCTATGTGGTTTCAACCAATGTTTTCCCTTTAAGTTTCTACTTTATTTTTCAGGTTGGGCAGGGGTCCTAGATAGGGGGTGGGTGGAGTGATTTGTAGTTACTCTGGATTTTTTAGCTAGCTTGCTGTGGCCTGCTGATCTGGATGAGCTCAGTATGGGAGAGTTTCCTTGAAGTGAATGCCAAGCTTAGGCTGCTATATCCTTTGATTAAGAGCATGAAAAGCAGGATCTCGTCCCTTCCTTGCTTTTTTTTCTTCTTCTTTTCTGTCACTTTTTTGTTCTTGCCTGCAGGAGAGTTAGGGATGGAAATTGAAGAGAGTGAGAGGATGGATGTAAAGAAAGTCGAAGAAGGCTCCTTCTACTAGCTGAGGAATACAAATCACATACAAGTTTGAAATGGGAAGTTTGGTCATGACAGGAGAGAACTGGAATAGAAAATAGTGGTTCTTTAAACAAGGCCTAATCAATCACCAGCCAGTTAAGTGGTGCAGTAGATAGAGTGCCAGGCCCCGAGTTCAAATCTAGCTTCAGACACTTACTAGTTGTGTGACACTGGGCAAGTCCTTAATCTTGTTTGCTTCGGTTTTCTCACCTGTAAAATGAGCTGGAAAAGGAAATGGCAAGCCAAACCACTCCAGGATCTTTGCTGAGAAAACCCCAAAATGGGTTACAAAGACTCAGACATGAGTGAAAAATAATTAAACAAAAATCATTCACTATGAAATGATTGTAAATATCGAAGACTAAAGTAATGTGAGATGACAATATCCCTGAATTTAATTCCATACTCTGCTAAGGATTTCCTTCTTTATAATATGATCCCTTAGCTGTCACTCTGAATTCTTTTGTATAGTGTTCTGTCTCACACTGTACTCCATCCTATAATAGATGGTCTTAAAATGAGCTTCTGGCATCATAACATTTAAGTAGAATCAGAATTTAGTAGATAGGTGGCACAGTGGAAAGAGTGGTGGTCCTGCAGTCAGGAAGGCTTAAATTGAAGTTCAATTTCACATGCTTACTGTGTGTCATTGGGCAAGTGACCAGCTCTTGCCTCAGTTTCTTTATCTGAAAAATGGGAACAAAAACACTGTCTGTTATCTTATTATAAAGACAAGAGTTGTGAAGATTATATGAGAAAAGAACGGCTCCCGGAACACCATAAGGCACTGTGTAAATGCTAGTTTTTGGTTGCTCTTATTATTAATTTGAAAAGTAAATGTACTTATTTGAAAGTTTACAGTTAGGATTCTTGTCACTTTCTTTTGAGAATTGTTATAAGACCATCATAATTCTCATTCATAGCTGTTCTCTTAGCAATACTGCCAATCTCTATGAAGCATCCAATGTTTTGTAATATTAGCAATATATACTTTAGCAAAGTGCTAGTACTTTTTCCTTTGTTTTCTTGACAATATGGTAGATGCAAATGTGCAATTCAGAGGACAATGCTATAATGCTGAAAATACGAATTGCTCCATAAATAAGATGAGATCTAAGATTTCTTAGTTGCGAAACTATAGGACCATCCATTTATTGGTCAAAGAGGTCTCAGAGATCATTTATTTCAAGGTCCTAGTTTGCAGAGGCAGCCAGATGACACATAAAGGATTCAACCTAAAATCAGGAAGACCTTAGTTCAAATCCAGCCACAGACACTAGCTTTGTAGCCCTGGGCAAGTCATTTTAACCTTTGCCTCATTTGCACAACTGTGAAATGGAATACTAATAGCACCTACCTCGTGGGGTCTTTGTGAAGATAAAATGAGATATTTGTGAAGCACTTAGCACAGTATGTGGCACATAATATATATTTGTTCCCTTTCCCTTTATAGAAGAGGAAACTGAGACTTAGATGGTTAAATATGCAATACGAGATAGCAGAAAGAAAGTGGGATGTGGCATTAAAAGACCTAAATCCAGATCCTGGTCGGGTCAGCTGCTACTTACATAATCACAAACAAGTTACTTAAACTCCAGGGACGGTACTTTCCTACACTGTAAAATGAGGAGGTTGGGTTAGATGACTTTGAAAGACCTTTCCAGATCTGAATCTATGATCTGTTTAACAAGTGGTCCAGTGTCACACAGGTAGTAAGTAACACAGCTGGGGGGTAAATAAAGTACATCTGACTACAAGTCTAGTACACTGAATCAGAGCATAGCCTATCAATTAAAAAACATTTATTAAGCACCTTCTGTATGCCAGGCATGGTCCTAGATAGTAGGGATAGATACAAAGACAAAAATAAAGCAGTTTCTACCCTCAAAGAATTTATTCTGTTGTATTCTATTGTATCCAAAGCAAGAGCTATCTTTCAATATCAGCTTTATTATCCAGAATTATTAGTGTCATTAATTCATTCATTTATTTATCTATCCATTCAATGTTTATTTGTTTATTTTAGAGCTGATAGATATCATCTAATCCAACTGCTATTTTTTGTTTGTTTTATCAATGAGTGATTAAGTAAATTCCCTAAGGCCCTCCAATTAGTGTTAGAGACAGTACTCAAATCCATTTCCTCAAATTTCTTTAGCTAGCCCAGTCTTCCTTTTACCAAGCTAAACTGCATTCATGTTAGGTTAAGTTTACAGATTACAATTTCTGTAAGATTAATCTTCAGCTGTTTATCCTCTAGTTTCCAAAGATAACAAATAAATAAAAAGTGTATCATCTATGGTAAAAAATAAATAATAGTACTATAAGTGTTTCTCAACAAATTTGTAAAGCACTGTTTGTTTTTTTCTGATTACCAGCTTTCTGGACAAACGTATAATTGCTATTTCCTTCCTAACGTAGCCAAATCCACACAGCACAGTGGTAACCTCTATTCTGGGTTACCTTTGGCAACTCCCTCTAATATAGTTTTTTGTATTAATTACCCATCATCAAATTTTATAGCTAAATATTTTGTCTTTAAGTCCAGTGGCAGAGAAAGGGGTGCTGGTTACATGATGATCATGTAGTACACAGGATCCAAGATGTCAACCATTTAGGCAATAAAGAACCCCTTAGACAAGCTTTGAAAATATCCAAAACTTCAAGCAATTAAGATGTTATTTATTTTACTCTGAGGTCTGTTGTCTCTTATTATCTTTTTTTTTTTTTTTGAGCTCCTGGTGTTAATCATTTGTTTGTTTTTATGAGTGTTGATTTGTGTTCGGAGGTTATTTTATGATGTAATTATGCTGATCTTTTTGCATGAAATTGTGTGATTTCTCAGTAGATTAGGAAGTTGATTGGACAATCTCATCTTAATGATGCCCCTTTAAATTTGTACATTGTTACAAAGGTTAACTTTTTTTTCTACTGAATTTTCTACCTATAAATTTGGCAGTTCTAGCCATTCTCTCTCCTTAAGAACAGTATTGTAGAGAGCATCATCCTAAAAGATCAAATTCACAATTGTTTAATAAAGGTTTCATTGAATATACCATTTGTATCAACCTTTCAGTTTCACTAACTCATCCACATAAGGAATAGTCAACTCTTAGCCTGTACCTTGATGATATTGAAAAAAAATGAGAGCTTAGTCTCTTAAAATTTATTAGTAATGATGGTCAAAGTTGATACCCTAAAATATTTCTGAATACCCTTTATTACTTATAATAGGCTTCTAAAAGAGATGAGTAAGACCCAGTTAAAAATGGAAACATGTTCATCTGTCACTCCTCATCTGCCTTCCCTTTTCTCCCTGCTTATGGAACTCAGGCAGTTCTGCTGACACATCACTGATTTTCATCTGAGGTGGGGAAATCCTTAAAGATATTACCATTCTTCCAGGGATTCTGCTCTTGCAAGGCATAACCCTTTTCTTCATGAGCTGACCAGAGAAGGCACAGCTTTGCAATGTACATGAATAAACATTTATTAAGCACTTGCTATATACAAGGCACTGGGGATACAAGGAAAGGTGATGGACAAAAGTCCTTGACTTCAAGAAGATCAAAGTCAAATGGGGGAAATGAAATGCAATCTATGTACAAACAAGATGTATACAAAATAAGTTGAAATAGCAGAGAGAAGGCTAAAATTGTGAAGTATCAGGAAAGGCTTCCTGTAGAGAGGGGGATTTTAGCTGGGACTCGAAACAAGCCAGGATAGCCAGAAGGCAGAGATATGGAGCTGGAGCATTTCAGACATGGGGGACAATAGTAAGAAAAACTGCAGTAGGGAGATGTTGTGGCTTGTTCTGGGAACATTAAAGAGGCCAGTGTCACTGGATAGAGGAGTACAGAGGAAGGAGTATGTTGCAAAAAGACCAGAAAACTGGGGCAGGCTTTGGGGGAGCCGATTATGAAGGGTTTTGAACACCAAACAAAGGATTTTGTATTTGATCCTGGAGGTGATAGGGAGTCACTAGAACTGATTGCATAGGAGAATATTAAAGCCTGACCTGCACTTTAGGAAGATCGTTTTGACAGCTGGAGTCCTAAAGCAGGTAGAACAACCAGCAAGTTGTTGCATTGGTTGAGACCTAAGTTGATAAGAACCTGTAGCAGAGTAGTGGCACCTTCCAAGGAGAGAAGGGACATATACAAGAAGTGTTATGAAGGTGAAATCAATAGGCCTTGGCAACAGATTGGATATAAGGAGTGAAAGAGTAAGAATGTCACATACATTATGACTCTGGGAGCTTGAAGTACGTGTGTGTGTCTATGTATATTAATTCTTAGTCTACATATTACAGGATTTTTTTCACATAGTTTGGAGATGGCATCTAACTCTGAGGCACTGATTTATCACTCATAATATCAAATTCCCCTTCTATTTGTCCTGTATGTAGATTATGACCTCTGTAATTGTGGAAATACTGAAATCTTCTTGGTAGGGTATGTTTAAATAGAGGCTGTGTAGATAGCTCTCCTATTCTCAACCAACTTCTTTCTTCTGTCAAAACTAAAATGGTGAGTTGAGGCAATTATCCAAGTAACTAAAGTTGGTCTCCTTTCTTCTTCCCTCTCTCCTCCTCGTGTACACATTTGTTGTTCAGTTGCCCTTAGTTGTGTCTGACTCTTCGTGACCCCTTTTGGGGTTTTCTTGGCAAAGATAGTAGAGCAGTTTTCCATTTCCTTCCCCATCTCATTATACAGATAAGGAAACTGAGGCAAACAGGATTAAATGACTTGTCCAGGCTCACACAGCTAGTAAGTGTCTGAGGCCAGATTTTAACTCAAGAAGACTGTATCAGTAAGCACACCAACATACAAAGGGCGGACCTGCTACCGCAGGTTCTTTGATCTGCTTCTCTAAAAGGAAAGGCAGCTTTTGAGGGGTTAATAATCACTTTAATCAAGCACCGCTATCAGAGAAAATCAAAATCAAAATTTCAGAGAAATCAAAAATCAACAGACAGTGCTTAGAAACTGCTTGGCCATTAACATACATAACATCTTTACCAGACAGGGAAGCACCAACATCTGGGTTTTCAAAGGGGAAGGGGGTGGCTGCTCCTTAGCCACTTCTCAGAGTCTCCTCTGGTATATAAAACTTCTTCCAAAAATTAAGCCCCAAAGTAAAATCTCACCCTCAGAGTATGTATACACTTTTCAGAGCCAGAGGGCATGACCCTCGGACCCAATGCCTCAACAGGAAAAGCAAAAGATACTTGGGACCCTCCTACAAAACAACTCCCCTAATCTAGCTTCTCTCAGTGACTCCTCCTGACTCCAGACCTGGCTTCATCCGCTGAACTGCCTAGCTACCTATCATCTATATGTACCCTTAAATAAAATAATTGCAGAATCACAGAGTTAGAGCTGGAAGGAACCATGTAGGCCATTTAGTCCATTTTTGTCCCTTTAACAACAGCAGAAACAGACCCAGAGAGGTTAAGCAACTTAGCAAAGAATCACAGATAGTCAATGGCCACTGTGGCTCTCAGTTCATTGATCTCTCCATTGCCCCATGTTGCTTCTCTCAGGTATAGATCTTTTTCCCTCTTTTAAATGTGGGGTAGGATATGTGGAGGAAGGCAGTGATTAAAAGTTGCAGGGAATTCTGTACTTGGATTTACTTATATTAGATGTATTGGCCATTGATATTGTCAAATATTGCAACAACAAAGAATGATCAGATTTAATTTTCTGCCCAGATTGCCTTATGTAGACTATGTCATTATTTCCTGGATGTGTGTCTCATCTGATGACACTGCTATAATCAGATCTGTGTGACCAGTTATAAGGGTAGTATAAGATTTGGTGATTTAATTAAAATTCAAGTGAACTCTTCTTTCCCCTGAAATCTTTCCTGTGTGGAGAAAGTCATGGTGTGTGTATGTGTGTGTGTGTGTGTGTGTGTGTGTGTGTGTATCTGTGTCTGAGTGTGTGTTTAAAGGTTATTTGACAAATGAAATACTTATTGAATTAAAAAGGAAGTCAACAGAAATGACTTTCTATTTAAATCTGATAAAAGTTTAAAATGAGATCATAGGCTGATAGTTTGAGAGAGAAGAGGGAGACTCAAAGGTTCTGTAATCTAACCCCCTCATTAACTAGATGACAAAACTGAGGTCCAGAGAAGTACAGGGTGATACAGGTGAAAAACAATAGCAGAGCTGGTTTTCAGTTTAAATCCAAGTCTTCTAACTGCAAATGGAGCCCTCCTAGAATCATAGATCTAGAGAAAGAAGGAACTTCAATCTACCCATCATCTCTTAGAGATGAGGCAACTGATACACATATAAGGTGACTTCCCTGGGGACAAACACATAATAAGTGGGAAAATTAGGATCCAGACTCAGATCACATTCAAACCCCAGTCCTCTGATTCTTAATCTCTCTTTCCATTCCACAGTTCTTGTTCATCATGAGACTTTGCAAATCCATTCCTGCTTTTAAATTCATTGTTAACCCATTTTTGTTTAGTTTTGACCACCTTCATTACTTTTTAAACTCTTATTTAAAATGATCCCTAAGGCTCCTTTTTTATCTAGATTTATGATCTTTTTTCCTACCTTCAAGTTAGGTACCTTTATTTGTTCTTTTTCATATTATCTGGGCAGTAGATCCCTGAATGACTAGTTAGTCAACAAACATTTATTAAATGCTTAGGGGACTCTGTATATAGAATATTGCATGATGTCAGACTTGGTTGATGTTTTCATTACATTTGCTGAACTATTTTCCCCTTTTTTAATTCTCGTATTAGGAATGGCTCTCAAGATCAGGAGAAAGATATGTATTAGGAAATGAAAGTCATGCAAAGCAAAAACAAAATAATAAAATTTTTAAATGAAAATAATTGTTCTAATGGTTTTGTTGGATGAAACATCATGAGCCAAGTACACATATATATATATACATATATGAGTATATCTGTGCACACACACATATGTGTGTGTATATATATGCCTATATATGTGTGTATATACATATTATATATAATTTTAAGTTGAACTGGACCTGGGGTTTTCATTAATGTAGGAATGACTGATTAAAAACTTTTACCAATGCTTTATCAACATCTTAAGAGTCTTAGAGAGCTGAAATGAGAAGTTAGTTAGGAGACCTGCCTAGGATCACACAGCCAGAATGTGTCAGAAGTGGGGCACGAATTTAGTTCTTCATGACTTCACTGTCAGTTCTCTGACACTGTCCCACTCTCCCTGCTGTCTCTCCAGATATAGAATACATTTGGTCAAATAAGTTTCTTTGATTCTAAAAGATGAAAATAAATGTTTCTTAAAGGGAGATATTCGTTTTGATTATGTGACCACAAACCATCAAGGAGACTAGGTCATTTTCAGAACTTTGAAGGGAACCTAAAGGGCTGAATTTGTTCTTCCAAGTTCTGGAAGTAGCCAAATCTCCTTGAACCCATCAGCACGTGGTCTCTGGGCTAATTAAGAGGTGCATCTGGACCACCCGTTGCCACCGTTAACAGTGAAAAGTAAGTAGCCAATACTTCTTCACTCTCACTTCTATTTCAAACAGTGGTTCTGTGTCTCTTCTGTCCTTAAAGCAGTGGATGTGTGATAGTTCTAAGAGAAAGACTTTAAAATGCAGCTTTCTTCAGAAGCATGTAGCAAGAGACTGTGCTTACCTAGCATTCTCTGACCAGCTTGCTGATCAGCACTTTACAGGTGGCTGCACGCCTGAAAAGTACAAGCCTATGTGTGTAAGGGAGACCCGAGAGAGAGGATCTGGAAAGGTCCACACCCCAGTTTTCCTGATTTGAGCTGTTTTTCCTAGCTTTGAAGTAATTTGTTCAAAAGAAAGCATCACCTGAGAATTCTGTGAGGAGAGTCGATGAAAGCCTGGGAGGCCTGGTGAGTGAGCTGTGCAGTTTACCAAGTATTAAAATAACCATTAAGTTAGAATAAGGTGGTTTAAAGACTCGGTCTCTATTCATGCTTTAATCACTGCCTGGATTCATCAGCTTGGCGCTGTGTACTGCCAGGTAGCATATGGCTTTCATAGTTCAAGAACAAAGGGGTATTAGACCATTATCTGTTCACATTTCCCTTCCCAAATCTGGTAGAGAACATGGCATTCATAGAATGGTGAGTGTGTGCATAGGTGTCTGAGAAGAAATTAAATTTGTGATGGAGTTTTTATTTCAATTATATTTTAATTATCCTTTTATTTACTGAAGATTTAGAAGTTTCTTTGGTAGTAGAATGAATACATGAAAGGAGATGTAAAAATAGAAACTCTTAATGTAGAAATAGGATTTTATTTAGCAATTATCATGTGCCCACTGCTCAAAAGGGAGCAATTTTCTTGGCATTTATTTTCTAAGTGTTTTTAGTTAATATTTGGGGAACCAGAAAGCAGATAGCATCATAGAAGCTCAGAAATGAAAGGTACTTTGCAGTCCTGGTCTTACCCCTCACCTTTTATTCTGGGTGAATTTTTAAAAAGGAATCAAGAATGGCCATTCTAGCAGCCTAGACTATCAAGCTAGAAGGCACCTTAGTGATGATTCAGTCTCACACTCTCATGTCAGAGGAAGAAGGATGAAGTTGCCACACAGGTTTTTCAATGGCAGGACCAGAGGTTTGGACCCAGATTCTCTCTGACTTGAAATCTGGTGTTCTTTCCTCTTTACCAGATGCTTCTATTTTTTTTTTTTTACTGTCTCATTAGCCCAGAAATATGATATATTTAGATGTAAGTTATAATAACAATAAAAAGAAGTGGGAGGACAAAAGCATAGATTTTACCAAATATTCATGTGGGTAGTAATGGCCACAATTTTAACTATAAGTATAGCAGAAAAAAAGGGGGAATAGGCTATTAACCTACAAAACTTACATTTATATTGCAAACCTGTGACATAATGGAGATCAAGACTCTAGTCCTGTTTGTTTCTCAGTTAAACAGTATTTTCTTGATTAATTGTGAGCTACTGGCAGGAAGGGGCTGTTTTTGCCTTTCTTTGTGTCCCTAGACCTTAACGTAGTTGCCTAGCACATTGTCAGTATTGTAAACACTTAATAAATGCTTACTGACCGATTGACTAACTAAAAGCTGGATCTTCTAAGGGGACATAGACCATTTTGCCAGTTAGACAATGGAGCTACGAGCTAAATGATATCTTGCTAGCCATGCATAGCTGTCAAACAAGGAATATTAGCCTCTAACCTTCACACCACTTTACATCTCACCATATAGTCCTAAAGACCTGGGAAGCCAACTCCCTGATATTTCTTTGACTGCCCTGTTCCATCTGAAAAATGAAAGGATATCCAAAAACACTGATAAAAGAAAAGAAAACCAGTTTTCCCAAGTAACTTCATAAGGTGGTTGTTCTGGGTCGATCTTAGCAACATGTGCAGTTTTACTAGTTTTATGAATTAGGATTCAAATGGAATAGGAGGGGCTTCCTCAAATGATACCAGTAACCTTCTAAAAGATAAAGAACTGGATTTACAATCCAAGGCCAGACAATTGTGTATACCAAACTGCATCTCTGCTTGGGAATCTCCCTAGGTGCCCTTCCCAAGGATTCTAAGTGTTTAATTGAGTTTCTTTTGGGACAGTATTAATCAATCACTTAAGCATTATATGTATATTTGCTAGTGAAGGAAGGAAGTCAAAGGGCTAATAGACCCAGTGAGCAGGCTGTTTTTCTGCTGCCGGCCATGCAGACACTGCTATTCTCTGAGGAGCCCTTATCCTGAAGACAGCTTGCTTATGCTATCCTCTAGGGACCAGGGGAGGGGGATAAGGGTGTGACTGACAGCTGTTTCTTTTTGGATGGAAAGAGAATGCATGATTCTCCTGCAGCCTGTTTAATCAGACTTTTCAGTCTAGTGGATTAAGAAAGCTCGAGATAGAAAAGTCTTCTTGTGTAGATTTATTCTCAGTAAAACCATCCATTGTTTTTACCTCACTTAATTTAAGAGTGTTTTGATCCCAAGAGACCTACGTATTCATTCTGTTCAAAACAGTATTTGGTCATCATCATTCTGTAGTTATTTTTTTTCCTCCGAAATGTTTACTCCTAAAATTCTGCCTCTAAAATTTGGTAATCTCAATGGAAAATTCAAGTTTTTATAAGCATCCCATCCATTCTCTTTGCAGAAATAATTTTTGTGGTATTGAATATCCCAGTCTTGTTTGACACATTTAATGAAAAGCATCATTTCTAGACTTTATGGACTTTAGACTAATTCTTTCAATATATCTAATGTAAATCTTGTCCCATTTTGCATATGAGAAGCTGGAGTTGGGATATTCTTTCCACTGCCATGACTCTCATCAGTTAGTATTTGTAGAGATTATCCAACATAGACCATTTGCTCAGTACTTCAGGAGTTTCATCAAATGTGGGAATGAGAATTTGAGACCCTTATACTTGAGATGTGGTTTGCATCCAGTTTGTTTAGTCTATTTGTTAAACGTGATTTCCAAAGTTTTCTTATCCTTCTCGGATTTTCTAGAGCCACTGTTGACTTTATCATATTAAGAATGCTAATAACATACATTTATATATCTCCTTAAGATTTTCAAAGCACTCACAAACAGCCCAGTGAGATAGAGAGTACAAGTATTATTGTCCCCAAGTATTAGGTAATAAAACTGAGGCTCAGAGAAGCAGTTAGTTGGCCATGCTACAGAGCTAGTGTTGTAATACATATTAAAATTCAGTATTTTTTAGCTTTATATCTATTTCTTAGGATTTATGTTGTTTTCTAAAGATCTCTGATAAATTGCTTATTTCTGAACTATTTCCTTAAGGGAAGAGTCACTGGGCCTGTCCTTGACTCTCTCTTCTTCAGCACTTTTGACAATGACCTTGAAGAAGACATGGATAGAATAGTTACCACATTTGTGTCTGACACAAAACTGGAAAGCACAACTGTTATACTGAATGACAGAATCATTGTCTAAAAAATGTCTCCAGAAGCTGTTAAAATGAACTAACCTTAGTAAGTTGAAATTTAATACTATTTCAGTAGATCATGGTACAGTAGAAAGACATATGAATTTGGAGTCAAAAGATTTCTATTCAAATCTCAACCCTGCCAGTTGCTACCATATGACTTTTGACAAGTTACTTAACCTCCCTGGGCCTCAGTTTCCTCTTTTATGAAATTAAATGCTTAGACTAGATGGCCCCTAAGGTCCCTTGCAGCTCTAAATCAAGGATGTTATGTATATACTCTCTAAGATGGCATAGATAGCAACACATTCATCCCTTCCCACCCTGTATGATTCTTTCCTATGGCCTCCCCTATGTCCTCCATAGTAGTTTTTGGTTTGTTTTTTAAAATAGTCATCCATTATCCTTTGATCTCACAACATGATTGGCCTGTTGCTTCCTCTCTCTTTTTTTTAACCATACCTTTCCTAGATGATATTATTGCACTTGTGAAAGTTATCTTTCCATGTCTCCTTTAGGTTCACCTACAACTTTGAGTCTCTGGAGACTGATTTTCCATTATTTGTGGCTATTTAGCATTTTCAGAAATTGTTGATATTCTTAAAAGGTGGTGGTAGGAGTGTTACTCTAGGGAATTAATTGAGATTATTAAAAAATATTCCACAGTATATATAATGACAGAGATATCTTTGCTCAATAATGTTTGATTATCAATATTAAGTGATTAACAGAACATCAAGATTATACAAATATTCACATGTCTCTGAAAGATAACCTTCCTAAATGGAAGATAGATTCCATATAGGGCATGAGGTCCTCTAGATATTCCTGTTTGTGGATGGCATGGTACTAACTAAATCAAACCACATAATGCTGTAGCATCTTCTCATGAAGTTCTACAGTCACCCAAATGAGACCAGTCAAATAATCCACACAGGAGAAAAAAGTGGATGAGAAATCTTATTGTTCAGGTTATTGCATATAATTAGGTGGATGGCTATCAGTATTGTAGAGAGACTGCAGACAGTGCACTAAATTCACAAGTAAGCATGTAAGAAGAGCCATGTGGATTGAATTACATTTGGAAAATTTCACAAAGTTTTCAAGGTGAACTAATAGAAAAATATAGAACCCTAATTTGGACCCCCAGAATCAACTGAATAAAGATATAACTGAGCATCACTTTATGTGGGGAAAATAAAAAGATCTAGGGATTTTAATGGATTGCATATCTATATGAGGGGCAGCTCAGTGGCATAGTGCATAGAGTGCCAGACCTGTAGTCAGGAAGACTTGAATTCAAATTTGACCTCAGATAATTACTGGCTGTGCAACACTGGGCAAGTCACTTAACTCTGCCTCAGTTTCCTCAAGTATAAAATGAGCAGGAGAAGGAGATGGCAGTCCATTCCAGTATCTTTGCCAAGAAACCCCAAAGAGTTGGACATGACTGAACAGCAAACACAAGATCTATATGAATTGATATTGAGATATGAAAGCCAATCAAGCTGAGATACTGTTGAAGGTAGAGAGAAATCATTTCAATTAAATCCTTTAAGCAGTTATTAAGTGTCTACTATGTGCCAGGCATTGTGCTTTTCAAGCATCAAATCCAACATAAACAAAAACGTGGTAGCAAGAGAGGGCAGGAATGAGATTGAGGAATAGAGAATTATCCAGGTTTGACTAGAATATGAATTATATGAAGAAGAGTAATATGAGATGACAGGACAGTAGTATGGAGTCAGATTTAGAGGACCTTGAATGCCTGGGTCAGGAGATGAAACTCTATTTAGTAAAGAAACTACCAGCTTGAGGAAGAGAAGGCTTGAAGGAGAAATGATCACTGATTTCAAGTAGTTCTAAGATAAGCATGTTGAAGACGGCTTAGATTCATTTTCATTGGTGCTGGAAATCAGAATTAGAGCTAGTAAGTGGGGTTTACAGGAAGGAAGATTGTTTTGCTCAGTAGAAAGAAAAAAAAAATCCTAACAATATGAACTCTCCACAAATGAATTCAGCATCATTGGAGGTCTTCAAGTAAATCTGACTGACCACTTGTCAAGAATATCAGGGAATGGATTCATATATAAGTTTAGTGTTGTACAAGATGACCTCTTCAGTCCATTCCAATTCTGAGATTTTATGATTCCATGAAATTCAATACTCATTTGGCATCAGTTAATATGTCAAGCAACAAGCATTTATTTTACTAGGTACTGAGTGTACAAGAATGAAAAAGCAATAGTTCAAAGCAGGAATGAGCATGGAAAGGAGCTAGAAATAAAGGAATGGCTAAAAAAATCATAGAATATGAATGTAATGTAATTTCTCTGGGCTCTAAGGAAGAAACAATTTGAAGGATTCATGGAAACATCTGAAACTTTATTTGAACTGATGTTGAGGGAAGATGGTAGAACCATAAGAACAAGATACATAGTAACCACAACAATATATGAAAATGGGACTGGAAGCTGGCCTATCTCCACTCAAACACAATGGACAATATAGGTTCCAAGTGAAGAAACTTAAAATAAATGTCATTTTTTTCTGGTAGAGAATGATAAAACATAAACATGAAAATAACTTGCAGTGACAGTCCCTATATTAGATATCACTATAACTGAGTGTTTTTGCTTAATTATTGGGAGACTTTTTGATGGTGAAGGGGAGATGAGGGAGAAAACTTATTGATTGGAAAATGACTGATGTATTTATTGAAACACAGAGCCTCAAAAAAAATGTGACTTGGACAAAAGGATGTTTTTCACAATAGTCACTAGTCCCTATTGCTTTCTGGTGCTGCAACTCTGCAGTTATCTTATTAGTGATTTTTTTTCACTTATCAGGAAGGCAAGGGGTATAATTTCCCAGGTTTTCATAGCAGCAATTCATATAGAAAAAGAGAAGGTGTAGTCTGGCATAATTTCCTAGAATTTGGCATTTTTCTTTCTAAAGGTTGCAGTTAATAATGTCTGTGTAAGGATATATTGTCAAACTCTGACATATGTCATAGTTGTCAAAGTAGGCATTAACACAAAATAATAAGTTATTTAATATAGGATTCAACTTTTTTTCCCCTAGTCGCTGTCTATCAGAAAGTTCTGAAGTGGATTTCTTTAAAGTCTCCCTGTCTCCCGAGGAAAAGGGGGATAAGGCAGTGTGTCCCTGGACAGGATCTATGACTCATTATGTCAATCAAACCCCACTTCAGAGGGGAATAAAGAGATTTGTATCTCAAAGCTGTGCATAACGACTTCTCGGCTTTTCATTTCATATTTATGAGCGGTTTACTTTGAAGTGTTTATCAGGCAATACGCAGAAACATGAGAGAGCATTGCCTGAAACCATGTTCAAGTGTCTAATCTGTTAAATGCTTGCTGAGCAGGCTAGTTCATCAGTGCATGCAATGCATAAATAAATAAATAAATGGAATAAACTTCATGTTATTTGAGGTCTTGGAAATGAATCCTTATATTCACAATAAAAAAGGGTAAATGATGCTGAACATTTTGGAATCATTGTAACATAGGAAACTTACAGAAGTTGGTTGTGTGCTGTGCAAAACAGACCTGAATTTTTTTTTTGGCTTGGAATAAAAATCTGGCAGAATTTTAGGAAAACAAAACACAAATGTACATGCCATATCTTTTCTTATTCTGAAATTTTGATTAAGGACAAACACTGGGATGGCAGTGAAAAAAAAAATGAGATCCTGGAAAGAAGATTTTGAGGCAAGAATTCACTATATGTTTGAAGATTAAAGGAAATTGAAATGAATTAAAACAACAAAAAGCTGAGTTTTTCCTCTTTTTTGTCTTGAAGTATTTCTGTATGTATAGGTAAATACTAGCAAGATGGGCAGAATAAAAATAAGGGGATATAATTAGCAGAGAGGAAGAAATAGAGTTAGAAGGATAAATTTGAATGACGGGGTGAAACTGAGGCTTTTTTTTTTCCTCTCATGAGTCGATGTGTCAGCATGCAGCTCTCTATCCGTTCATACATGTGTTTCTGTGCCCTACTTTACTGTCTAGTATCCCTTAAGTCTCTTTGCATTCTGTTTGTTTCTAGACAAGGGGATTTCAGAGATACTGCCTAGTTCACTAAGATCATCTACAAGTTGGTACACCATTTCTTTAAAAAGTTGGGCAGAAATCAAATTCAAAAGCCCTTGGGCTCCTCCCTTTGAAGAGAATTATATGTCAGTTGTTCTTTGTTTCTGTCCGCTCTCCATAGAATTCTTTCTCCTGCCAGGCTGATCGCAATGGGGCGGCTGTATGCCTGCTTTCTCACCAGAGGGAATATAGAATCACAGAATGCAAAACTTGGAAGGGACTTTAGAGGTACTCAGATTCCACCCCTTCCTTTCACAAATGAGGAAACTGAGGCCCAGTGTGTGATAGCAAGTTGCACAGGGTCATCATGTATTTTAATTCAAGGAAGTGGCTTGAAAAGGATAATATCTATATAACATATATATAAGTATGTACACATATGTATGCATATGCAGAGAGACACAGGGAACTTTTTTTTTTCTCCCTTAGGCAAGATTTAAAATACTTCATCAAGAATGTATCAACCTGTTCTTGGTATTCATAAGTTAAAAAGGGAGGAATCCAAAACTCATCATTCTGTTGTGATTTCTCTAAAATGTGAATAGTATGTGCCAACTGGCTCATGTGAGTCCTGTCTGATGACAAAAGATTCCTCAGGATCATCCATACTGAAAAGTAGACGACCTAAGCAGTAAAGCAAACCAAAACTTCACCAATGAACTGTGCCTCTGTTAATGCTGATGGATAGACTTTCTGAGAGAACCATTTTGATTTCTTTAACTGTATTGAGATGGAGCATATGGCACACAAGAGATAGTAATTTGAGGGCAACTCTAAGAGAGCAGAAGTTGAAGAAAGAAATAACTGCTGGAAATGATAATCCACTGCAGAGCCCTAACTGTCCTGTAATGAGAACCCTCAAATTAAGGACACTACTAACCTATGGTGACATAGCATTCGTGCACTCTTGCTAGTGATGTCGCAGTTTCCCTTTTACTCCATCTGAAAACAACAAAGGAGAATACAAAATGAGTAGCCCCTTTGGAAAGCAGAGCTATCTTAATAAGAGGAATATTGTTCCTCAGTTGAGGGTACAGTAAGTGCCAGTTTGTGCAAATGTTTTCATAAAGCACCTGGAAAACCTCAACAAAGAGAGATCTCAACAGAGAGCAGTTATATGTCATGTTGGATTTAATCACATATTGTTGCAGAGAAGCCGTATTTTAGCTGGGAAGGGTTAACTGACATCTTAGGAAAGCAACAACCTACCAGATATGACCTCCAATGGAAAGCAAAGTATCACATAGTGAAATGGATTGGTTGTCAGACCAGGGACTGAGCTGGTGACTCCTGATGTATCTTTCTATCCTTCTCTGCCTCTTGAAATGGGCAGCTCTTGCCACCTTTGTTTTAATTTTGTTGATTCATAAGACAGCTAGCTTGAAATTTGGGGACCAATTTGTTCAATATATATTTAAAAATAGGAGTAAATGAAGTCACTGGATTTTCTAGTGCTGATGGAGCATGGTATAGAACTTGAAGTCTGGAAGACCAGGCTTTCAATTGATTAAATGTATTTATTAAGCAGTTATGTGCCAAGCATTTTGCCACAGACACATAGTAGTTGTTTAACCCTGAACGCATCACTTAACTTCAGTTTTCTCATCTGTAAAATGGAAGCAATAAAACAGGGTTGCTGTGAGGCTATAAGGAGATCATGCTAGTTAAGTGCTTTGCAAAACTTTTAAAGTACCACAGATTTGTCCACTTTCTTGGTGGTGTGATATTTTTGGTAGAATGAAGAAGAAAGCTACAGAAGTTACAAGGTAGTCCTATATTGGTTAAAAAATACTTTATTAAAGGTTTTACATGACAGTAACGTTGACCTATTATAAATTTTAAAATTACATGTAGTATGTAGCATTGTTTGCAAGGCATTGTTTGTACACTTTGATATTTCCAGAAAAGAAGACTCAGTCAGTCAGGAAGGGGAAAAGAGATAATGTCTCTGGAGGGGAACGTTTTGAAATAATAATGATTAGTCCTATCATTTCTGTTATTTCCAACTTCATTATTTTATTTGACTTCTTTGGGGAGTAAGCTATTCCATATAGAAAGACAGGCAGGCAGACAGACAGATAGATAGGTGAGTCTTCCCCAATTTAATTCTCAAACTTCTTTTTCCCCTTTATCAACCACTTTACCAAAATTTGTTCAAAAATACATCCTACATCTCTCTGACTTCTTAAGCAGCATAGAGTAAAGATTCGTTCAGAGAGGACCATCATATCAATTGTAACACTGTGCTCTAATACAATGATGTCCTCAGAAGCTATTTAGGTCTATAGAACTAGTTTCCTTTTCAATAGAGCTTTGGAGCAATGTGCTTTTATTTCTCCTGTTTAGTTTTAAGTTCTTCTGTCTCCTCAGTCATCATTTGTTGCTTCCTAGGCTTAACTGCTGTTTTATTGTCATCTATGTGCTGAAAACTCAGAATATCTCAGAGATTTCTTTCATAATTGTTGTATGCTTCTGTCAGAAATGACAAGTTTCCATTCATTTGGACTTGGGATAAAGGAGGAAGGGATATTATTATATAATTTATCTGACTGATGAGTATGAAAATCTCTGATTATAAAACCATAGGACTTAGAGCTAATCTAAGCCCCTCATTTTAGATAGGAAACTGAGATTCAACAAAGCTTGCCCAAAGCCAGCTAGGTTGGTAGTGACAGAGTAGGATGCCAGCTAAAGATACTTTGCCTCTAAACTCAAGGCTTTTCCCACTACACAATATTGTCTATATTGATCATGTGAATTGATTTTAAAGTCAAAGATACTTTAAAAGAGTATATATGTATTTGTATATATATATATATGCACATGTATATTTGTTTATATACAATTATGTAATGTGTATATATATCTACTTATAGATATACATAGAGATATAAAGGATTATCTATGTCTAATATTTGCCTGAACTTTCCGTACAAAAGCAAAAATCTCCATGACATGGAGAGAAGGTCCCTGCATGAAGTCTTGCTCTCTCCTCTGAGGGGACATTTCTTTCAAAAGATTGTTGTCAGTGGTATACCTATATTGTTTAACACCTCTAGCTTTGGTGGAAACTCTGAGTAGCTAGTATGAAGACTTCTTTTTTTTTAAAGACATCAGTTGATACCTCTAGATACATTGAAATTTTTGTGAAACTGTTGTCTTCATTTACAGATGGGTGTGTCCATCAGTGCTGAAGGTAACACACATTAGTCCTTTTGGTTGATGCTTCAAATCACACTGGAAATGGTGTATTTGAGTCAGATGACTATGCCTCTGGCACTGCTGAAACTGATTAGTAACAGCATCGCTCAGAACATGTACATAATAGCACTGATGGGATAGTGCTTCAGCTGTGATGGTGTAAGTTGTTTTTTTTTTTCCCTCCCTTGAACAAGCTACTGTTTTCTATTCCTGTATTTCTTTCTGACATTGGTTTGGTGACTCAACAATTCCCGGTAAGTCAACAGCTGTCAGGTGCTAAATGCAATTAAGTCTTTACATGTGCCTATAAACTATTATAAGCAACAGGTTGTTTTTGTGTGTGCGTGTGTGTGCATGAGAATGTGTCCTGAGCCCATGAAACAATGTGAAAAAGAATGAAAGAAAACAGACTATGATCTAAATTCTAAACTGTTTCTATTGTCTTCTTTTTGTGATTGTCCTAATTAGATAGCATAATAGATTTAGAAATTGTCTTGACCAACAAACCCAGTAATTTCATGTATAAGGAAACTGAGTTCCTGAAAGGTAAAGTCACTTATTCAAGGTCACATAATTAGTAAATAGCAGAGCTGAGATTAGAACTTCTTACTGTAAATCCCTTTCTTTCCACTACTCTGTTCTTCCTTATAGGACTAGATATACAAAGGATCTTGAGGCATTATAAATTGTTGCTTGTCTTCTGGGTCTTAATCTATGAATGAGAGGAATTTGAATGCTTTTTCATCAAGTGATCATTTCCTAATGACAGTTTATGTTTAAGTTGTTTGAATCAGTCCTATATGAGGAGGAATATTTCTTCTGTTCAGCATTGTTCTCTCAGATTTTCATAGTGAGACAGAGGTTCTGGCCAGTTACTTGGGTAAAATATCTACTGAGTACAAGTTCACCTAATGGTACAGACTGAAATATTCATCTCACGAGGTGTCAGAATGTAAATGAGTTCATGAACTCTTGAGCTCTACAATAATCCTTCAATGACAGGAAAGTCAGTGTTTTTACAACATCAAGTGAATGTTGGAGACAGGCACCTTCATGACTGTTAAGAATGCAAATACTATACTGCCAGTGGTAAAGTATTGCAAATGAACATCAGTAGCTTCTGCATAGATACATCAAGTGTATTGTCCAAAGTTGAGCAGGCTAGATGCTCCATTATTTAACTGAATAGGCAATAAGTATATCTAAACATGTGCAGCTTGAGTTGAAACAGCATTTCATTGTAACCTGAATTTGCATGGTAGCAGAATAGACTTGAATATCCAATCATGACTCTCACTCTATGTTTTGATGTCCATGTTTTCCTCCTCCCCTGCAAATAGAAATAAATTACAAAACCATTGGCATTAAAAAAGAATTAAGAATGTAGATTCACTGAAAGAACTTTCAGGAGGAACAATTTTGAAATAATTCTAATAATAATTCTGTACAGAAAATTCCTTTCTATATTATAGATATTGGGATTCAGGTAAGAAAATTGTATCAGTAAAATGACAATTTGACGTTAGGCTACTTGGAAACAAAACAGAACAAAAAAAACTGTAATGTCCAAGAATATAGAGGCAGTATTCCAACTGTAATCTGCCCTTGTGTCTATGACTATAGCATTGCATTCAGATCTTGTTGCCATACTTTAGGAAGGACATTGATAAGCAGAAGGTTAACCAAGATAATAAAAGACTTCAAGCTTATGTCATATGAGAATAGTGATTATTCAGACTAAAAAAGAAAAGACTTTGAGATGGACACAATAGCTACTTCTGTATTTTAAAAGGCTATTTTTAATAGAAAAGTGATTGGACTTATTTTGCTTGGTCTCATAGGGAAGAATTAAGAGAATCGGTCGAAGCTGTAAATAAGAAAATTTAGACCTAACATAGAAGTTATGAGATCATGGATTTAGAGTAGAAAGTCATCTTTGTCCAACCTCTTTTTTTTTTAAACTTGTGAGGAAACTGAGAAATAGAGATGTTGTCATTTGACCAAGGCCACCCAGGTAACATGGCAATGGTGTGAAGCAAAGCACTATTTCTGCTGTATTTTTTATTAAAAAAGAGCACAAAAACAAAACAAAAGCACCTTCTTAATTATAGAGCTATCCAAAAGTCTAATTGGCTGCCTGATGATGTGCCAACTTCCTCATCACTAGAGAACTCTAAACAATTGCTGAATGACCCCTTGTCAAATATGACATAGAAGATATTCTTGTCTAGATATGGCTTGAATTAGATGGACTTTGGGATCTCCTCCAGCTCTGATCTTTTGTGCCTGTAAAAGAAGATATTCACCTTTATTTGTTTGTTTTTCTTATTCTAAGTTGTCCTTTGCTTCAGTGAATCTACATTCTAAGACTGTTATTCACTCACTTCTTTGGAGAGAGTCACCACTGGGAATTCATTTTTTTTTTAATTCTACTCATTATTTCTACTGTATAGACCATTCATTCTGTCATTTCCAGCCTTCTAAACTTCTCTAAATATTCTTTTTTTCTCTCTCTTGAACCATTGTGGTACATCTTGCAGTTCCATATTTTCTTGAGAATTTACAGGGTTTTGTGTTTCAATAGGCATTGATGTCTTTGCAAGATTTATTTAGAGATATTTGACATAGTTTGTATTTTTAAAAAATCTGTCTTCCTTTCTAAATTTAATACCATCCATGTTGATATTCCATTGGTACTTAGGGTATTTAATTATATTTTCTTCCATTTGAAATCTTTAGTGGATTTATCCCTTTTCCCTTATATTCACCTCTCATTGACTCTCTCTCTTTGAAAGAGGCTGTTACCCAGGAATTGAATTTAGCCTAGTCTCAATTTTTTTTCTCTGTTGGGGGATTTGCTCAGTTCTTTAGATATCTGGCTGATCAGAATCCAAATGAACCATTTTTGTCAGGCTTGGGCTAGGTAGGGGTCATGTTTTAAAAAAAAGTTTACAACACCATTGGGGTTTGCTATTCTAAGGGTTACCCCAGGTAGAAGAGAACTCAGTTGCCTCTATGCTTCCTCCTCTTGTGACAGGCCAGAGCAGATATCTGCTGTTTAGTGTAACAAGATGATGTGAACAGGGCAGGAGTGGTATGCACAAGCAGGAGTGGTATACACTGGCAGGAACTCTGCAGCAGAAGATGAGTTTCTGAATGGATATCAAAGCACAAGTCCCATGATTTGGTTTTTGCCCCCTGCTAGAACATAGAGACTGACCCTCTACACCCTGGCACTTAATTCCTCTTTTGGAAATTTTTGGAGAATTGCTGGAGACTAGAGAAAATGTCCAGGCCTCCCTCTTGTTGATCATCTGACCCAAAATTTAAGTCATTCTTAAATGGCCCATTAACTATCCACATACTTAAGCATCAGAGTCAGAGTCCATGAACATTTACTAAGCACCTACTATGTGTCAGACTCAATGCTAAGGCTAGGGGATAGAAAGGAAGGCATCAAGGAGCTCATAATCCAATGGAGGAGTCACTAAAAGAAAAGCTGAAAAGTAGGAGTGAGGAACTAGAGGGCAGAGTCACTGATGGCCGTGATGAAACCATGAAACTGAAATAGGAAGTAATCTAAAGAGAGGTAAGTTTCTGAGTTGATTTCATGTTGCAGACTGCTGAATTTCTGGAAATTATGAAGTCTAGGAAAGTAGCTGGGTAGGAAATGAGGACAAGAAATCCCTGCGTGCCATCCTTAAGCATTGGAGGATCTCAGAGGAGCTCTCTAACAAGAGAGATACTCTTTAGAATACAATACTCAACTACAAGATTGTTATCAACTCATTGTAATGGGTCACTATTTTTTTTTCTTTTGAAGCTAGTTCCAGAGTAATAGGATTCTTGTAGTCAGAAATATAAACATAACTAATTTCTTCATCTAAGGTAACTGGACTATATGTTTAATACTACAATTGATTTTTAATCGTGTTGGCATTTTCACCACTAATGCAGAAAATAAGTTCCAAGCTCAAGAGGCTACTGAACATGCTTTTATTTAGGAGATGACAGTCATTGAAAGCCTTTGTGGCTATCATTGTTTTCTTGTTGGAGGTGTTCCAGAAAGAGAGGAGAAAAATGTGGGCATGGATAAACAATGTGTGTATGTGTGTACATACACATATATGTGTGTGTAAGCATATGTTTATATACGTGTATATATATACACATATATAGGTGTGAATATATATGTATACATATATACATACACACATATTATATGATGTATATGTGTGTATGTATATATGTATACATATATACATACACACATATTATATGATGTATATGTGTGTGTATTACCCCCCTTTGCATGAGCACCACAAGTAGAGAATGCCACGTTCACCTTCTTGTGTTGACATTATGAAGGTGGCTGAGAAATTTGTGGTATTTGGGAAAGTTTTCATTTCATTCATATCCATCTGCATCTACCCTTGAGCTAGAGTTTCACTGCTTGGATAAGAGTAAC
This sequence comes from Notamacropus eugenii, assembly GCF_028372415.1. Lineage (NCBI taxonomy): Eukaryota > Metazoa > Chordata > Mammalia > Diprotodontia > Macropodidae > Notamacropus > Notamacropus eugenii. Next base: position 398,415,094 of record NC_092872.1, read on the forward strand.
TTTTTTGCCAACTGAGGTCACATTTGTCTGACACCATAGACCAGATAAAAAGAAAATCATTCAGACAAAAATCCAATCTGTCCTAATACTCAAATGCTTAGTTCTGTGCAAATAAATATTCAGTTTTGGTTTGGTTTTTTTTTTACTAAAGTATTCAGTTTTCATCTCTACTTGTGACATATGTTGTATGGTATTTAAGAAGGATTCTGGCATCAGAAAATCTGACTCGAAACCACATATTTACTACTTTTCACCTACTTAACCATGGGAAATTCACAATATAAATAATTGCCATAACATTGTAAATGAAAAGAGCAAAAGCAAGGAAACAGTGGGGCAGGCAGAAGAGATCTTTGGTTGTTATTCGACACCTGATAAATCAAAATACTTCTGCTCTAGTGTCATTTCCATTGATAAAACCATATATCTTTGTGATCTGAACTGTTTGGTACTACCAGCGACTTTGGTGGAGAGATCTCAAGGAGCAAGTAGTACAGTGGAAAGAATGTTAACTCTGGGATCTGACAATCTGATTTCAAACCCTGCCTTCCAACTGCTTATGTGACTATGGCTAAGTCACTGAATTATCCTGTGTCTGAGCTTCTTTGCCTGTAATGGTGAGGGGTTTTGGACTAAGTAATCCCTAAAGTCTCTTCCAGCCATAGAGCTATGATCTTACAAACTTTCTTTTCTGAGTCTCTAGTAGCTTTAGTCCTTGAAGAATAGGAGACTACAGCTACAAAAAGGTAGTTGCTATGTCAGTTCTTTAAAGAGGGTGCTCCCTTGGATGACTAGATTGGGGCACAAAGAAAAGATATGAGAATCTCATTCCGTTCTTTGCAGAGATGGAAGAAATGACGAATATGAGGAATTCAGAGAAATGAGGGAAGTGTTGTATGAACTGATACAGAGTGAAATAAACAGAATCAAAAACATATTACGTACAATGACTAAAATCATGTAAATTGAGAGATCACTAATAGAATGTTGAATCCAGACCAATGGAAAAATCAGTTAAAGTAATAGAGAAGAGATAAAGGATAACTTTATCTTTATGACAGAGTACTTAGGGATGATAATATATACAATGTTACACACTATATTTGATGTTTTTGATGAATTGATTTTTTCCTTGTCATAAGGAAGAATCCAGTCTTGATTGGAGGAGTAAATCAACTGTGATGTAAAGACAAAATTCATCAATAAACTATATTAAAATGTAATATCCCTACTTTATTCTGAATTGGGTTGACCACATTTGAAGTATCATGACCAGTTTTGAGTACTAGACCTTGTGGGCCATTAACAAATATGAGTCTGTCCACAGGTGACTAACCAAGATGGTAAGGTATATGGAAACGATGTTACATAAATAATGGTCAAAGTAACTGGAGACATTTGACTTGAAGAGGAGGGAAGATTAAGGATAAACATGATAGCTATTTTTATTTACTCTCAGAGAGCTGTTGTGTGAAAAAGTAATTCAGTTTATTTTTCATAGTTCCAATAAGGAAAATTGAAATCATTGAATAGCAGTTATGGGAAGAAAATTTGAAGTGATTATCTGGACAAATTTTCTGGTGATTGAAGTTGCCCATTAATTGTATGATCTGCCTTATAAAGTAGTGAACTCTCTGTTCTTGGAAATGGTCAAGTAGAAATTGACTGACAGACCATCTGTCAGGGATATTATTTGGCTAGAAAGTTAGACTAGGTGACTTGTAAATTCTCTTTCAATGTGAAGATTATTCAGTTGAAAGATTTATTGATACTCATTGTATCTAACAGTTCTTTAAGCTCCTTTTAAAAATACTTTATCATTTAAAATTTTTTAAACACTTAACTCAGAGCCCTGTACTTAGGAGGTACTCAATAAATGTTGATTGAATTGAACTGAAATAACTAATAATAATAGTGTTGCTCTGGAATTCCAGTTCCTTTTGATGAATTACTCCCCACCCCATTTATCCAAAGGAATGGGTTCCCTAGCTTAATATCTATTATGTTCATCACCAAGCAGGTATGCATGTATTAACTTCTTTATACAAAATCTGCCCAAGAGTGTTTTGCTGTGAGTTGGTTAAAAGCAGGAAGGCCAACATGACCTTTTATTGACAAAGAATTTGGGCCAAGAACAGCAGAGAAGGAAGCAGATATGAAGTGTTTGGGGAAGACTTTTGTTTCCAAAAGTTGAATCTTCTCTTGTCCCTGCCCTGCCCTTTAGTCTCAAAGGTAATCCCCATTTGGGAATTCCCAATTGAGTTCCTTAAGGGATGCCCTACAGTACTAGTTGTCTTTACTATAATAAGCATGAAGAGGCTAAAAGATGTTTCTGTTTTTGTTTCTGGGTATACCAGTGGTTCTTCCTAAATTGGTATATGGAGCTATTTCTAGATAGTGAGCTCGGCATACTATGCATAGTGATATAAATAAGGGAAATTTTTAGCACAGAGCATGCTGACCTTAGTCATGTAAATCTCATCCATTTAATGAAATTTTGCAGTTAAGAAACCCCCTACATCAAAAGGCATCAATGACTTAAAGATTTGCTGCTTGGCCATGAAGTCAAGAAGATTCTAAGTTCAAGTACTTCCTTGGGCATAGACTGGAAGTTTGACCCTGGGCAAGTCATTTAATCTCTCAGTGACTCCACTCCATTCACCAGGCCATCTTCTGAGATTGCGAGTTGAAGAGCAGGTGCTGTGTAATCCCTTGACTAAAGGAGTTTCTTCACCAGGAGTTCCCTATACAAATGAAATCTCATGTCTTATTCTTTGCCCTTTGTGTTTGTATGTATAAAATATGCAGGTAATATTTTATACATATGTATATATGTACATATACACATATAAATATCTCCATATATGTATATATTTCTCTTCCTATCTATGTATATATCCTTAAAGCTTCGCCTTAAAAATCCATAAGAAAATAAAATGCTATTGTTTCGTACTGTAATTTTTTTTAAAGTATGATATAATATGATATGGAAACATGTCAGGAGTAATAGAATATGTTCCCTTGAGTTAAGTATAAGTTAAGGAACAGCATAAAGAAAGCATTAGTCCTATCGTGTGGGATGTCAGAGGCTCAGAATGGAAGGGCTGCCTCCTCAGGCATAGCTGAACTCAGTTATAGCATCTATTGAGTCTGAAATGCACATTTTAATGTACAATTACTGGCAATTCCTAAATCCCTAGGATATAAGCTGGAACTTAATAAATTGGACTGAGAGAAGGAAACTAAGATAGTGTGATAAGAAGTGCATGGGGAATAAAGAACACCATTTAGCGATGTGTTGATTGGTTATCAGTTGCCTTCTTTCTGCACAGGTAGTAGGCAAATGCCCCATGCTGATAGATATTTTTGCTTGGCTTATCTTTCCAATGGATATGTTTCGCTCTGCAGAAAATAATTATATGTAGAATTGGGTTTGATTCATTGAAGCACACCCTTTGGGACTATTTACACAGGCAAATAAGTCTTAGTATATCAGTGTGCATTAACAAAAAAGCCAGCTTAAAAACATGTTTATTATAAATTAATGGCAGACTAAGCTGATCTACAAAGTTGGGCACTAAAAATGTATCTTTCCAAAAAAATGCCATGTTTAAGAACCACCTCAATGTTAGATTAGGTATAACCTTATCTTGAGGTCATAAATGATTTGTCACTGACAAGAATGAATAGGATTAACTAAGCTAATTAAAACAAGCAGACTAGAGAAGGGCATGCTGTTTCATAGTTGTTCAATTACAAAGTTTCCCATGCTTAGAGCACAAAAAGTTGAGTTTATTGCGTGATTTTTTTTCAAATTCAATAGTTTATTTTTTAATTCTTTGTTCTTAGTTTTCAACATTGACTTCCATAAGTTTTAAACTTTCTACCATTCTCTCCCTGCTCCCTGCCCACAAGGCATGTAATCTTATATGGGTTCTGCACATACATTCTTATTAAGCACATTTTCAAATTAGTCATGTTGCTTAGAAGAATTAAAATGAATGGGAGAAACCATGAGATAAACCAAAACAAAACATAACAAAAGAGAAAATAGTCTACTTCAGTCTGCGTTCTGACTCTGTATAGTTCTTTCTCTGGATGTGGATAGCATTTTGCATCATGAGTCCTTTGGAGAAATGTTTTATGTCCTTGCATTGCTGTGAAGGGCTAAATTTATCAGATACAGTCCTTGCACACTGTGGCTCTTACTATGTGTAATGTTATCCTGGTTTTGATCACTTCATTCAGCATCAGTTCATATAAATATTTCCAGGTTTTTCTGAAGTCCTCATATTCATCATTTCTTATAGCACAACAGTATTCCATTACATTCATATATCACAACTTGCTCAGTCATTCCCCAATTGATGGGCATCCCCTCAATTTCCAGTTCTTGGCCACCACAAAAAGAGCTGCTATAAATATTTTTGTACATGTAGGTCCTTTTCCTATTTTTTATGATCTCTTTATGATACAGCCCTAGAAGTGGAATTTCTGGGTCAATGGATATACAGATTTTTATAGCCCTTTGGGCATAGTTCCAAACTGCTCTCCAGAATGGTTGGATCAGCTCACAGCTCTATCAACAATGAATTTGTGTTCCAAGTCTCCCACATTTTCTCCAGCATGAATCATTTTCCTTTTGTCATGTTAGCCAATCTGATAGGTGTGAAGTGGTACCTCAAAATTGTTTTGATTTCATCTCTCTAGTCAATAGAGATTTAGAATAATTTTTAAATGTGACTATAGATAGCTTTAATTTCTTCTTCTGAAAACTGCCTTTTCATATCCTTTGACCATTTATCAATTGGGGAATGACTTGTATTCTTGTAAATTTGACTCAGTTCTCTATATATTTTATAAGTGAGGTGTTTGTCTTGTAAAAAATTCTTTCCCAGTTTTCTGCTTCCCTCCTAACCTTGGTTGCATTGGCTTTGTTTGTGCAGCACATTTTCAATTTAATGTAATCAAAATTATTCATTTTGCATTTCATAATATTCTCCATCTCTTGTTGGGTCATAAATTCCTCCCTTCTCCATAAATCTGACTAATAAATACTCATTGTTTCTCTAACTGGTTTATAGTATCAGCCTTTACACCTAGATCGTGTACCCATTTGGACTTCATTCTGGTATACAGTGCCAGGAATTGGTCTATGCCCAGTTTCCACCACACTGTTTTCCAATTTTCCCAGCAGTTTTTGTCAAACAGTGAATTCTTATTCCAGAAGCTGGGATCCTTGGGTTTATCAAACAGTAGACTGCTATAATCATTGACTACAGGGTCTTGTGTACTTCACCTATTCCACTGATCTACCCCTCTGTTTCTTAGCCAGTGCCAAGTGGTTTTGAGGATTGCTGCTTTATAATACAATTTAAGACCTAATATGGCTAGGCCACCTTCCCTACCATTCCTTTTCATTAATTCCCTTGATATTCTGGACTTTTTATTCTTCCAGATGAAATGTGATATTATTTTTTTCTAGCTCTAGAAAATATTTTTTATAGTTTGATTGGTATGGCACTGAATAAGTAAATTAATTTATGTAGAATTGTCATTTTTATTACATTACATTATTACATTAGTTACATAAGCAACTGATATTTTTTCTATTACTTAGATATGACTTCATTTGTGCTAAAAGTGTTTCATAGTTGTGTTCATATAGTCTCTGGGTTTGTTTTGGCGGGTAGACTCCCAAACATTTTATAATTTCTACAACAATTTTTGATGGGATTTCTCTTTCTATCTTTTGCTATTGGGCTTTGTTATATATAGAAACTGTTATATGGAAATGCAAATGATTTATATGGGTTTATTTTTAACCTGCAACTTTGCCAAAGTTGTTTATTTTTTCAAGTAGTTTTTTAGTTGGTTCTCTAGGATACTCTTAAGCATATCATCATATCATCTGCAAAAAGTGATAACTTAGTATCTTCTTTACCTATTCTAATTCCTTCAATTTCTTTTTCTTCTCTTTCTGCTAAACTAACATTTCTAGTATCATATTGAATAACAGTGGTGATAAAGGACATCCTTGTTTCACCTCTGATCTTATTGGAAATGCCTCTAGCTTGTCCCCATTACATATAATGGTTGCTGTTGGTTTTAGATAGATACTATTTGATGAAGGCTCCATTTATTTCCATGCTCTCCAGTGTTTTCAGTATGAATGGGTGTTGTATTTTGTCAAAAGCTTTTTCTGTGTCTATTGAGATAATCATATGGTTTCTGTTAGTTTTATTGCTGATATGATCAATTTTGCTTATAGTTTTCCTAATAGTGAACCAGCCCTGCATTCCTGGCATAAATGCTACCTGATCAAAGTATATTATTCTCTTGATAAGTTGCTGTAATCTTTTTGCTAATACCTTATTTAAAATTTTTACATCTATATGCATTAGGGAAATTAGTGTATAATTTCCTTTCTCTGTTTTGGCTCTTCCCAGTTTAGGTATCAGAACCATATTTGTATCATAAAAAGAATGTGGTAGTCTATATAGTATTAGTATTAGAGTTAACTGTTCTTTAATTGTTTGATAGGATTCTCTTGTAAATCCAGCTGGCCCTGGAGATTTTTTCCTAGGGAGTTCATTGATGGCTTGTTCAATTTCTTTTTCTGAGATGGCGTTATTTACTATTTTACTTCCTCCTCTGTTAATCTGGGCAGTTTGTATTTTTGTTAATATTCATTTGTTTCACTAAGATTGTCAATTTTGGGGCAGACAGGTGGGCAAAATAATTTCTAATTGTTTTAATTTTCTCTTAATTGGAGGTGAGTTCACCCTTTTCATTTGTGATACTGGCAATTTGGTTTTCTTTTTTTAATCAAATTTACCAAAAGTTTATCAATTTTATTGTTTTTTTTCATAAAACCAGCTCTTAGTTTTATTTATTATTTTGATAATTTTCTTGATTTCAATTTTATTCATCTCTCCTTTGGTTTTCAGTATTTCTAATTTGATATTTAATTGGGGATTTTCAGTTTGTCTTTTTTCTAGCTTTTCCAGTTGCATGCCCAATTGATTGATCTCCTCTTTCTCTAATTTTTTTTGTATCATGATCTGAAAAGGATGCATTGACTGTCTATGACTTAATGCACTGGATTGTGAGATTTTTATGCCCTAGTACATGGTCAGTTTTTGTGTATGTGCCATGTACCACTAAGGAAAAGGTATATGTGTGTGTGTGTGTGTGTGTGTGTGTGTGTGTGTGTTCCTTTCTATCCCCATTCCATTTTTTCCAGAGATCTATCATATCTACCTTTTCCAGAATTCTATTCACCTCCTTAATTTCTTTCTTGTTTATTTTAGATTTATCAAGTTCAGAGAGGGGAAAGTTGAGGTCCTCCACTAGTATAGTTTTGCTATCTATTTCTTCCTATAACTCCCTTGACTTCTCTAAGAATCTGGATGCTCTACCACTTGGTGCACAATAGGTAGTTTAAAGAAAAAGAAGCTGTTCAGAGAACTAGGAAGAGATGGCCACTTTCTACAAGTTCTTGTGTTTTCAAACTTACATTATATATCTAGGTGGTAACCTACATGAATCAGGGAGCATTCACTTTGCAAAAATTGTGAATATTTCTAATTGTGAAGCTCATTCCTATGGGTTCTCATTGATATGTTATATGAAAATGGAATTTGATCCATGTTATCATTAGAGATGATGCCTCCTCTGTACTGCCAGGACACTGAACAACCTTATGCTTGGCAGGATTGTTGGAGTGAGCAAAACACTAAGATCTTCTTTGGACATTTTGTCATGGGATGAGTTTTGGCCAAAATACTCACTCCTAGTTGAATTATCTGTATGTGACAGTTCTTACAATAAAAAATGGAAGTTCCTTGGAGTGATGTGCTGTTTCATTTTTGCTTCTGTATCCTCAGAACTCAGAGTGTTTCCTAACCCATAATAAGTGGCATAATAAATGCCTTTTAAGCATTAAATGACATTACACCAAAACAAAAACAAACATTTCACCTTTATATCATAATTATAATGGACAAAATATTTGCTCGTTTTCAAGATTTTTTAATTTAATTACTTGTTTATTTGTTTTAGTTCCCTGAATTTTAATCTGTTATTGCTTCTGTTGTCGTCCTAGGAACTAACTTCACCCTTGCAGAGCTAGGAATCTGTGAACCCTCCCCTCATCGAAGTGGCTACTGCTCAGACATAGGAATTCTTCACCAAGGCTACTCCTTGAGCACAGGGTCTGACGCTGACTCGGACACCGAGGGAGGAATGTCTCCAGAGCATGCTATAAGACTGTGGGGGAGAGGGATCAAATCCAGACGAAGTTCCGGTCTGTCAAGTCGTGAAAACTCAGCCCTTACCCTGACTGACTCTGATAATGAAAATAAGTCAGATGATGAAAACGGTAGGCCTGCTTCTTAAATGCATTTTAATGGTCTGAACACTTTCCTATGTGGAGTTATTTATTTTTCATTTATTTATTTGCTTTGTATTTCAATAGAAATCCTTTCATTTTCCTTTAAATTGACTTTGTCCTTCTATCTTGGGTGAGGGTGGGGGGCCTAAACTCTACCAGAAAGGAGAAGAGCATTTTAAAATTACATTTGGATGATAACAGAGTATTCTGGTATAGTCTGTTGGTCTTATTAGCAAGTAAATTACATTACAAAGAAGGCAACTTGATAAACTATGACCTATACCTAAAAATGTCCTCTCTCCACGAGTTTCTAGATCTTTTTGTTGATTCGCCCCTTCCCCACCCCTCCAAATGGCAACCTGGGTTATTTTCTTCATGAAGGTCTCTTAAGAATACCACCTTATCTTATACTTTCATTTTCAGACAACAATGCCTCATATCCACACTCAAGATCAAACTTGTAGCAGATGCTCTGGAGCTTAATAATGACGAATAGGAAGAAACTTGCCTTCAAAAAGTATTCCCTTACATGTTTACTTTTAGCCTTAGTAGCTATTTAGGTTAATAATATGCTACATGTTTTCGATCACCATCATTATCACTTATCCATCAGCTTTGTAGGTGGGTTTTAATGAAACTTTGGAAACTTTGTTGAAAATTAAATCCTTCTGATCATTAAGAGGTAAGTATGGGCAAAGCCTGAACAAGCCATTAAAGAGATAAGGTCCTTATTTGTTTATTTCTTTGAGATACTTAACTGTTTTTAGTTTTCAAAAAAAATTAAGAGATAAATTGCATTAGGCCAAGTTGATTTTTGAAGAAAACATCAAATGCTATGTGATTTGTTATGAGTGAATTGTATATTTGGAATGGAAATTGCTGTTAAAAAGGTTTACAAATAGATCAGTTAAGAATGTTTATACAAAACACTTTAAGACTTCTGCTAGAACAGCCATAAGTATTTTCATATATTAAAAAAAGAAATTTGTAGTGTGACAGCTTGTCATGAATGGCAATGCAGAGCTAAACATCATTCAGAATCCAAACTGTGCTGAAAATACATCATTTTGGGGGTAAGTTACATGCATTTAAAGAAAAGTTACCACATCTCATTTAAATTTATGTTTAATTCTACAGTAATTTATTCCAGGAAGGGAGGAAAGAGATGTATCTTACTCATGTCACAGTGCAAAGACTACAGCCAATCAAGGTTTCCTCTCAAGTAAAATACCACACTTGACTTCCTAGGACATTATTTTGAAATTTAAAAAATTGTGATACTTGGCACATCTAGCACTTTGAGGTGCTTATTCAATAGGGAATTACTTTTATAAGTTTTATGTATATAATAAAAATTAAATCCATTTACTGGTATTCATTTTTCAATATATTGTGTGTTGGATGTGATCAAAAAAGTTTATTTGATTTGCCAAATAAAGATAATCAGTTGGAGGTGAAGAAACTTTAGATACACTTTTTTTAACAAAATAAGATCACCCAATAAATTGTTGGTACTCTTAAAAATTTTATAGTACCTATGTATATGTTAATCTCATTAAGCACAAACATTTTAAAAGTTTCTGTGCCCCATTTTAGTCATAATTATTTTAAATCAGCTGCATTGTTACACACAGCTCTCATAATGGGATTTGCCCAGTGAAGCAAGTATACAGGCAGAAAATACTTGCTTTGGATTTACCAGGAACTGTTATGGATGAAAAGAATTTGCTAATGAATTATGTCAAAGGAATGAATGAGTAGACTGAAGGTGTTTTCTTGTTCTCTTTTCTTGATATTCAAAAATTTACATTTTAAAAGTGTTTACCTCTAGAGAGTCCTATGCTAATCCTCCCCAGGCTTACAGACAGGCAATCTCTGTATCTGGACTCTTAATTTTTCTAGGGATACCAGTTGCCATCCCATTGGTATCATGGAAGGATAAATATACTGGGAATAAGAAAATGGTCTTGGTGGGAGGCTGATAAGGGAGAGTTCCAAAGTAGGAAGGATGTACTAAATTTAGAACTCAAGATCAATTAGAGGCAGGGTTATTAATATTACTAGTAATGTGTATGTTGAAGATATTTATGTTTTCCACAGAAATGAAAACAAGGGATTTTAAGCATGAGGTTATAAAATATTTACTAAGATAAGAAATTACTATCCTGCAAGCTGAGATGTTAACTTCAGTAAACTCCTTGCTCTTTCTCTTTGACAAATTCTGCTTAGCTCAAAAAGAAATCAATGCTTCTTCACCTCACTGACTTTATGAAGTTTGGGAATGTATTATCATATAGATTGACAGTTGCCCCACTGGTTCCACACCGCAGCATGGACACTTACAGAGCCATCATTAATTTCTCACACTTGTGCCCAGCAATGGCTTCCTACATAATAAACCTCATGTCCTTCAGAACCAAATCAATAAGCTTTTAGGTATGCTTCTCTTGAAAAGGAAGTCATAAGAGTCTATACTTCAAGGGAGATTCTCTCCAGTATAGTTTTGGGTTTTGAGGAGATGTTATAAAGTAAGACTTTTCTTGATCTGGTATTTTCTACATAAGCCTACTTGTTGAATCTTGGGGTACGTGAAATTTCAGAGAATCATTCACAGATTTTATTTAGAGCTTCTCTTCTTACTTGCCAGCTAGTTATATCATAAAACATACTTGGAAAAGGTAACTCATTTCAAAAACTAACACCCCAATGCATCTGTCTTAAATTCATCAATCCTTTAAAAAAAATTAAATTCTACTACTTGCCAGGGCTAGCCCTCCTAGTTGAATTTGTGTAGCTATGCTGTAATGGAAAAGACCAATGATCCACTCAACCAACCTTTTTATAGTGAGTTCACAGATATACTGACCTTTGGTTTGCTGCTTTAGACTCTCCTTGTAGACTCACCAAAATTTGTCATTTAAATGGCCAGGCTGCCAACCAAATCAGGCTCTGAGCTAGTATATTATACAATTCAAGATTTCCTTCCCAGTTTTCCTTTGTGAAAATATTCTCATAGAATATCAAGTTGTTTTATGTTCAATAAGTTATTATAGTTTAGTCAGAAATGAAAATGACACCTGAAAGTAGCTGGACAGTCTTTGCTATGGTGAAAGTAGATCTCATGTGTAAATTGGACTTTCCAAGGACTACCACATTAGAATGTTGCTTTTTTCCCCTGCTAACTGTCCCATTTAAAAATACGTCCTCCTCAGTGCCCTCCATATCACCTGAGAAATTGGGACACCCAATAAAACCCAATAGTAACTAATTGCATCCTTAAAAATGTGAGATAGCACATATTGCTGTGTGTACTCTAAATCCCTTAGGCAATTTCTTCACCTTAGGGACTGGTATGTGTCCTTCAGTTTTATAGCATAGTTTTAGTTACAGTTGCTATCCTGGAAGTCCAGAGAGAGTAAACTGTCATGGCTATGGGATACTTGCAATGACTCCTAAGATTTTGGGTGAAATCACTGTATTTTTCTTCTCTTTCTCTACACATGGTAACTATGGAAAATATTTACTTTCATCCATTGCCAATGAGTTGGGAAATTGTAAATTCTTATTTTGCACTTTGAGGTACAAAATGTAAATGTTGGGTTAATTCCACTGTATTTCACAAAATCATTGAAAAAGCAAGCTGGTGCTTTGCACAAAATGGATTATTTGTGTGATACCTTTGGCAGTCTGTCTGTCTATAGTGAGTCATTCGATCCTGAGTCAATTTGGCATATCCTATCATGTGTCTCTTTCTTCAGTATGGCATTAAACACCTCATCAGTATTTGATAAATGTCCATCTAGATGAGCAAACCCTGGAGGTAGGTTATTATTTTCCCTTGGGTCCCATTTTAGCTTATCCAGCTGAATCTAGTTTTTCTAGCCAGGTTCCACTCATTTATAACTTTTAGGCATGTATTCCTCAAATCATTCCCTTACCTCCTTACCAAGGTTACTAGGAAGAGAGTGTCTTCAAGGTTAACTACAAGAGAAACTTGTTTAGCTTTATTACTGTGATACACTGTATTAAATCTAGTTGGTATTTTATATTACCATACCTGTAGATAATTACCAAGCCTGCTAGTTACAAGCTTAAAAGTCACTATATGCTTCCTAGACATGAAGAAGAATCCATAATTAGTCATAAAAATGAATGTTGGGAAGTTCAGAGTACAAAGCAGAAAAAGAGTTCAGTGTAAAAAAAGAAAGAAGTAATCAAATGAGTGGTCACTCTTTAGACATGGGTCTTAAACTGATGTTAAAAAAACACCATTTTTGCACCCTAATTTTATCTTTTTTAAAAATTTAATTGTCCTAAGTCCTCTATGATGTTGGAAAGACCATTTTTTGATTATTTACTTCAAATAGTATGGGTTGTGGGGGGTTTTTTCATCTTAAATTTGACGAAAACAAAAACCTTAGCAGTACATATTGAATTACAGAAAGACTAGACATTGGAACAAAACTTAGATGTTTCGGGCTCTAAAATTCAGTCCATTGAAGATACAAAGTAAAAGAATAAAAATTAAGCTCTCTTATGGGCAGGGCTTGGGAAGAGATGTTGAAGGAAGTTCAGAGAGTGATTTATACGGTGCCTAAAAATGCCACTTGTGATAATACAATATCAAACTATTGAATAGTAGTTACCTATTATTTTCTGAATTTGCCTACAAGAAAATTTTAGAGTTCCATTTCAGCCAAAATAGTTTCATTTTTTTGCAGAGTTTAACATTTGGGAAAGTGTAGATATGTGTGAAAGAATGCATTTTTTTCTATTGTGTATATTCTCATTTATAAATTAAAATGTAAGAGTTTGGAGGGGGTTCCCCCTGCATTGTGCTGGTTTTTTTATCTTGTTTATAATTACTCCCTCAGGCTCTGAAGCAGAGGGCACATCCAGAAGCTACAATAAGTAAAATAAAGGCCTAAGCCTCACTGTTGGCAAGGGTAGGATGATTCTGTTACATGTGTAATCTCCAGGCCTTCAGGGAGACTTGGAGTTTGGTGGATAATCATTTGGTTTTAAGCTGCTGAATTCCTGATATCAGGGCTTTGCTTCAGTAGAGTAGCAAAGGGAAACAGGGTTAAAAGCTTTGTCAGAGCATAATTACGGACCCCAAAAGCCAAAAAAGTATAACTTTCTTGCTTGTTATTCGTCATTTTTTTTCAATTGGCTGTTTTTTTTTCAAGGACCAAATTAAATTTATGTAATGGGTCAGATGGGCAGGCTATGAATCCAGTATAAAGGTTATAAAGAGAAGGAGTTAACGATAATGAAGTGGATTTTCATCATACAAATCTATGCAGGAAATAATATCCAGCTAAAAAGGTCTTGAGAAGAATGTTTGAGAAGTAATATGACTTTTCAATTGCTGTTTTGAAATTGGGCCACAGTAAGTGAAACAAAGAAACAAACTAATAGATTTGTGGACATGGTGAAGATCAGCCTGTTTATACATATGGGCAAAAAAGAAAAAGTTTCTTGTGATTTGATTTTGAGTAACTGTTATCTGAACAAAGACAAGATTCTTCCACTGAAATTTTCCCCCCGGCATTCTCTTATTTCAGTAATGGGGAACATTGCATGAGACTTCAAATGCAAAGATGCAAACGCATATATGGAGAACTCATTTCCATGAATAACTTGGGGAGAACATGAATGGAAAATAGAGAAGATGAAAGAAGCCAGTCAGAAAGAAATAATTAAGACAAAATAAAACACATCTTGGAACATGACTCATCATGGTTTGTCATTTCCTTCTCAAGTTTATTTTACAGATGAGGAAACTGAGGCAAGCAGGATTAAGTAACTTGCCTAGAGTCACACAGCTAGTGTCTGAAGTCAGATTTGAACTCAGAAAGATGAGTTTACCTGATTCCAAACCCTGTGCTCTATCCACTGCGCCACCTAGCTGCCCAGGTATACTAGATAGAGTGATATAATTTGAGTTCAGGAGACCATGATTCATAGTAGGACTCTGACACTTACTTTGTAACCTTTGGCAAGGTGCAAAAGTTCTGTGGTCCACAGGCAACTCTAAAATGATATGTTTGGACAGTTTGCAGAGTATCACATTGTTTTGGTTTTTGAGGTCCACTCCACTCCTAAAAGTTATATGATATTTTTTTAAATAGCAAAAGAATGAAAATGAATTTTGCTGCAAAGATACTTTAAAGAGGCTTGTCTTTTGTAATTCACATCATCCCAAGTGATAAACTGGAGACCCTCTCAGATTTTCCAAAACCAAGTTCAGAAATCCTGATCAAAAATATTTGCTGACAAGCTCGACGCATGTCAGATTAGCCACATGGACTTTTAGAAAGAAGTAGGAAATAGACCCAGGAAAAATATCCTTATCAGGGTTAGCTACATCAGCTGATCAAGGAAACCCTAGGGCCTTTCGGAAGGAAGCCATTTAAAGTAGAGGGAAATGACTGAGTGGTAATTATGTTCAGTTTTGATCAGATAAGTGGTTTATGGAGTTTATTGCAGATAAATGGAAGGTAATAAAACTAAGGGTAGATCAGGGAAATTCAATGATTTATGAAAGCTCCGAATACCACATGAGAGTGATACAGAGTAGGTAGTACTAAGGATGGGAATGAATGAAAGTCAGGAACTCCGTTTGATGGGTAGAAGCAGCTCTGCAAAGTGGTGAGTAAAATATTTTGATAACTGTAATGAGCCAGCTGTCCTTAGAAGGGCTGTGTCTTTGGTTTTATGTTTTTGGAATTTTTTTTGAACTACAAAGAGAATATTTGCCTTAGAATACAAATAATTTAAATACAACAATATTTCTTGTTCAGAGGAGCTGAAGGAATTGAAGTTCTACTCTTTGGAAAAGAGAAGGTTAAGAATCAGCTTCATGAAGCTTTAGCTGTTTGAGAGGAATAAAGAGGTTACGGGAAGGAGATATGTTACGGAGCTATTTCAGTCCATAGAAAATATTAGAGCAAAGCAGGGGGCATGAACTTTTAATGAATGAGACCTAGGATCCAGAGCAATTTCAGGGAAAATTTTATCCACCTTATGTTTTATGCTAGATGTATATTACCATGGAACTGGTAACTCAAAGATATCTTTAAAAGGAAGAGAAAAAATATTCAAGGAGATTTATTTGGAAAGTAATAGTTTGGTTGAAGCATGCACAACAAATATAAGGGGTTAATTTGTGTTTTCTTTTTGCCGTGAGACATAACAAAGTCATCTCAGGTATGATCTTTTCATTTAGTAGTACTCATTTTTTAACTTGACTTCTGGTCTAGGAATGATTGTTTCTAACTCATTAAACAACAAATCATTACATAAAAATCATAAATGAGATTCTTAGCCTGTGAATTTCCATATATTTTTTTCTTTCCTCTTTTTCCACAAAGGCTTCTCTAATGCCTTGCCATGTCACAGCTACCATGGGGACGTTCAAAGAAGTGTTGGACAAGGTCTCTTATTTATAATTTATTGGCACAAGCCAATAAATGACAAGTGTCAGAATAAATGGTGTCCTAGGTAATAAATACCATGGGAGTTCAGGGGAGGGAAAGATCTATGTTGACTTGAGTAATAATAACTGACTTTAAAATTCACAAAGCACTTTGCATACATTCTCTCATTTGATATTATCTCCTTGATTCCTTACCATGACCCTGGGAAGTAAGGGCTCTTGGTGTTGTTATCCAGATTTATAATGGAGGAAACTGAAGTGGAAACATGTTAAATAGTTTACTCAAGGTCATACTAGTTTCTAAGACAGGATTTGAACCCAAGTTTTCAAGACCCCAGGTCAAACATATTATTATTCATCAAGCCATTTTGTATTTGGTTGAGGATGAGCATGGAGAAAAATAAGGATTGAGTTAGGCCTTAAAATATCAATGTAATTTGATTAGATTAGAAGGAATAAGGGTCTGCAGAACAGAGAAAAAAAATCTGTGAAATAAATTGAGTATGAACTTGGTGAGGTCAGTAGATGGTAAATTAATCAGCATGATTAGGAAAGAGGTTTCAACTTGTCCTTTAGTCTGTCCAGGCCTCGATTTCTTTTTGTATGAATTGATAAAGTTTCCTCAGCTCAGGGTTCTTAAGCTCTGGGGTCCATGAACTTTAAAAAATATATATTTTGAAAATCACATTTCGACAAAATTGATTACCTTAAAAATCCTATGCATTTTATTTAATGCATTTAAAAACATTATTCTCAGAAGAGAGCCATAGTCTTCACTAGGCATCTAAAGGATTCTGTGATATTAAAAAGGCTAAGAATCCCTGGACCAAAATTATCCCTAAGATCCTTTTCAACTCTAAACCCTATGATACCCATGAAACTTAAGTTTAGCCTAGGTAATGGGAGCCTTGAATGAATTCAAGCTATAAGGTTTAAATTTAGGTTTGGTCCTATAAGGATTTTTGAACAATTAAAAGGTTTTGATTAGCTCAAGAATGAGATTGAAATTAGGAGAGATTAATCCTGTTGCAAAATTCAGGACAGATTGTAATGACATGAAAATGAAAGCTGATACATCAATGAAGAGTTTACCATAAAATATTTTACTTGGGTGATGAAGGTTTGGATTGTGATGGTGGCAACATGAATGAAAAGAATATCTATTTATCTATTCTATATCTATCTATATATACATATATGAATATATATACACATGTGTACATATATGTGGGTAGATAGATAGATAGATAGATAGATAGATAGATAGATAGATAGATAGATAGATAGATATGAAATCTTCCTATGCATTATTCCCCTTCTTTCATTCTATAGTCAGGCCATATTTGTTCTGTCTCCTGTTTGGTTTTTCCCATGGCACATCATGATTGGTCTTTATGCATACTGGCAGTTCCAATTCCTGGAATTTCTCTTTCTCTTCTCTTACAACTGTCTTCTTTGCAGATGTATCTCAAGTACTACCTTTTAAATGAAACCTTTCCCAAGTCTCTCAATTCTTAATGATCTCCTTTTCTAACTACCTTGTATTTATAGTGAATTTATTGTCTCTGCATTTATTCTATATGTACTTATATATTTGCATGTTTTCTCCCCCAAGACAATGTAAGCTCCATGAGAGTAGGATTGTGAGAGATAAATGAAATAATATGAATTATAATGATATGAAGGCTTATAAAAATATTATATAGCAAGGCAGTGTATCATAATGGATAATAAGCAGGCCTCAGAGCAAAGAAATATCAGGCTCCAGGCCTCCCCCAATGCATACTGGCTGTATAACCCCAGATCTGTCAGTATCTTAACCAGTGGTTTCAAACTCAAATAGAAAACGAGCTGCAAAAGCATACATGAAGATAACTGTTGGCCACATGTTAACTTAGAAAACCACATATTAAAATTATCTATGTTATATTATATTTTTAATTTATTTTTCTAAATAGATCTCAATCACATTTTAATCTGGTTCAGTGGCTGGAGAAAATTGCAGATTGTGGCCTGCTGGCCAAGTGTTTACTATCTCTGCCCTAAACAACTCCTAAAACTCTAAATTGCAGAGAAGGTGCCAGCCTGCATCGGTAGGACTTTCTCCCTGGAATTTTTGCTATCAATTCAATCACGTTTCTATATTAGCTATTATTGTTGTTGCTAGTGTCTCTGAGTCTCAGACAACTTTCTAAGACCTATTTAATATTACAGATGGGTTGCCTCCCTGTGTTGTTGAAGGATGTTCCAACAATGAAAAGAATCACACATTGATATATTTGACCGAACTAAATGAATTGTTAGGTTCTTCTCCTTAAAAAAGCATCAAATTGGGAGTTGAAAATAGGGAGTCTGTTGTATAGATCATGTTTTGAGCGTCTAAAGATTATTATAGGATATCACTAAAGACTATTAACTATACTGCTATTTTTTCTGTTAACAAATAATATAAGTAAACTATGATAATACTTTGAGATTTGTACAATGACATCATAAAGTTAAATCAAGCACTCTAATATAAGGAAAGAATATGTTTATATTCTTTTAAAAAGAATATAAAGGCAAGGTATAGGTGAAGATCGACCTCTCAAAAAAAAATCTGGATGAAGATGGTGGTTTCACCACCTTAGTAACAGCCTCACTTTCCATGTGCCTCTCTGAACTCTGAGATTAGCCACCATTTGTTTGCTCCCTCTAGTGACTTATCCTCTAGTGACTTAAGGGAAGGATAATTTCTGTTACAAATGTGAAAATTTCAGTTCTTTACTTTTGTTGTCTTGACAAAATCACAGGTCACTTGACTTCTGGACTGTGATATCAAGCACATATCAAATAATTTATGTGAGCCTTGACCAGAACAGGCATCAAAGATATACGATTTGAAAGAAAGCTCTGGTTTTGACCAATTTATTTTACTTTATTATTTGTCTAGTCTTGAATTAAGAAGAGGACTATGCTTTGCAAGCTGGGGCAAAAAAAAAAAATGGAATTAAATCACATTTGTAAATGTATTGGTGTAGTACCACAACAATAATTAATCCTTTTTGGCTAATATATGTGTGTATGTGTATACATATATGTATATATTTTGTGTTTAGACAAACATATACATGTATATATGTATATATACACATATATGTGTATATGAATATATTTTGTGTTTAACAAATATATGTATAAATAATTGTGTGTTTATGTATGTGCATACTGTATGCATGTGTGTGCATGTGTGTATGTGTGGCTATGTGAATAGCATTAGGATAAGGACAGGACTTATAATTTAATTAGTTTAGAGAACTCTCAGTGAAGAATCAGTTTATTCTCTTCTCTGACATGTATTCCTTTGTAGAGTTGCCCAGATTCAGAGTATTGTATCTCTCTGGGTCTGAAGGCACTCTTTATCTATTTTATCAAAATGCCTCTTCAACATGCCTGTGACTTGATATGCTTCTTCCGCATAGCAATAGCTATTTTTTTTACCTTACGTCTTCCAGGTCTGATGTATCATTGGAAAACGGGGGAACAATTTTGCAACAAGTATTTCTGAAAAAGACCTCATTTCTCAAATGTATAGAAAGCAGAGTCAAATTTTAAAAAAATACAAGTCATTCTCCAATTGATAAATGGACAAAGGATATGGACAGGCAGTTTTCAGACAAAGAAATCAAAGCTATCTTTAGTCATAAGAAAAAATGCTCTAAATCTCTAATGATCAGAAAAATGTAAATGAAAACAACTCTGAGGTATCACTTTTAATCTATCTGAGTGATTAATATGAAAAAAGGAAATGATGGATGTTGAAGCAGATGTGAGAAAACTGGGAAGCTAATGAACTGTTGGTGAAGTTGTGAACTGATCCAATTGTTCTGGAGAACAATATGTACCCAAATGGCTATAAAGCTGTGCATATCCTTTCTTTGACCCAACAAAACCAACTGCTTGTCTATATTCCCCAAATTTTTATTTGTATATAGTATTTATAGCAGTTCTTTTTGTGATGGCTAGGAATTGAAAAACAAGGGGATACCCACTGATTGGGAAACAGTGAAATGAGCCGTGGTTTATGGTTGTAATGGAATATTATTATGCTATGAGAATTGACAAGCAGGATGATTTCAGAAAAACCTGGAGAGATTTACGTGAACTGATGCACAGTGAAGTGAACAGAACCAGAAGAATATTATACACAGTAACAGCAATATTCTACGATGATCAAGTGTGAATGATTAGTCTGCATTTTTTTATTTACAATTTTTACAAATCAAAAATTTACAATTTATTCAATATTTATTCAATAAATATCAGTTCTTTCTCTCGAGGCAGATAGTAATTGAATACAGACTAAAACATGCTATTTTAAAAGAAAAAAGCACTTATTGAATGGAGAGTTCTATTATAAACACTTCACTGAATTGCCATTTAAGTATTCATATAGTTGAACTTCCAACATAGATAGTACAGTGTAACTGAAAAACAAACAATAGAAAATAACAACCAATAGGTTGAGTTCCAAACTCAGCTCTGTACTTTTTAGTTGGACTAGTCTTTTAACTTTTCTGAGCCTGAATTTGCTCAGAAAGTTACCATTTAAAGAGCTGAGTTGTTTTTTTCCACTTAAAGATATGAAAAGCACTGGAGTGACTCTCCTAAATTATTCTCAAATGTTCTTGTTATTAGAACTTCACATAAAATGCCTCATTTTCCTATAGTGTCAGCACAATCTATAAGATCATTGACACCAAAAGATTGACTTAAAATCATTGTATTGAAGTTTTTTTTAAAAAAAAGCTAGCTTGAGTTAAGAGGAGAAAAAAAAGTTCCTATTAAAAATCTGTTGTTGAGAATTCAGTACATTATTCTGGATTGTTAATTTATTACAAACCAAGGACAGAATTGCAAATCACATGATGAAAGGAACTTCACATCTGCTAAGCCAGCCTGCAAGGCACCTGGTGAAAAGAGAATCGAGTAAATTATGTATTAAATATTCTTATAACTTTCTCCATCTATGGGGCCTTTGATTGGATGAGGTAAGTAATCATAAACACAGTGGTATCCCAGCCATAGGTACTCTTTTTTTAAATAGGTAATTCTGCATGCAGTAAGATAAAAATCACAGGCCACAAAGCAATATTGCCCCCAAAATCATGCAGATGCAATTACTATTAAGACAAGCACATGACTCTGCTAATATACAATGTTCTTAAATAATTGATGTTTCAAGGGGAAAACAATCAAGTCTTTGTACGCAGGAGCTTCCCGCTTGAACATCTCATATGGATGAGATCCCAGTGTAGAGCAGAGAGGAAATGGGTAGTGATCAATAGAGCAGTCTCAACTTCCAAAGGTGCAATATGGTCCTTGAATCTCAGAATCAGGACTTAGAGCCCTAGAGAATATGTACTCTTCCCCGTTGTATAACCAGCCTCTTTTATAACACTTCTAACCAAAGGTAGTCCAATGTTTTCTTGAAGAACTCTAGTGCCAAAAAACCTTCACTACCAGTTAGCGTTGCTCAGTGTAGAAGATGAAGTCATGAAGAACTGGGTCCAAGTACTACCTCAGGCACATAGTCTCTGTGTGACTCCTAGACAAATAATCAATGTCCCGGGCAACTGTCTAAGACTACAAATTTCATCACAAACTTTTACCTTCTTCACCAAGAGTTCCCTATACCTGTAAAATCACAGGTCTGGCCCAATTAGCATTTATAGTATTCAGCTAATTAAAATTGTGTCATCTCCTTATGGCATATACAACAGACAGGTAGTACACAAAAGAATGATGAAATGCCCAGTTCCAGTTAAGGCTGACTCTGTGTTGTACTCTTACATTTCAAAACCTTTTCATTTAGCCTTCTCGTATTCTTTCATGTCTTTGTAATATTAGCACAAGCAGTCATGGAGCTTTACTGAGCTAACCAAAGAGGGAGGGAGACAAGTATTTTTTTAGACCAGGGAGAGTGGCTGTGATTGTTAGGCTGATTTTCTTTGATGGCTACTAAATTTCATTTACCTAGGTGGAGTTCCAAAATGTTTTAAAGCAATAACAACATTATGTAAGTGTGTAAGTATATATCTCTCCTCCCCCCCAAAAAATGGGGAAGACTTGGGGGTATTGTATTCTTTGGGTATATCGGTATTTGGGTGTAATAGTATTTTGTTTTAAATAGAATACTTTATTTTGTAGCCTTCAATCCTTAAAAATCCTGAAATAATTAATAAAAAGAAAATACCACGTTCTTGTAGTGGTTATGATTCATTATTATAATGCAAAGTTGGGAATTATGATTGAGATGGAAAGACTTTTTTAATTTCACAGATTCAAGATCAAATTGAGCACTCTGAGCCTTAGAGTCTGACTGTTATTTCAAGTCAACACTTGGAGATTTTTTTGATATTATGAAGCAACAACTAGTGATCAAAGCATGAAAAATTTAGTGTAAATAATTGTTGGTTCATGTACTTTAAAGCCAAATACATTTTGAATAAAATCAGAGAAGAAGATAAAGTTGCAAGTGCTCATCAGATAGAACCTCAAGAAATCAGAAAGTCTTTATTTCAAAGATAGAAGAATGACCCGACCTCCAATATCTATGCTTGCTGTAGGAATATTTGCAGTAAGAAAATACAAAGGAAGGAAAATAGATAACCCTTTAGAGAAATCTAAGAATTGAGATGGATCACATGAGCACCAGACCACAAGTAAGCTGGGTTCAAATCCTGCCTTTGATACTTAATAACTTCATAAAATGGGGATGATAGTACCTGTAAAAAAATATTACTACAGGACATCATAGGGTTGTAAGGACCAAATGAGATGCTGTAAAATGCTAGCACTTTCCAAACCTTAAAGTCCTATAAAAATGCCAGTTTTTACTGCCATAGGATAATAAATAGAAGAGAACTTACTAACAGACTCCTAGAGTAGAAAGGGACCTTAGAAGGTACCTAAACAACAGTTCACTCAAACACTGTTGACAAGTGGTGGTCTAGCCTTTACTTGAAGACCTCTAGTAATGAGAAACTCCCTTCTAAGGGAGCCTATTGAATAGTTCTGATTGTTAGGAAGCTTTACTTCAAACTTAAATCTGCATCTCTGAAACTGCCATCTATTGTTCCCAGTTCTGCTAGGACTGAGCAGAACAAGTCAAACCCATTTTCTCGGACAAGCATTTATATACATATGACCAGTTGTATGACCCAATTCTTTGCCAAATCTTCCAAATAGCTTCAATTCTTTTAATTAATCCTCGTATGGCATAGTTATGGAGGTCCTGTACCCCCTGACATCTTCCTCTGGATCCTCTTAATGCAGCAGTTTTATTTGTAAATGGTATACCCAAAAGTGAATATAATACTCCCTGTGTAGCCTGAACAGAGCAGAGTACAAAGGTATTATCAGCTCCTTAATATTGTACTCTGATTCTTTTAATGCAAAAAAGAATTTACTTTAATTTTGGGGGTTGTTGTACATCACAGATGACTCATGTTGACTTTGAACTCCATTAAAATGCTCATTTATTGTTGTTTGAGACAATAGCCATCTGACCATAAATCCTTCATCTTATACTTATGAAATTGATTATATGAAACAAGATGTGTGACTTTACATTTTTCATTTTATTAGACTCAGCTCAACATTCTAGCTTAAGTTTTTTTTTTAGGATCCTGTATCATCGAGTATATTAACTATCCCTGCTTCCTTTGTGTCATATGCAGGTTTAATAAGTATACCATCTATGCTCTTCTCCAAATTACTGATAAGAAATTTTAAAACAGAACAGACACCATTAGTCACACCAATGGAGACTTCATTCCAAGCCAACACTGAACCATTAATGACTGCTCTTTGAGTCTGGCTGCTCATTGTTTTAAATCTATAGTGATGTGGATTCGTTACTGAATCTACATAACCATACTACCATGTTTTTTATAAGAATAGCATGAGAAATATTTCATTTGCTTTGTTAAAGTTTGAGAAGATGATCAGTAGCATTCCCCTTATCTGCATGCCTAGTAACTATCGAAAAAGGAAACAAAGTGAATATGGTATGACCTGTTCCTATTGAAGAATTGTTGGCTCATTGTGATCACTCTTTCCTTTTCCTATTTTCCTACCATCTCTAATGACACATTCTAGAATTTTGCTATAAATCAGTCAAAATCACTGACCTACAATTTTTAGACTATTCTTTTCCATGTTTTGAAACTCCAAATGAAAGTCTTTTCTAATCCTGCTGCACAACTCCCATTCTGTCTTTCAAAGATTATTGACTAATAGGTTTGATTGCTCAATAACTAGGTCTTTTAATTCTTTGAATACATTACGATATAGTTCATGGGGGCCTTCGGAATTAATCACATCAAGAGAAGTTAGGTGCTCTCTTACTATTTTTCTATTTATCTTGGATTTCAGCTCTCTATGAACTATTTTTGTTCTGCCCTTTCCAGTCTGAAAAATTATTCTCTTTGGTGGAGAAAAGAGATGCAAAATGAGAATTGAATAGTTATATCTTCTCTCTGTTGCCCATTATCATTGTCCCATTCATGCCTAGTAATAGTCCTATTTTCCTTTCCTTCCCTTCTCATTGATTCTTTTTCCCTATAATTGCTTAAACAACCTACCTTTTTGTTGTCTTTACATTATTCTCATCAGCATCAATTCATTCTGAACTTTATCACTACTGACATAATGTGTACTAGACTGTGCCACACTTTTCTGTTTACCTTTTGTTACCTGCCTTTGTTTCTACCTTTTTTACATGCCTTTAAAAATCAGATTGATGAGTTGATGAGTCCCTGTTCATCCGTATCATAAAAACTGACTGGTAGCAAACTCATCACTAGAGAATTTGAAGCAAAAGCTCTATTACTATTTGACTGGGATACTGAAGAGAGAATGTTTGTTTGGGAATGAGTTAGGCCTCTGAAAGCTCTTTGGACTCTTGAGGACACATGATTCTGTCCCATGTCAGGCAGGTGTGTGGGGAAGGGAGCGCATATTTAGTAATATTTAAATGGAATTAGGGGGAATTTTGTTTATAACCAATTCACACATGGTTTAACTGCTGAAAAATCACAGAGGATTAGCAAGATTATTCT